>NC_061511.1:95211778-95459183 GCF_022539505.1 Lolium rigidum | reverse complement strand
TCTTTACTATTACTAGTTGAATGCCCGTGCGTTGCTACGAGTCCTTACCCCTCCTCCCCCCACCTGTCATTGTGTTTCGTCGTTACCCCACTCCAACAATGCTGCAAATCTACGTACTCCAAACATTTGAATCGACATTGTACGCCAATGTTTTCTCCAACTTTATAAATCATTGTTGCCATTTCCGTAGCCCGTATCTTCGAGTTGCTTCGAGATAACATAATGCAGTATAGAAACAACACTCACCAAAAGATCTACCATTTGTGTGCTTCTCAACTTCCATTTCTTCCCACCCAGTCATCATTTGCCTACATTGCTACATTTTCTCACTTCTCCAACATCCTTGCCGTGAACTTTTTCTACTCGTACAAAATAGTCATACATATTGCATTTCAGCAGTCATAATGACATGTTATAAAGACAACATTAGTCCCTCTATATTTCGCATGGGTGACTTGGTATGTCAAATATAAAATTATAGCATTGGCTAGCCTTCCTTCCTCGCCACAATGAGGATCTTCCTTAGCCTGTACTACGCCTGTGGCACTCTGTACATGTTTCTCTACTTGTCACAAAATTAAATACAACAATAGAAAACATATGAAATATCTAGGAATAATACTTTATACCTAATCAATCAAATGAGCGGAATCAAATGCGCGGAGATCGTACCAAGTTGAACTCATGCGGCTAAGAAATGTTCTAAAAAAACACCTTCATGAAAATTGTAAAAGGGACAACTTGAAACAAAAAAATATGTGTTTCTCCTATAGATAATATTTGTTTCTCCTTCAACCAGAACAATGGTACCTGATTTGTGACATAATGAAATTTGAATAGTAATAGTCCCTCCTTCTCAAGTTTGTCCAAAATCGAATGTATCTAGACACGGTTTAGTCTACATGTACAGTCAAATTTACACACAAGTTAAAACATCCTTTGTGGGGGAGTATATACCGATAATTTAAACTCAAACAACTACTCGATTATCCAAAATCGTACGTAAAGCACCAACGCAGAGCAATAAAAACATGAAACATTGTTTTTTTTACATTGGATCGAGAACTCATTCTATTCCACACACGCGTATGGGATGTGGTTTTCAATACCACCTATAGAAATATTTATATATGCTCTTCCAGCTCCCTCTTTGTCCACCCTTCGCGCCCCCTCCCTCTAGCGTCACTGACAAGATTTTGTTCATATTTGATACAGCGAACAAAGTAGAATCCAGCTTTTCTTAGGAGATTTACAAATGTAATTTGTTCATGTGTTGTAATAAAAAAATATCTAGGCCTAAAATCAATAGATATGAACTCTCACAACCATTGGGCCAAACAAACGGGAAAAACATTTAATACATTGCACCTATATTCTTTTGATAGTCTTTTGTCTCCGGAAATTCAATTCGGCTCCCGGGTGCGTATGCTCCCTCTACCAAAAAAGCATATTTCGAAATGTCAAAAAATGTGGATAAAATTCTACACGTACATCTCCATAATGTATGTGCATTCGCCAAGTTTCACGAAAAACCAGTATTTTTTGTGGTCTATGTAAAAAGGAGAAATTTTATCTTGTGAAAAGCATTATTTTTAGCACTGAATTTTATCTTTTTTACACACGTCACATGATAAGTCGATTTTTTATGAAACAACTTTGTGAGCGCGTAGCACGTCAAGATGTACGTACGGATTTTTTGTTTCAATTTTTTTTAAATTTAAAATATACGTAAGATGCATTTCAAAATATAGGGAGCATATGCACCCATGTTCTAAAACATCACTCTTGTCTCTCCTCATACTGAACATGTAAGGAATCCTAGACAAAACAATTACTTTACGGACCAAAGGCATATCATAAGTTCCAAACAAGTTTTTAGTTTAACAGAATTTCTACTGGTTAGACGTATATATGGGCATGTAGTTGTCGCTTATTCTATTTTGTCAAGTGCACGGAGCTTATCTATTTTCTCACCAATAAAATGCTATGAACGCATACATATCTTTTTTGCTCTATCCCCCTCCGCTACCATGTCCACCCTTTCTAGCAAATTCACTACCCTCGTCCAACAAAATCCACTATGCACATGTTGAGTGGGGTTATTAATAATGGTCACATATCTCTCCGGTCGCATTCTTCGCTCTTTACCCACCAGCCTTCTGTCAACCACTCTTATCCGCGATTTGAAACTTGGCGACATTTGACTAATGGGAACATCTGACTTGCAATGGTGGTCATCATTTGTTTCATTTCTAGTTCCACTCCGTCTCCAGCAAGGACTTCACAGCTACCTGATTATAGCAAATAAAGACATTCAGATCATGTCACAATGGCTCCTTTCAAGTTGAGACCACCGAAAACACATTTCCCGTGGAACATATGGCTAAAGAATATCAACAACAATGAAAATGATTTCTTCATACTATTGGGTTGACACACGCATGCACGCACACACACTCTGTATCAATAATGAGTCAAGTGGAGTAAACTGAAATCAATGTGCAAGAGTGGTACTTGGTGGAAAGGATGATATACCACCATGATAACAACAACCGCCCGCAAGCTCCAAGTTAAGTTTTATAGAATCTCGTCCTGAAAAATGTCAGAAGAGATCATTTAGTTACATATCTAAAAGTATTTTTTACCAAGGACACCATCAGTGCAGACTGCTAATAAGTAATAACCAAGGGCAGTATTTGCAAAAGAAATCTTAGACTGTTACAGAACAATAAGAATTTAGAAAATCCATGTGTATTGCTCGCACATTATACTTCACAAAGAAGAAGAATGCTGCACCACGGTGGATTTGCTTAAAAATGTTTTGCTAAGTTGATAATGCATATAATATTCACATCTTAATATTAAATAAAAAACATGGAGGCAACAAACTCAGTACTCCCTCCTATTCATATTACTTGACACTACTATGGATGTACCTAAAACTAAAATATGTCTAGATACATCTATATTAGGTGCAACTAATATGGATCAGAGGGAATAGTATCATTGAACGATACAACTACAATTGGCCCTCTTGGCAACCAAAGACCTTAGATTTTTAAAGAATCCTGCTCGAGAGTCCATGAGGTAAGTTTGTTTATCCTTACATTTTTGAGTCTCTTTTAGGATAATTATAGTAGCACATATGTGCAAGATGTATCTTGTGGAGGGCGGTGGTATTAGACATAGCCAACTAAAAACCTTACCATATCGATTTCTACACATTACTTTCTCGAAATGTACCATACACTGATGAGGACAACTTAAGTGAAGAAATTCTGAAGTATTGGCTTAGATTGCTGAACTTCTTGAGCAATGTTGCTTGTATATATTTAAGCGGACAGACATATTGACTGGGCATCATCTGACCACTTGCACTCTAATCTTCACAACCCACAATGCTTTTCCATTTGCAAGGAACCTCCATACGACCTAAAAAAACATGAAAAAACAATATGGATCGGTGTGATAATGCTTTGTGAAGAGATAATTATTTAACAGAGACGTACGAAATGACAGATCGATAAGTAATTAAAAATGAGGCTGCAAACCCGATATAAAAAATGAAATGAAATCTCGTATATAAGATGATGAAACAACGAGGGAAACTACCATCTGCTATGATCCATGTTGCCTGCCCAGATTGGCCTCTAATGCAAAAGACCATACCTGTAGGAGACCAACGAGTTCTACAAATATCGCGTTGCCTCTAATCCTGCATATTCGCCATTGAAGAGATGGTTGAGCCCATCATGTGAACAATTCTTGAGAGTCATACACATAATTAATCATCATGGGCAATGAACAAGGAAGAAGATAGATACCTATCTGTCTTTAACTTCAGTGATAGCTTACTTTTCTATCATGAATCGTCCTGGTACAAAATTTCTTGTACTAAAAAGTAAAGGAGATCGACAAATTCTTGTAAAGCAACCAATGGTGATACTGACAGAATAATTCATGAAAATTTCAAGGCAATTGGATCAATTTTGAGTCATCTAGCAAGCCAAATTAGTGAACCTTTACGGTGGAATATTCATAAAAGTAAGAAACTCCTGAGCACATATTGCAAGGCAATATATCTAAAATTTCAGAAGGTATAAAACATGAGACGTATGTACGGAACATTGCTAATTTCAAACACTGACTCAAAAGGGAGCAGGCCAGTCGGCCATTGTATACTTTAGCTAGGGCAGCACCTAAATTGGTGATAAAGAGGAATACCATAAGCCTATGGTAACTTCACGCTGGCCAACTTCCCCATCCACGATTTGACAGTTTCTTCCATTGCGAATTACTGTAAAATTCGAATACAAGGACGGTGAACTTTGGATAAAATGTTTAGCATCAAAAACCTGGTGTGACAATACACGTAACAAAAATAAGTAAACAATATGTTCCTGAACAAGACACAAAACAACATAAATAAATAAAATACATCTGAGAGCAGTATAGCATGATTGAGTACCTGCAGGTCCTGCATCAAGTACATGAAGAACAGATGCACATATTCAGATAGAGATCGATATTAACATAAAAAAACTGTAAGTACAATTGTACAAGCAAAATTTTCCGTTTACATGTATTATTCAGACTAAAAACTGACATAAACTTCCTGACAACCAGAATTAGGAAAGAAGTAATACGCGTAATTTTGTTTACATGTGTTCTTCTAACCAACGAAACTCATGGAATTTTTTAGCTTGAATAAGTAGCCATAGTGGATGGCTCCAGAAGCCCAACTTGATCAACCCTGAAACGAAAAGTAAGCTCCATGGGGCATCCCTGAACAATAGATGCTTCTGCAAAATACAGTACTGCAGCCATGTCACACAAAGTACTCAATCTGGCTGCCCTCTCGAAAAATACAAGTAACTGGATTATATCAATCGGATTGCCTTCTAAATGCCAGTTAAAAATGAACAAAGAAGAAATTTTATTATTACCGCCATTAACATCTGGTCTTCAAGTTCCCTAGGCAACGGTGACACTTTGCTTCCTCCAATGGCCGCTGTGGCGCTTGATCAGGCAGTCGTTCGTGCGATCGAAGCGGAACGGATACTGAGGCACGGTCCAATCTCTGTGATGCCGCGCCGCAGCACCACCTAGCCGCGAGGTGCTAGGCGTGGGGATAGCGTTAGGAGGAGTAGGGGAGAAATCGGGGCAAGGGCGGATGTCTCAGCGTCGTAGAGGCGAACGGCTGCTTCGCTGCAGGTTAGGGGAATAAGATTCTTACCCACATTAATATCTTCGCTGCAGGTTGATTATTCCGATTGGATTGAAAGACAATAAATAAGATTCTACTTTATCGGAGTAACCTATCTATTTTATTGATTGTGGCTTGATGCCCATTAAATAAGTTTCTATTTTTTCCGAGCGACGTGGGATGGTATCCTGTGAGCGATCTACGGTTAAGATTGCTCCAATGTTTGATGTCAAAGTGATACACCATCCCCAACTCCAATATAATAGTAAAGATCAATGTTGCTTGTATATATTTAAGCGGACAGACATATTGACTGGGCATCATCTGACCACTTGCACTCTAATCTTCACAACCCACAATGCTTTTCCATTTGCAAGGAACCTCCATACGACCTAAAAAAACATGAAAAAACAATATGGATCGGTGTGATAATGCTTTGTGAAGAGATAATTATTTAACAGAGACGTACGAAATGACAGATCGATAAGTAATTAAAAATGAGGCTGCAAACCCGATATAAAAAATGAAATGAAATCTCGTATATAAGATGATGAAACAACGAGGGAAACTACCATCTGCTATATGATCCATGTTGCCTGCCCAGCTTGGCCTCTAATGCAAAAGACCATACCTGTAGGAGACCAACGAGTTCTACAAATATCGCGTTGCCTCTAATCCTGCATATTCGCCATTGAAGAGATGGTTGAGCCCATCATGTGAACAATTCTTGAGAGTCATACACATAATTAATCATCATGGGCAATGAACAAGGAAGAAGATAGATACCTATCTGTCTTTAACTTCAGTGATAGCTTACTTTTCTATCATGAATCGTCCTGGTACAAAATTTCTTGTACTAAAAAGTAAAGGAGATCGACAAATTCTTGTAAAGCAACCAATGGTGATACTGACAGAATAATTCATGAAAATTTCAAGGCAATTGGATCAATTTTGAGTCATCTAGCAAGCCAAATTAGTGAACCTTTACGGTGGAATATTCATAAAAGTAAGAAACTCCTGAGCACATATTGCAAGGCAATATATCTAAAATTTCAGAAGGTATAAAACATGAGACGTATGTACGGAACATTGCTAATTTCAAACACTGACTCAAAAGGGAGCAGGCCAGTCGGCCATTGTATACTTTAGCTAGGGCAGCACCTAAATTGGTGATAAAGAGGAATACCATAAGCCTATGGTAACTTCACGCTGGCCAACTTCCCCATCCACGATTTGACAGTTTCTTCCATTGCGAATTACTGTAAAATTCGAATACAAGGACGGTGAACTTTGGATAAAATGTTTAGCATCAAAAACCTGGTGTGACAATACACGTAACAAAAATAAGTAAACAATATGTTCCTGAACAAGACACAAAACAACATAAATAAATAAAATACATCTGAGAGCAGTATAGCATGATTGAGTACCTGCAGGTCCTGCATCAAGTACATGAAGAACAGATGCACATATTCAGATAGAGATCGATATTAACATAAAAAAACTGTAAGTACAATTGTACAAGCAAAATTTTCCGTTTACATGTATTATTCAGACTAAAAACTGACATAAACTTCCTGACAACCAGAATTAGGAAAGAAGTAATACGCGTAATTTTGTTTACATGTGTTCTTCTAACCAACGAAACTCATGGAATTTTTTAGCTTGAATAAGTAGCCATAGTGGATGGCTCCAGAAGCCCAACTTGATCAACCCTGAAACGAAAAGTAAGCTCCATGGGGCATCCCTGAACAATAGATGCTTCTGCAAAATACAGTACTGCAGCCATGTCACACAAAGTACTCAATCTGGCTGCCCTCTGAAAAATACAGTAACTGGATTATATCAATCGGATTGCCTTCTAAATGCCAGTTAAAAATGAACAAAGAAGAAATTTTATTATTACCGCCATTAACATCTGGTCTTCAAGTTCCCTAGGCAACGGTGACACTTTGCTTCCTCCAATGGCCGCTGTGGCGCTTGATCAGGCAGTCGTTCGTGCGATCGAAGCGGAACGGATACTGAGGCACGGTCCAATCTCTGTGATGCCGCGCCGCAGCACCACCTAGCCGCGAGGTGCTAGGCGTGGGGATAGCGTTAGGAGGAGTAGGGGAGAAATCGGGGCAAGGGCGGATGTCTCAGCGTCGTAGAGGCGAACGGCTGCTTCGCTGCAGGTTAGGGGAATAAGATTCTTACCCACATTAATATCTTCGCTGCAGGTTGATTATTCCGATTGGATTGAAAGACAATAAATAAGATTCTACTTTATCAGAGTAACCTATCTATTTTATTGATTGTGGCTTGATGCCCATTAAATAAGTTTCTATTTTTTCCGAGCGACGTGGGATGGTATCCTGTGAGCGATCTACGGTTAAGATTGCTCCAATGTTTGATGTCAAAGTGATACACCATCCCCAACTCCAATATAATATATAATAGTAAAGATATTGCAGTTGGGGATGGTGTGCACTTTGACATCAAACATTCAACAAATCTCAGCCGTCAATCACTCATCAAATGGCCCTCAAAAGCATCTATCAAACCCACTTCGCACCGAATGGAAAAAAGTTCAAAATTTATTGCCTACCAATCAGATTGGCATAAATCTAGGAAACATCCAACGTCACTAGGGAAAAAGAAGTAAATCATCTTGTCCGTTCAATTTAATCTCAACAACTAACACCGTCCGATCGATATGTATATATGGTATACATACCTCGTCCCACCCAGCCCCGCTTGACAAACAAAATCGAAATGAATTGGAACGTGATCCCGGGAGCTGTTTTGCATATGCAGATCAAATACTTCCATATGTGCTGCTGTTGTCACGTGCCTTCCTGTAATTTCGTCCTGCTAATCATGGTACTAAAGGGGAATCAATCAATACAAATTAATTCTAAGATATTTCCGGATATTTTCTTGCTGTGTATGTCATTCTCGAGAAACAATGTTGCTGCTACTCGGGAACATGCGCGCCATCGCCTCACCATCCATCCCCGCCCGGTCCTCCGATGCTCGGGAACATGCGCGTGTACCGCCACCAATCATCCTCGCAGTTGCCTGCACAGTCGTCGTGCCCAGATGGACCGCTTCCCCCAACACGCCGCCTTTTCCTCAAGACGGGACGCGGACTGCGCTGCGCCGACCTTGATGTCGCCCTCTCCCCTGATCAACAGGCCTGGAGTCGTAGAGTATCACCACCCACTCTCCTTCTCTGTTCTCAGTTTCTCACCATAGACTATGTCGCCTCCCTGCAATCCCACTCACATGAAACGGCCTGGACGCTGCAGCTCGATGTCACACAAGATTCAGGAGATCGTCTGTCTCTGCGCGCTTCCGCAAGGCTCGATCTGTGGAACCTCTGCCCGGCGCTTTCTACAATTTTTCTGCACGACCCTCTGCCAGTTTAGGGTTCTCGACTGGGAGAGAACTTGTCAGAGAAATCCAATGCAATCATTTAGTAACAATAGCAGCAAAACCAATTCGATTTCATGTTTGGCCCTTTTGATTGGGGGCATTTTCTAGAATTGTTTTTGCTCATGCATCATTTGCAGCGGAAGGGCAAGTGAAGGAGAATAGTCATCGGTGCCAACCACTGATGTGAGAAATTTAAGGTGATTCAGTTTGTAGTCTCGGTATGTTTTTACATTACAATTTTACGCTGAGCCAGGAGAGGGAATGGACTTATGCTTTATTTTGATGGCTTGCAGGCCTTAAATCAGAACACCGGATTTTACAAAAATAATCAGAGGAAAAAAAGTATTTATCGGATGCTACATAGATGACTACAACATTTTATCAATCGATAGGTAATTTGACATCATTGTTGTGTCTCTCATCTGCATGAGTATGATAAGACACCTAGAAAAATTCTATTAAGTGATTTCATGGTGCGCTCTACATAATAGGTGATGTGAATTGCTGGATAACGGATGATTAGTCCAAGTAAATCATTGGCGTGTGTTCAAAAGTTATTATCATTGTAATGTTTCGCCTGGTTAGGTATTGAGTTTGTCAATACTTTTCTACTTATAAGTCAATCTCATGTTGTACTCTTTCCATTTCCTGCAGGTTGTGCAGGCTATATTTTGTGTGGAATGGAGTAATGCGTTCCTGACGCTGCTGTTGCGTGCTACTAGGTTTGTTCAGCTGCTTCAGTGGGATCAGATTACCTGACGTGAACTTTGTTCTCTTGGTTTTAACTTTTCTCTTGGGGTATCTTTTTGTAGAAAAGTTGGTCAGGGGTTGACGAAAGTTCTCAATGATATGGATTTGAATGATGCACAAACACATGTTTCCTTGGGAGTGGGGTAATGATGAGCAGCATTCTTTCAGGTGATGTCCATTTACTAGAAGTACAATAAGGTGTATATGAGTTGAGCTATCTAACTGATTCAGATAAATGACATCTTCACTTAAATTTTTGTAACTACTTGACCAATTCAACACACCATTTGGTCCAGGATAAATGGAATTTGGCACGAACAATTTAAGAAAGCATAGTGTATCTATATTGACCACGTAAGTGGTGAGGACTTGAGATTGAGGAAAGGCTTTGCCGATAAAATACTGAACAGGAGCTATATTGAAAATTTGTTATGCTTCAACTAGCTTAAAATTGTTGTTGCTGTTTCTCCCGCCAGGTTTGGTTTGAGGTTCTTTCCTGGCTACGGGTAGCCTTGCCTCCATCACCGTGCTAACACCATAGCTTATCTGGAAACACCGCAACGACTGTGTTCTTAACGGAGCTCAACCCTCTGTAAATAGAGTTGTGTCCAACATCGAGATGGAAGCCGCACTTTGAGAAAGAGCCGGAGCATAAGGCCTACGTGTAATGTTGCCGTATACCTGAGATGTGCACTAACCTGTATTTTCGTTTTCAGTTCTTGACCTCTTAGGAGGCATGTAAGAACAAACTCTCTCTTTTCAATGAAATGAAAGGCAAAGGCCTTTTGCATTTTCTCGAAAAAAAAAAGCTTAAAAGAAAACAGCTGAGTATTGTCGGTTAAGTCTATATATTGTTAAGAAACTTTTCTACCGAGGAGTTGGACACATCGAGGATGGTAAACAACTTTTCTTCAGCTGATATTATGACAATATGTTATTTGAATTTTCCCTTGTGCTTAAAGAATATTTATCAAACCACATGTGTAACTTTTGGGCTGATAACAATTTGTATGTCTACGAGAAGAAATGTTATCTTTAATCTGCTCGATGTTGGAAAGAACTTGTAACTGTACAGTAGTTAGTTTATTATCTGGGTTTTTGTTACCCCTGTTTTCAAATCCGTTGCATATTATACTACTAGGTGTCTGTAAGGGCTGCATCTTGGGGTTCACATTATTTCACAAAAATGGGTCGATGTGTATGTGTCTTACAATTTAATGAGTGTGAAAGAACCTATATTGTTTTTTCCATGCATGTTAGAACATTTTATTATTGTAAATACCCAAAGCAAGATAACACGCGGAAGTTTGGGCTAGCGTATTGTTTGGCAGATTATCGGTACATTGTTTCTACTAGACATAACACATCGATTGATACCGATACACTGAGTGCATAAACTAGCATTTTAAAGTAAAAAAAAAATACCGTAGAATTAACATGGTTTCATTCTGTAGCTACTCAGTAAACCAAGAGCCGTATTGAGAATAGTGTTCCCGTAAGTTATAACTCTATTCAACGTTTGTTGTATACTCCTACTTTTGTAGCTACTGGACTTAAATGGAATTCGATGAATCATTTAACTTTATAGGGACTCTCAAAACTGAAATATGCTGATAATTAATTATTCATATACTCATATGTTTCTTGTCTTGCAAGATGGGGCAAAAAGAGGGCCTTGCAAGAATGCATTACGGAAATAAGAATACTCCTATGTTGTTCTTAAATGTTGATTTAAAAGTTATATTTACTTGTATCCTTCATGCCAAAAATTATTTTACATAGATTACATATGTGAGCGACGAAAAATATTGACAAACCGTAGCAACGCACGGGCATTCAACTAGTAAGTTTAATATACTAGTTCCATGTGGTTTTTGTTGAGATCTATAATAAGTGGATTGCCTAGCCCTTTCCATCATTTCGGACCTGTGGTGTGCTATTCTCTTTTCCACGTGTTAGACCTCCTCTTCTTAACAAGACTCCATGAGTAGGAGGCACTATGATTTTATTTTTTTGCGCATGAAATTACTCAATTAGACAACTTAATCCCATTTGTTGACTCTCCACTTGAGGGTAAAACTGAGTATATTGCACTAGCCACTATACTCGAGGGGAAAACTGAGTACGGAGTACATATATTTTTCCAGTGTAAGGCTCGACGGTAGAACTGAGTACACGTAACGGTGCAGACGTGCAGTACCACGGACGCGTGTCGTGGTGCGCAGCGGTTAGGCGGTGCGCGTGTTGAGACCAAACGTCTAGCTTTTTTGAGAAACTGCCGAGACCAACCGTCACGTTGCCTGTACAGCTGTCCCTCCCTCTGCACACAGTCTCATTCTCACTCACGCACGCAACCACGCCTCTCACGTCCCATCAACTTCTCCAAATCGAATGAAAAAACACCAACCGCCCTACGTGCGTTCCCTGCCGGCGATGGACAAGAAGAATGCGCCGGCGGCCGTCGCCCCGAGACCGTCGCCTCCGAGGGCGGCGCATCCAAGCGCGGCGCCTCCGTGGACTGGGCCTCTCTCAGGGCTGACGGACCACTTCACAAGATCGGGGACTGCTTACTGGCGAACGAGGAGTACATGGACACCTACTCTGCTTTGAGGCAAGTTTGTAGAAATTGGCGCTCAGGTTTACCTGAGCCCGACGTGCACCTGCATGAATGGATCATGGTAGAACACGTCCTTCCACGCGCTGCTGATTTCACCTTCCTCCACCTCCGCACATCCCGCTACGTCACCATCGATCTTACGGAAGTTCATGCAAGGTTCAAATTCCTCCATATCTATAGAGTTAATCTATTTTTATTTTCAATCGTAAACATCTTAGTGCTGAATGTTATCTTCATCAATATATTTTAGATACTACTTCGTTGGCTTTTACCGTGGCGTCATCGTCCTTGCCCAGAAGAACCAGCCGCACAAGATACGGCTTTTGAACCCACTCACAAAGACATTGAATACTAGGTTTGAGGCGCATATGCCATATGTTATTCTGAAGTCAGTCGCTGTAATGAAGTCCCCGACTATGGTCTTCGTTTCCAAAGATTACCCGGCGGAAATTGCTTGGGTCGATGAGAGCACTCCAACTAAGGGTATAGATGAAGACTGGGGAGAAGGAAGATTTTCGACCGAGCACCATTCTCTGCGTTGCATTACCCCGTTCAATGGTGAACTCGTATGCAATAACCGTGAACAATTTTGAGTTCGGAAAATTAGTGTGCACCAACAATGTCCAGTTGGAGCAGCGCGCGAGCAGTGTCAACATGGATACACTATTTTCATTTCCAGAACTTGGAAATAACAAGTTCTACCTTGTGAAGTCGGATGGTGCTCTGCTGCTTGTGTTGTTGGACAACAAGCATTTGGAGGAAGGTCAACCATTGGTGTACCGTGTGGACACTGAGAGCCGCTCTCTCCATGCCGTCAATAACATTGGCAGTCGTGCCTTCTTCGTCCATTATATCCGGTGTATCTCCGTCGACACCAGAGTGCACCCGACACTTCGACCTGGCTGCATCTACTACGCAGATTTGGGTTATATCAGAGAGTACTTTGATGATATAAAGGCCTGGGATGAGTGGCCAATACGTGTGGATAGATTAGGAAACTATGGTATGAGAAATGAACAAAGGCCATACCGTTTGGAGGATGTATTGGCTGCACACTGCAGACGGAAGGAGAGTTCAATGAATATTTCCTTCAGATCAGAGAACGGAGTGACGAAGAAATATATGCTGAATGAAGATCAGATTCATTCATCTTGGGGTATCATAATCTTCATGTTGGCCATACATTGCGTCTTGTATTATTTTCAGATTAGTTTGTCGTGAACATTAACATTATTATTGGCTGCTTTTGGCTGTTGTATGCAGTTGATGTATTATACTCCGTACTTAGTTTTCTGGATTTATTATGCTGCTGTGATTTTTCCTATACTAGCTTCTAGATTTGACTGATTTTGTTTGTAATGATGATGGCTTGATGTGGCTGCTGCTGGCCTTGACTGCCGGAGCAGAGCAATTAGTACTTAACCAGGTGTACCGTCTTTATATTAGTATTATATTATATTACTTGACCATAGCCATATTCAAAATCAAATCTCAGTCGGGCGGCAAAATCTCCCGCCAATCCTGAAATATTTCAGACGGGTTTTTTGAATGGGATAACAAGATAGATCACGATGATAGTAACCGGTATTTAATGTGATGATGATTTGATTTTGCACTCGGCCTTGAACAGAGGTACTAGTACGGTCTCACATTTTTTATAATTATACTTGGACGGTAGCCAAATTCAAAATCTCATAGCGGCAAAACTTCCCGCCCACAAAATACAAAAATTTCACACGCTTCCAAATTCCCATTCTACCCCTGTGGAGATGGCAGCAAAGTCGGTTGGTGGGGGGGTCTGCCCGTCATTTTTTTGGATGACCACCTACCTAGCCCGGAGACCCTCCCAAAAAAAAATTCATTTCCCTCAGACCACCCACCGGAACTTCCCAAGTCCCTCTCTCCCACCTCCACGACCACCGCACCGGAACATCCCCGCCGGACTTCCCCGGTCTACCCGAGCCCTCGCGATCCTCGTCAGCCGGCTGCCTGCCGGAGCCGCTTCATCGACGCCGTCATCAACCGGACCGGATCATCCCCGCCGTACCTCTAAACCATATGCTCATCCAGCAGTCTACCGCAGTCGCTTCAGCTGAGCCGCTTCGCCGGATCCGTCGTCCACCGCATCGGATCTTGCTCACCGACACCGCTGTGCATGAACCGGATCTGCTTCACCGGCGCCGTGCATGATCTAAACTCTTCTACTGTCGCTTTTCTATTGCTTGCCTCGCAAGTTCTTGTTTAATCTTGGGGGAACCTGTTTGTGCTAACGACGCGCCGTTACGTTTTTGCAGATGAGATGAGTAATCATGAAGTGTAATGGCCGTCTCTCCAACCCCAAGTAGCACATGTAGCGTACTTCATCACCGGATCTATCAACCCCAGGAAGATCTGCTGTGACTCCCATAGAGTGCTTCTCCTAATGTAAGTCCCTTGTTTTAGCGCCATGTTCTGGGTTCAGATGCTTGTTTGTCTGAAGCTCTTTTAGTTCATTCCTAGCTATGACCGTAACACGTTGCTATTTTCTACTTCATTGCTAACTTTAAGCGATTGAACATTTTGGTTTGCATTCCCTGCTCCGTAGATGTAGCCATCATAACTTCTATCTTGCTCGGCCGTTGTTACAAAAATTATAGGTATTATAGTAACATCCTCGCTATTATTTAGTTCATGGCCAATTTTAAGTAATTGCACATGTTGGTTCGCATTCCCTGCTCTATAGCTTTTGGCATCGTAACTTCTATATTTGGTTTACATTCCCTGCTCTCGTAGATCTAGCCATCATAACTTTATCTTGCTCGGTCGTTGTTACAAAAATTATGGCCTCGCTACTATGTTGTTTGTGCCAATTTTTTACTCCATGAACATGTTGGCTTGCATTCCCCGTACTACGGTGATGCCATTGTTTTGTATCTAGTTCATTGTAAGCTAACAAAGTAAGGACTTAGTTTGGCATGCTATCACTCGCTATCTAGCCCGTAGTACAAATAAACTTGTCATACTACTAGATAATAATTTTGCGTGCCATCTTATTCTTCAAAAGCTGCATTATTGACTTGTTTCTCCGACTTGGCATGACGCTCACATATGGAAAGCCGAACATATTGGTTTGCATTCCCTCTTATACAAGTTCACGAGTGATCCCACTATATTCCGTATCCGGTCCATCCTAAGCTCCAAGCATTAACTATCCTCTATGTGTTGCTCATTACAAGTTTATATCCCTAAACATCTTGATTTGCATCCCCTTCACTATAAGTTCGGGAGTATTATTTAGTTCACGGCCAAAATTAAGTAATTGCACTTGGCACATGTTGGTTCACATTCCCTCCTCTTTAGCTTTTGCCATCGTAACTTCTATTTTTGGTTTACATTCCTCGCTTCCGTAGATGTAGCCATCATAACTTCATCTTGCTCGGTCGTTGTTACAAAATTTATAGCCTCGCTACTATGTTGTTCATGCCAATTTTGTACTCCCGAACATGTTGGTTTGCATGGGACTCGACAGTAGTAAGTCTACTCGTTTCATTCTAACATGCTCGTTATATTGGCTGTTGGTATGCGGCATGCACTCTTTGTTTGCTTATTGTGCGCATTACAATGATCTTGTTATAACGACGAAATGATGAGTTCCAAATTCTTTGGCAAACAATATTGTAGTATCTTTGCGTTTCCATTGTTGCTGTCTTAACTTGTAATGTCTTTGTTTCAGATATAGGTGCTGCATGGACAACTTAAAAGATTGCCGGATCGCTTCATTGTATTGCTAGGTTTAATTACCATTCAATTTCTCCGGGTTCCGTAATATTTTTTCAAAGCCTTGCACTCGATGTAATATTTAGTTAGTTTTTATAGTTCTTTCGCGCATTTTTTCTTTGGTGCTTGTCGTAAGTGAGGCTATCCGACGTAAATCAATGCTGCGTAAATATTCTCGCTATCTAAATCACGAATTTCCATCCCTTAAACGGCCCAATTAAGCGAAATCACATACGTGCCGGCCCGCAAAATCCTAAAGCGCCTTTTACGCCGGCATATAAACAGCAACTAAACGCGCCGGCCCACTTACTTATTGGGCCAGCCCACTTGATTAACTGTGGACCCCACACTTTTATTGGGCCGGCCCACTTGCTTTATGGTGGACCCCACCCACTACTGGGCCGGCCCACCAACTAGTTGGGCCAGCCCAATTGCTTTTGTGGTGGTCCCCACGTACTAAACGGGCCGGCCCTTTAAGACGAATGTGGGACCCACCTGTGTTTTTGGCCCGGCCCGCTAGCGTGTTGGGCCGGCCCACTTGCTCTATGGTGGACCCCACATACTAAATGGGCCGGCCCTTTTACAGGAAAGTGGGACCCACCTGTGTTTTTGGCCCGGCCCACTAGCGTGTTGGGCCGGCCCACTTGCTATACGGTGGACCCCACATACTAAATGGGCCGGCCCTTTAACCGGAAAGTGGGACCCACCAGCGTTTTGGCCCGGCCCACTATCTTGTTGGGCCGGCCCACTTGCTATATGGTGGACCCCACATGCTAAATGGGCCGGCCCTTTAACCGTAAAGTGGGACCCACCAGCGTTTTGGCCCGGCCCACTTGCTATATGGTGGACCCCGCATACTAAATGGGCCGGCCCTTTAGCAGGGAAGTGGGACCCACCGTAGTTTTTTGGCCCGGCCCACTATCTTGTTGGGCCGGCCCACTCGCTCTATTGTGGACCCCACATTCTAAATGGGCCGACCGTAACAGAAAGTGGGACCCACTCTGTGTTTTTGGCCCGGCCCACTATCTTGTTGGGCCGGCCCACTTGCTATATGGTGGACCCCACATTCTAAATGGGCCGGCCTTTTAACAGAAAGTGGGACCCACATGCTAATTGGGTCGGCCCACTAACTTCTTGGGCCGGCCCATTTGCTTTAATGTGGACCCCACTTTGTAAATGGGCCGGCCCGATAACAGAAAGTGGGACCCACATGTCTTGTGGGCCGGCCCTTTGCCTCGTTGACCGGTCAAACGAGTGCATTCGGCCCGGCCCACATGCTTAGTGGGCCGGCCCATTAAAGTTTTGACCGGCCAACCTTAGAGGTTAGGCCCGGCCCACGTAACTAATGGACCAGCCCAGCTATATAGTTGACCGGTCAAACTAAGTCAGCCGGCCCGGCCCGCAAACTTAATGGGCCGGCCCGCTTAAGACGTGGCGGGCCTCGTGTGGGCCTACCATCTACCACGGGGTTTCGGCCGGCTAACGCCGTTAACCGCCGCTAACGGCGTCCGCCACGTGTCGGCTTGCATGACGTCGGCAGCCAACGGGCTCCCGAAACACTTGGGCAACGGTCCGATTTTCCGTGGCGGAAGGGCGCCCAAGCGCGACGGACCGAAAAAATCGTCGTAGGACTTTGCCTGACGCAGTTTCCACAACAGAACCCATATCGTCGGGTTAGGCCCATGGGCGACGAAAAATACCCCTTAGCGGACGATTTTGAGACGTTGTCTATCAGAACTTTTCTTGTAGTGATAGAGGACCAAAAGTACTAGACAATAACTAATAGAACCTGCAACTTTACAAAAAGGACCCCAAAACATATAGAAGAAAATCAATCGAGTCCTTCTCGACCGCACATCAGATCTCTGCTCCGCATCCTTTCCAGCAACTCCGTCGCCGGGGACGCACCACTTGGGACGGTGTCGCCGGTAGTCGCCAGGACGAAGGAGAAGAAGGGCCTTAGCAACGGCATATTGGCTCTGAGAAGGGCCGCTGAAAGGCCAAGATGTGCACGGGCAAGACGGATGACGCCGTCGTATGCCCCGAGCTTGTGAACTTTAGCAGCTTGACTTCCCCATTGGCCAGATCTGAAGCACTGACCAAAGCAAGCCTCACCGTTAGCGCCATCACATTGATGGCACCGGATCGGGGTTTGGCCGGCAAGATCCGCCGGATTCACCATAGGCCGGATCCGAAGCCGATGACGAGATCCCCGACTCCATTGCGCCATTCTCGCTCATGGGAAACACCGGATCTAAGCTTACAACAACACTAACTCCCTCGGATCCAAATTAGCTGACTCAACTTTGCTTATCTAAATATGGATGTATCCACACATGTTTTTACTCTAGATACATACACGTCTAAGGAAAGTTGAATCAATTAATTTAGTTTGGAGGGTGTACAATATACAGGGAGAAGTAGGCCTCGTCTCCGGCCGGCGAGGCCGCCGGAGAGAAGGGGGAGAGGAGCCGGGGGAGTGGGAGAGACTCGAGAGAGAAAGAGAAGAGGAAGAAATGAGAGCTCCCTGGGAAGAACATTATTTTTGTCGTTCTGCTCGTAGCTTGAAACCGAAAATTTCGGCCGCGCGCCAAATCATCCCGCCGCATCCATTCGAAAATCCCGTGACCATTTTTACCCTTTTAACCCCGGTCCGGAAGCTACAACCCACCGACCATGGAGGGCTCATTCGGTAACAATGAAATATCTTGCCTAGATCCCGAACCCTCCCCACGGGCCCACACCCACCCACCAACCATTCGCCCCATTATCTCAAAAATACTCTCACACGCCAAAGCTCGACTCTCTACAGTACTAGATCCGCTTCGCCGCCGGCATACTCCTCCACAGCCGTAGCCTTGATCGTGTTGGCTGTCCACCCACCCGATCCGCTCCCCGCCGCCCTCGTCACCGACGGATCTGCTTCACCGCCGACCTCGCCACCGACGGATCTGCTTCACCGCCGGCCTCGCCACCGACGGATCTGCTTCACCGCCGACCTCGCCACCGACTACCTCGGCGCAGCGGCTGTATCAACTTCACCGAATCCCTTGCCGACCAACCGGATCTGCTTCACTAACGCCCGCTTCTCCTGAAACAGGGTCGATTCATCGTCTCCCGCGTTCGCCGCCGCCGGAATGCAAGTTGCCGCCCCCGTCCACCCCGCCGCAGCTTGGTTAGTACGCTGGCCCGTTAGATCGCAGTGTTTCTTTAGCCATGTTTTGTGTAGTTATTTGCAGATCTCATATGCCGTTAACTTTCTTGATGTGTTGCTTCGCATGAAGTTTGTTTAAATATTGTACAGTACAAAAGCATTATCCGGTCGCTACCATCTTGTTCATTCTACCGACACTCGTGTGCATCCACATATTTATAGCCTTATACCCATTCATTTGCTGCCAACTGTTTTTGTATCGCATGCTATTGTCGCATCGCTTTTATAGTCATGCTATGGGCATTTCCAATCTGCTTTTTCTTATACCACGTCATTAGCTCACCGCTAGCTGCTAGCTGTTTTCTCGTGTCCGCTATTCTCACACTGCTTTTATAATCATGCTATGTGCATTTCCAATCTGCTTGCTCTTATACCTCGTCTTTAGCTTATATAGTTATTGTCGCGTGCATGTCTGGTCTTTGTATTATCGTAGACTGACTTGTCAATGTTATTTTTCCTAGGGATTGATCATGCGAACCACTTATTAGAACATCCAAGCATTATCGTCGGGGACGCTAGGGAAGGTTGGAATCTGAGTTTTTGGTTGGTAATTTTGGCAGTTTACTTCCGTTATTATCTATAACCTATATGCATTGTTCCTTATGCAAGAGATTAACACTTGGAACCCCGCCATAGCAATGCCATTCATGCTTTACTATGTTTCGCCTATTTGATATGCTTGTCTTGGAGAAACTGCGAAGGTGATTTGAACTCGACATTTGGTCATTCTTAATGCCAGTTTACTTTATGTGGAAAACCTTGGCATTACCCTACTCTAAATCTGAATGTCTGAAATTCGTATCTCATGCAAAGCAACATCTAGTTGGTTTGCAATGTTACCAGAATGCAGTTTTAATGAAGCAGTCATCATTAGAAGATAGTCGCCAAAAAAGGATCTGTAGCGACCCTGTGCAACATTATGATGTAAGTTTGTGCTTAGTACAAGTTCCATACATTGTCTTATTTATGCAACTTGTTATTATCTTATATCTACATTGCATAATAAATGTTTGCATAGTTCATCGTTTAACTCTTTTTGCATTATTATCGAATGCGATTGTGATGAAGCAATCTTCATTAGAAGTGAGGCCCACAAAAACTTCTGATATTTCTTCCGATGCATCTTCTCATAGCCGTCAACCTAGACCATTGCTTTCATCAAACAAGAAATATCTCAAGGCCGTACTTTATAAAAGACATGGTATTGTCGCTTTAAGATCCGTAGTCGATATGTTGACAAAGGGTACACAAGATTCAATCAAGGCGATTGCCAAATGTCAACGTGTTATTGATGATGCTAATAGAAGTCCTCAATGATTCTATGTAATTTTTTTATTTGGGCACATGAATTGCCTTGTAATTTTCCAACTTGTTTTATTTGTGTATGTAATTGTGTGTATCATTGATATCAGATTTTAGGCTCATGAAATTTAATGCAAGTTGACCACCAAACAAATAGGGCACTACAACAGCATTGGGCCGGCCCACTTACAGTAGTGTGGGACCCACTTCATTTTGGGCCGCCCACTTCTTTAGTAGGCCGGCCCGGCTACACGATAGTGGGATCCACATGCTTATTGGGCCGGCCCACTATCTTGTTGGGCCAGCCCATTTGCTATATGGTGGTCCCACATGGTAAATGGGCCGGCCCTTTAACAGAAAGGTGGGACCCACATGTGTTTTTGGCCCGGCCCACTATCTTGTTGGGCCGCCCACTTGCTATATGGTGGACCCCACATACTAAATGGGCCGGCCTTTTAACCGGAAAGTGGGACCCACTCGTGTTTTTGGCCCGCCCACTATCTTGTTGGGCCGACCCACTTGCTATATGGTGGACCCCACATACTAAATGGGCCGGCCTTTTAACAGAAGGTGGGACCCACTCGTGCTTTTGGCCCGGCCCACTATCTTGTTGGGCCGGCCCACTTGCTATATGGTGGACCCCACACACCAAATGGGCCGGCCCTTTAACAGAAAGTGGGACCCACTCGTGTTTTTGGCCCGACCCACTATCTTGTTGGGCCGGCCCACTTGCTATATGGTGGACCCCACATACTAAATGGGCCGACCCTTTAACCGGAAAGTGGGACCCACTCGTGTTTTTGGCCCGCCCACTTGCTATACGGTGGACCCCACACACTAAATGGGCCGGCCCTTTAACAGGAAAGTGGGACCCACTCGTGTTTTGGCCCGGCCCACTTGCTTCTTGGGCCGGCCCGACTTGCCGTAAGGTGGACCCCACATGTTAAATGGGTCGGCCCATTTAAGTTTTGACCAACCAACCTTAGAGGTTAGGCCCGGCCCACGTAACTCAATGGACCAGCCCAACTATATAGTTGACCGATCAAACTATGTCACCTGGCCCGGCCCGCTTAAGACGTGGCAGTGCCTCGTGTGGGCCTACCATCTACCACGGGGTTTCAGCCTGGCTAACGCCGTTCACTGCCGCTAACGGCGTCCGCCACGTGTCGGCTTGCATGACGTCGGCAGCCAACGGGCTCCCGGAAACACTTGCGCAACGGTCCGATTTTCCGTGGCGGAAGGGCGCCCAAGCGCGACGGACCGAGAAAAACGTCGTTGGACTTTGCCTGACGCAGTTTCCACAACAGAACCCATATCGTCGGGTTAGGCCCATAGGCGACGAAAAATACCCCTTAGCGGACGATTTTGAGACGTTGTCTATCAGAACTTTTCTTGTAGTGCAACAAAGGGTGGGTGTGCGAGGTAGCGGAGGAATATGATTGGCTCTGACCTTATACCGGGCCTCACACCGAAGGAAGTGTGGATGGGAAAGCTGCCCGGTTGGCACCAAGGTTAAGATCTCTTATGGGTAAAGCAACACACCACTGCAGAGTGTAATGAATCGTGACTAGTCACTCCTTGATCCGGGATTTGGAACTGCGAATGCTGCCGGAAAGGAACTCCATGAAGTTCTAGTAAACCGGTGAAGGCTGACGGACATAGTTCTTCTTAATAAAAGCAACCTCTTGAAGAGATATTTATCAAAACCTGCATTGGTATTAGAATTTCTGGTCTGATATCGTAGCTAGTGCATTAAACACCTCTTTTCTATAATGAACTTGTTGAGTACGCTCGTACTCATACCACTCTTAAATCCCCTGCTTAGATTGTCTGAATCGACTGGAGGAGGACAACGACGACCCTGAAGGAGCTGAAGTCATCGGCTATGAAGAACCAGACCTCTCTGGAGGTATCGAAGGAGTAGACTACCTCATAGTCTACGGAACCGGGGAGGGTTCCGGAGGAGAGCAAGCTTAGACCTACCGAGTAGTAGTAGTATCCGAGTAGTACAAACTCTTAGTACTTAACTGCTCGAGGAGAATAAATGTATAACCTAGTAAGACTCTTATATTGTAAGTTAACTTGGGTTCGTCTCGAACCCAGGAGTATCCCTCTTAGGACCCAAGAGGAGCTCCAAGATGATATGTACATGTTGCTTGTAATAATAAATGAATTAGTTATGGACCTGCTATGTTCTGTTGTACTACTCTGAGGGATGTAATATTTGCGGATTGGTACTTCGTGAATGTTATATCAACGACTGGCATACTACAACATGCAGTGGTATGCAGGGTCACCATAGTTGGTATCAGAGCAAAAGCTTTGACCTTAGGTTCGAACCTAGTAAATGAGACGGAACGTTAGGAGTCAAATAGGATTAGTAAAGAATTCTCTAAAAATATGGTGTATATTCACTTGAGAATAAAACAATCATATCTTTTAGTGCGATAATTCTTTATTATCTCTATTATGATGCATCATTACTAATATTATAATCTTTCTTATTTACAACCAACTATGGCAAGTTCACGTCATGGACGTATCGTGAAAGTGAAGGCATCAACTTTGAGTGAATACGACGGAGGACTCGTGGACATTCTTCGTGCTATGTTACTTGAATTTGGGTGCGATCCCCAAATCCAAGTAATGAAATACTGGTACTACGACGGTACAGTATTGGCGAAGTGTAGGGTAGGACTAAGACTTCCAGAACCCCTAGGAATGAGTGTAGTGATGCCAGCAGATGAGGCTAGAACCATCAACACAGCCTACCACATAGCCATAATGAAAGCCATCACAGATATTCGGGAACATAAGACCAAAGAGCTTATTGGTTCCGAATTCGCACATATTCCTCATATGGAGGAGGAAGATGATCCTATGCTTAACCACTTCAAGCTTGCAAAACAAAACCAGCGAAGCCGCTAAGTACATGGATAACAACACGCAACCTACTGTCATTGTTCTTTCAGTTGAACCGACATCTCTCGGGAGCAATTGACACAATGTTGGAAGAGTTCACTGAGCCCAAGGAGGAGACAAAGGGAAAGGAACCAATGGAGGGTGAGGTTCATACACCAGTATATTCAGCTGGTGACTTTATTAGTATTGACCATCCAGAACAACAAACCACACCTATTACACCTAGGTACTTTCCTAGTAGTTACCATGGAGGATATGAGGGTGGAGAGGAATCCGGAAACCATCAGCGTTCCGAGACTCCTATAGAAAACTCCACAGGTTGGCGTTGGGGATCAGATACTGGAACCCATGATAATTCAGTTAGATGTAATCCTGAGATGAATGAGGACGCTGATGACCCACAAGTATAGGGGATCGCAACAGTCTTCGAGGGAAGTAAAACCCAATTTATTGATTCGACACAAGGGGAGCCAAAGAATATTTGTAAGCCTTAACAACGGAGTTGTCAATTCAGATGCACTCGGAAACATACTTGCTCGCAAGAGTTTATCAAGAGCAACAGCTTTATAGCAAGAGCAGTAGTGAAATATCAGCAGCAGTAGTAACGTAGACAAGCAATAGTGATTATAGTAAACAGCAGGATTAAAATATTGTAGGCACAGGGATGGATGAACGGGCGTTGCATGGATGAGAGAAACTCATGTAACAATCAAGGTAGGGCTTTTGCAGATAATAATAAAACGGTATCCAAGTACTAATCAATCAATAGGCATGTGTTCCATATTTAGTCGTACATGCTCGCAATGAGAAACTTGCACAACATCTTTTGTCCTACCAGCCGGTGGCAGCCGGGCCTCTAGGGAATCTATCGGAAATTAAGGTACTCCTTTTAATAGAGCACCGGAGCAAAGCATTAACACTCCGTGAACACATGTGATCCTCATATCACCGCCTTCCCCTTCGGTTGTCCCAATTTCGTCACTTTGGGGCCTCGGGTTCCGGACAACAATACGTGTATACAACTTGCAGGTAAGATCATAAAGCAATGAATATCATCATGAATTGATAACATGTTCAGATCTGAGATCATGGCACTCGGGCCCTAGTGACAAGCATTAAGCATAACAAGTTGCAACAATATCATAAAAGTACCAATTACGGACACTAGGCACTATGCCCTAGCAATCTTATGCTATTACATGACCAATCTCATCCAATCCCTACCATCCCCTTCAGCCTACAAATGGGAAAATTACTCACACATGGATGGGGGAAACATGGCTGGTCTATGGAGAGGCGTCGGTGGTGATGATGGCGATGATCTCCTCCAATTCCCCATCCCGGCGGAGTGCCAGAACGGAGTTTCTGGTCCCGAGACGGAGTTTCGCGATGGCGGCGGTGTTCTGGATGTCTTCTGGCGATTTCGTCTAACCCCTCGTACGTTTTTAGGTCGAAGACGTTAAGTAGTACAGAGGGGGGCGTCGGAGGCTGGCCGAGGGGGCCACACCATAAGGCGGCGCCCCCCCTAGGCCGCGCCGGCCTATGGCCTGGAGGCCGTGGGCCTCCCCCTGGCCTGCCCTTCTGGCTCCGTGAGTCTTCTAGGAAAATAGGCCCTTCGACATTAATTCTGGGGATTTTCCTGAAAGTTGAGTTTCTGAACAAAAACGAGACACCAGGGCAATTCTGCTGAAAACAGTGTTAGTCCGTGTTAGTTGTATCCAAAATACACAAATTAGAGGCAAAACAATAGCAAAAGTGTTCGGGAAAGTAGATACGTTTTGGACGTATCAACTCCCCCAAGCTTACCTTATTGCTTGTCCTCAAGCAATTCAGCTTAACAACTGAGTGCGATAAAAGAACTTTCACGAACACATTTGTTCATATGATGTAAATATTCTCATGACATGGACAAGTACTTAAGCAATTCATAATAAGATACATGCAAATAAAATCATCTAATAGCTATGTCAACCATGGAAAAGGTACCAACAAATTAATAATAAGCATCATGAATCATGTCTATCAACAAGATTGCAATGTTCATAGAAGGATATGATAAAGTGGTATCTCGCTTGCCCGTATTTGTACAGAAGAAACATAAATGCTCGGGCACCTTTGAAGTTCATGGAAAGACCGGAAGTAGAGATTATCAAAGATAAAAACATCAAAGTTATACCACAGCTAATCACATTTTGGGACAAGCATATTATACTAAGAATGACAAGTTGTGCTCTCAAGAAAGTGCTCAAAGAAAGGATGGTGACTCAATGTAAAAGTAAAAGATTGACCCTTCAGCAGAGGGAAGCAGGATTAACATGTGCTAGAGCTTTTCATTTGTAAAACATGAGTAAAATTATTTTGAGAGGTGTTTGTTGTTGTCAACGAATGATAGTGGGTACTCTAACCACCTCGTCAACCGGACTTTCAAGAGCGGCTCCCATGAAGGACGTTATCTCTACCAAAGAAGGTAAATCATCCCTCTTCTCTTTTGTTTACACATATATTTTAGTTTCATTATGGATGACACTCCCCCCAACCTTTACTTACACAATCCATGGCTAACCGAATCCTCGGGTGCCTTCCATCAATCACGTACCATGAAGGAGTGTCTATTTGCAATTTAAGTTGCTTACTGATAAATCAGGGCAAAACATGTGAAGAGAATTATTAATGAAAGTTGATTAATTGGGGCTGAGAACCCCGTTGCCAGCTCTTTTTGCAAAATTATTGGATAAGCGGATGTGCCACTAGTCCATTATGAAAGTCTCGTCAAGAGTAAATGACAAGATTGAAAGATAAACACCACATACTTCCTCATGAGCTATAAAACATCGACACAAATTGAGAAGCATTTTGAAGGTTTAAAGGTAGCACATGAGAATTTACTTGGAATGGTTTGAAATGCCATGCATAGGTATTTATGGTGGACACTTTGGAATAACTTGGTTTTCAGGGTTTTGGAAGCACGAGCAGCGTTCCCGCTCAGTACAAGTGAAGGCTAGCAATAGACCGGGAAGCGACAATCAAGAGAGCAAGAATCGTCATAATCATGCTTGCGACAAAATAAATTAACGGAGGAATAAAAGTGATACAAGAACTCGAGGTAAAGTAAATAATCGAGGCTTAATTGACTTTTGTTCAGCCATATGCATGCGTGAGCATGTGCCAAGTTGATTCAAGTGAATTATTCAGAGGAGGATACCACAATGTCATACCTATCTATGAATAAAACAATGCAAGCAAATATTTATGACATGCTACTCATATTAATAAATTGGAGCTAAGCATGAGAGATCATGAACTACTAGACTTTCTTAAATGACATATACCTCACATGAACCAACTAAGCATGCTCACATGGATGAGTATATGTACAAAAATGAAAACAAATAGAGTTCATACCAGCCTCTCACCACAGTCGAATTGTCGTAGATCGTCATTATTCCCTTTCACTTGTGTAGCTCGAATAATATGAAATGAAAGCCAAGCTCCAACCACCGAAGACCTCTGAACTCCATAGTGAACTTTACAAAACCAAAGAAGAACAGCAAATATTTTTGGTGTTTTCGAATTGGAAACAAGAACAAAAGGAAACAAGCAAACAAAGCAAAATCTTTTTGGGTTTTCTTATAGCAAACCAACGATAGCAAATAAAGCAAAATAGGAGCAAGAAACCAAAATAAACAAATGGTAAAGAGAAACAACAGAAATATTTTTGGTCTGTTTGTGTTTTAGGAAAGAAACAAAGCAAAGACAAGAAGATGAGAACTAAAAGAGTCACATAAACACAAAGCAGCAGAAATTCGTCAAACTTGATAGCAGTACAGTAATCGATTTTTAAGAAATTCTTCCGCTGCTCAGCTCGAAAAGTGTTCAACTAATGAAAGTTAGATAACAACTTGGGGAACATGCACAAAAATTGGCTTCGCAAAATAACGTTTTTGAGAATTTTTTGGTATCAGTCCAGAATCTGTTTTCAATCAAGCACTTCCCCAAATATCATCTTCCTCTTATTAGAAAACCACTTTAAGAAGCTAAACAAGTATGTACAAGTATCCAGCAACTATAATATGCAATGAATGAGTGATGCCGGTATACCTCCCCCCAAGCTTAGGCTTTTGACCTAAGTGGAGATCAATCCCATGGTGCCCATGGAGTGGCACCTCCGTAGTATGACGAAGATGGATCCTGTTCCGGGTATGTGCTGGAAGATGCACCAGGATACGTGACTGTGTACCCGTAGGAGGGCTCGGCGTCCTCGGAGTCATGCTGCTAGTGGAAGCTGTGTATCCTTAGCAGCTCATCCACCTCCTCCTTAGAGCGCGACCACGGTTTCCTGTGAATATCGAACAAATCGCCCTGCGGCAAAGGGATTTCCCTCTCATCCCCGTCAATAAACAACATTTTATAGACAATACTATCTAAACTAGAGTCAGTTGTAAAAAATTGGTGACTCTTCATAGCAGCAATATCAAGCCTTATAGGAGTTAATTTCACATCAGTAGGGTCAAGAGGAAGATCTAGATATGCCAAAATACGTGAGGCAACAATTCCTCCAAAAATAGGCCCCTTAGCGGACAAACGACGGGCAACAAGAGCACCAAGATGATAAGGTGTTTTTCCAGTAAGTGCAGCAACTAAGAAAGCAAGATGATAGCTAGAAATGTTGCTAGTGTTCCCCCTACCAAGAATGCTAGTACCAAGATAGTAAGCGAAATATCTAATGGCAGGGAGTTGAATGTTTCTTATCTTGCCGCGCTGAATGGTGCGGCTGTCATCATTGGTGACTTCTCGATAGAGCTCCGCCAAAGCTTTGGGACTCTTCTCAATCTTCTTCGCTGTACCTACAGGGGCAATATCCAATGCAGTACAAAAATCCTTCAACTTCATAGTAATAGGATTATCATAAATCCCGAACGTAATCGATGGTTGGTAGTGTTTGTTGTTGAACTGAAAGCTCTCAACAAAGATTTTAGTTAGCATGTAGTATTGATCCCTCTCATCTTCCATATAGGTGGTTAAGCCCACATTATTGATGAGGACCAAGAAATCATCAAGCAGCCCTGCATTGCGCAAAAAGTCATAACATGGAAAGGATGAAGCATTAGGGACTCCATTATCCTCTTCAACTTCGAAGCTCGGTGCGATGACATCCTCATTATAGGATCGTCTAATCCGAGTGGATGCCCTTGAGGGCCTCCCCGTGCTTGTCGTCTCTCTTTCGAACATCTCTCCAAAAGTATGGTTGTCCATCTTCCTTTTCTAAATTTTTTTCAACAAACATTATAAAAGTTGATTTGGAGACATATAATTGAGGGAAACTACTATAGAAACTTGGTAGAGTACTAAACATGCATCAAAACTAATTTTTACAACATAGAACAAGCATGCAAGCTCACTAAACATGTTACCTACAGCAGCAAAATATTCAAGATATACTCAACCAAAAAAATTCTATTTGGATAATCGGAGGAGTCACATACCGGAGAGCAAATGTGCCAAATTTCGGACAGAATCGGGCTGAGCAAAGAGATCGAGAAATCTTGAGCTCTTGAGCAGAAACGCGAGTGAGAGAAAGTGAGTACGAGTTTTTTCGGGAGAGAGAGTGAGATGGGAGGAAGAGATGAATTAGTGGGGCAAGGAGGGGCCCACACCACAGGGTGGCGTGCCCCCCACCTCTTGGCCGCGCCGGCACATGGGGTTGAGCCCCAGTGTGCCCCATTGGTCAGCCCCTGGTGCTCCCAGGTAGCTCTTCGAAAAATAAGACCAACAATATAATTTTTGTAAATTTTTGAAAACTTTGAAAAATGCACATTTCTGGGTGTCCAAATTATTATTACAGGGCAGAAAAAGATTTTCAAACTCCTAAACAACTAAAGCATTTTGCAAAACAAGTAGTGCTACATCAAGTAAAACAAGTGGAGGGAGAAAGAAATGTTGTTTAGCTCTTCTATGCATATAAATGTATTTGTTAACAAGGTTGATCAAGTCTTGCCACCAAATAAATTTTACATGACATAAGAAGAAATAAACCTCAAATCAATCATGTTACCTTGTATTGAATTGATATGGATCCAATCATAATACTTTGATATCCTTGCTTAGGCTCATATATAGGACAATCAATAGTTCCCACTTTGATAGTTCTCACATTAGAAATTGTATTAACTCCACATACTTTATTAATCCTCTTGGGAAAATAAACAGTATGCTCCTTGTCATCGATATTGAAAGTAACTTTTCCTTTATTGCAATCAATAACAGCCCCTGCGGTGTTAAGAAAAGGTTTCCCAAGAATAATAGACATATTATCATCTTCAGGCATTTCCAACACAACAAAATCAGTTAATATTAAGCAATTATTAGTAACTTGAACAGGAACATCCTCACATATACTAACAGGAATAGCAGTAGATTTATCAGCCATTTGCAAAGATATATCAGTTGGTATCAACTTATCTAAATAAGGTCTCTTGTAAAGAGAAAAAAGGCATAACACTAACACCTGCTCCCAAATCACATAGAGCAGTTCTAACATAATTATTCTTGATGGAACAAGGAATAGTCGGTATACCTGGGTCGCCCAGCTTCTTTGGAACTTTGCCATTGAAAGAGTAATTAGCAAGCATAGTGGAAATCTCCTCATTAGGATTTTTCCTTTTGTTAGAGACAATATCTTTCATATACTTTGAATAAGGAGGCAATTTAATAGCATTAGTCAAAGGGATTTGTAGGAACAAAGGTTTCATCCAATCACAAAATTTATTATAGTGTTCTTCTTCCTTTGATTTTAGTTTCTT
This sequence comes from Lolium rigidum, assembly GCF_022539505.1. Classification (NCBI taxonomy): domain Eukaryota; kingdom Viridiplantae; phylum Streptophyta; class Magnoliopsida; order Poales; family Poaceae; genus Lolium; species Lolium rigidum. Next base: position 95,429,199 of record NC_061511.1, on the reverse strand, counting down.
AGCAGGAAAAGGCATTTGCTTTTGAACCCAAGGTTCCCTTTCATTACCATGTTTTTAGCAATAAAATCTTCCTTAGTATACTTTTTATTTCTAGCATGCTTTTCAGGTTCATCTTCAACCTCTTCATCAAAAGCATCATTCTTATCATTATCCTTATTATGTTCATTACCACTTTCAGTTTCAGCATCAGAAATAGAAATACTATTAGGATCATTAGCAGGCTCAGAGAATTCTACAACAGTTTTATGTTTCTTTTTCTTTTTCTTAGAAGGAGCACTAGTTTCAGTTCGTTGAGAATCTTGTTCAACTCTTTTGGGATGCCCCTCGGGATATAGAGGATCCTGAGTAGAAACACCACCTCTAGTTGTTACTTCATAAGCATGTTTTTCTTTAGAACTATTTTTTAACAAGTCATTTTGCACTTTAGTAAGTTGATCAATTTGAGTTCAAACCATATGAAAATGTTTAACAAGCATCTTAAAATCATTGGAGGTTCTCTCCACAATACCATGCAATTCACTAATAGCTCGAGAATTTTCCATTAAATGATTCTCTACTCTCATATTAAAATTATTTTGCTTAGCAATATAATTATCAAACTCATCTAAGCATTGATCAGGAGGTTTTGAGTACGGAATATCTTCCCTACTAAAGCGTTGAAGAGAGTGTACCTCGATCATGGATGAAGGGGGAGTTATCTTGCATAAATCTTCTATGGGAGGTAAATTCTTCACATCTTCGGATTTAATTCCCTTCTCTTTAAGAGATTTCTTGGCTTCCCTCATATCTTCATCATTTAATTTAATCATACCCCTCTTCTTCAATATTGGTGTCGGGGTTGGTTCGAGTGTAGCCCAATCATCATGATTCCGGCCTATTATAGCCAATAATTCTTCAAAGCATCGTCCTGAGTTCTTTTCCCGAAAACACAACCAAGCACAACTATCCGGGTATGCCCTAGACTCAATGGTTAGTCCACTATAAAATATATCAAGTAAATCATGCTTTTCCAGCATCATGTCCAGGCCGAGCTCGATAAGAGAGCAAAATCTCGCCCAAGCCTCGTGCAATTTCTCTCCATCTTCCCGGTCAAAATTATAAATTCTCTGCAAAGCAATATGTTGAGCACTAGCAGGAAAGTATTTCCGAAAGAAAACATCAAGCAAATCTCTTGGACTATCAATAGAATCAGGAGGCAAACTATTATACCAAGTTTTAGCATCATCCTTTAATGAGAAAGGAAAATTTTTAGCTACGAAATAAGTACGCTTCTTGATATTATCAGAAAACAAGCTACTCAAAGTTGAAAGCTCATTCATGTGTTCTACAGCACTTTCTTTTTCAGTACCACAAAAAGGTGTTTTCTCAACAATAGATATATGAGATAAATCAAGAGAAAAATCATAATCCTTATCCTTAATGTTTATAGGAGATGTGGCAAATTTAGGATCAGGAGACAGCTTTATATCTAACAGTATGTTGTGCAAGAAGCTTTTTAATATTACTTGTACCAATAGTAGCATTGCATTTATCAATGAAATCATCATCAAGTTCTACATAATCTTCATCAAGATCATCACTAGAGTATTCAACAGACTCAGGTGAATCAACATGTGTAGCAGCATTTTCATTAGGAATTTCAGTACTTTCAATTTGTCTAGACCTAGCAATCGTAGCATCTAGAAAAGATCCTAATGAACCATCATTATCAAGCACAACAGAAGCATCATCAAAATTATAAGAGGAATTTTCAGATTCAGCAGAAGTACCAACATTTGAAGCTTGTGGTGGTGAAACAAGTTTACTTATCACAGATGGTGAATCAAGAGCAGCAGAGGTACTCGAGTTGTACCTTTTCTTGTAGTGGATGGTAATATGGCGACTTTAGTATCGCGAGGTTTACCCATGATGGAGAATTTGCAGCGAACAATATCAATCCAAGTGAACTTGCAAATAAAGCTATGCCCCCGGCAACAGCGCCGAGAAAATAGTCTTGATGACCCACAAGTATAGGGGATCGCAACAGTCTTCGAGGGAAGTAAAACCCAATTTATTGATTCGACACAAGGGGAGCCAAAGAATATTTGTAAGCCTTAACAACGGAGTTGTCAATTCAGCTGCACCTAGAAACAGACTTGCTCGCAAGAGTTTATCAGTAGCAACAGTTTTATAGCAGTAGCAGTAGTGAAATATCAGCAGCAGTGTAACAGAGACAGCAGTAGTGATTATAGTAAACAGCAGGATTAAATACTGTAGGCATAGGGATGGATGAACGGGCGTTGCATGGATGAGAGAAACTCATGTAATAATCAAGGTAGGGCATTTGCAGATAATAATAAAACATTATCCAAGTACTAATCAATCAATAGACATGTGTTCCAAATTTAGTCGTACGTGCTCGCAATGAGAAACTTGCACAACATGTTTTGTCCTACCAACCGGTGGCAGCCGGGCCTCTAGGGAATCTACTGGAAATTAAGTTACTCATTTTAATAGAGCACCGGAGCAAAGCATTAACACTCCGTGAACACATGTGATCCTCATATCACCGCCTTCCCCTTCGGTTGTCCCAATTTCGTCACTTTGGGGCCTCGGGTTCCGGACAACAATACGTGTATACAACTTGCAGGTAAGATCATAAAGCAATGAATATCATCATGAATTGATAACATGTTCAGATCTGAGATCATGGCACTCGGGCCCTAGTGACAAGCATTAAGCATAACAAGTTGCAACAATATCATAAAAGTACCAATTACGGACACTAGGCACTATGCCCTAACAATCTTATGCTATTACATGACCAATCTCATCCAATCCCTACCATCCCCTTCAGCCCACAGCGGGGGAATTACTCACACATGGATGGAGGAAACATGGCTGGTCGATGGAGAGGCGTCGGTGGTGATGATGGCGATGATCTCCTCCAATTCCCCGTCCCGGCGGAGTGCCAGAACGGAGTTTGTGGTCCCGAGATGGAGTTTCGCGATGGCAGCGGTGTTCTGCATGTCTTCTGGCGATTTCGTCTAACCCCCCGTGCGTTTTTAGGTCGAAGACGTTAAGTAGTCCAGAGGGGGGCGTCGGAGGCTGGCCGAGGGGGCCACACCATAAGGCGGCGCGCCCCCCTCCTAGGCCGCGCCGGCCTATGGCCTGGAGGCCGTGGGCCTCCCCCTGGCCTGCCCTTCTGGCTCCGTGAGTCTTCTGGGAAAATAGGCCCTTCGACATTAATTCCGGGGATTTTCCTGAAAGTTGAGTTTCTGCACAAAAACGAGACACCAGGTCAATTCTGCTGAAAACATCGTTAGTCCGTGTTAGTTGTATCCAAAATACACAAATTAGAGGCAAAACAAAAGCAAAAGTGTTCGGCAAAGTAGATACTTTTTGGACGTATCAGACGCCACAACCCAGTTCCAGAACCATCAGTATAGTAGGGGAGACTATGAGGAGTATCCGATACTGATCGAGTTGGATACAGATGGTGGAAATACCTATGGCGGAGTCACAAGGGAGTACACCCGATGGGTGGATTATGATGTATTGAATAATCAGTTCATGAACATAGATTTCGCCCTAGGATCATCCTCTGATTCCGACTACCAGCCAATGGGAAGACCCTATGTTCCAGATTCTGTCAGGAGGACTACACGTTCGACCAGATGGAAGCCTGGGATGTACCGGGAGTGAAGTACAACTAGAGACCACCATGGGAGGCGAGACTACAATACGGTTGTACCACATGTATTGTAGTATGTAATATTTGTAGAAATTTGTACATATACTTCAATAAGTGAGTTTGCATACTCACATTGTTACTGAGTATTGTAATAAACCACTTAAGTATGTATATACATGGTATATGTTTTGTATGATTTGGATTTGCTTCTTGATTTCCATTGCGTGACTAGTTCTGTGCACAAAGTTGAGCTCAGAAAACTTGCGCCTGGAGTAACTATGAGTACCACTTTGTGTTGCAGAACTAGGGGAATATATCGGGAGCGACGGGTGAGGAGAGTGAAGCACAGCGCCTCGAGCGCGAGGCCAAACAGAAGGAGGAGGCTGATGAAGCTGCCAGAAACCAGTTTCCACCACCACCACCACCCATGACGCAACAGAACTTCCTCCAATACATGCAAATGTTGGAGGAAAGGCAACGAGTGACTTTGGAGCAGCAAAATAAGTTCTTCCAGGAACTGCTGCAACAGAACAAGGTGGAAAGGCCTGAGAATCAGGGAGTCACTTTGTCGGACTTCCAGAATACTAAGCCAGTATCCTTCGCATACGCGCCCGAACCCATGGAGGCGGAGGATTGGTTGATGGACACTGAGCGAAAGCTCAATACTATTGGATGCAACGACCTGGAGAAGGTCAGGTACGCAACACACTTGTTGTGTGGACCCGCCGCATCTTGGTGGGATAACATAGTAGCCGTTTATCCGGCTGAAAAGGTGTTTACATGGGAAGAGTTCAAGAGGAAGTTCAGGGAATCCAACGTCCCTGAAAGTATAGTGGAACCGAAGCGTCAAGAATTTGAAAGTCTCGAGCAGAAAGATAAGGCCATCCTGACTTATGTCAGGGAATTTTCAAAACTGTCCCGGTATGCAGTTGAGGAGGTCAACACCGAGGACAAGAAGAAGAAGAGGTTCTTGCGGGGATTAAGTCCCCAGTTCAAGGTACAGCTTAGGATGATGAGAGCTACCGAGTTCCAGGAGTTGGTGGATGCAGCCATCACTCTTGAAGATGACTTCAAACAGCTGCAAGAAGAGAAAAGGAAGAAGGACAAGTTTGAGCCTAAGAGATTTGTCAGCAACAAGCCAAACACTGGCTTGAGTTTCAAGCCAAGGTACAACAACAACAACAACAACAACAACCAGAGGAGGAACCAAGGATTCCAACCTGCAAACAAGATATTTTGCCGAAGCTGTGGGAAACCAGGACACGTTTCCAAGGATTGCAAGAGGCCAAGGATAATATGCTTTGGTTGTCGCAAAGAAGGACACATGCTTAGGGATTGCCCTAAGAAGAAGAATGGAGGAGGTTAGTCAGGAGGAGGAGGAAACCGAGGCGGGAATACCGGAGGGAACTGGAAGAACAAGAAACCCTTCGGCAAGTTGAACTGCACCAGCTTGGAGGAGGTGGTGAACTCCGATCGAGCGGTGATAGGTACGCTTCGGATACTCACTCATCCCGGCAAAGTACTTTTGATACTGGTGCAACTACATCATTCATTTCTCAGCAATTCATCATCAAACATGGGATTAGTTGCACTAAGTTAGATACACCCATAACCATACTTTCTGCGGGGGGAACGATAGTAGTAACCCACACCAAACAAGGACAAGTCATTATGATCAGCAAGTGCGCGTTTGACGCAGACCTGTTCATTCTACCGATGAAGGACATTGATGTCATTCTTGGTATGAACTGGTTAGAGGCAAATGGAGCATTGATAGACTGTGTGAACAAGACATTGTCTTTGAAAAGCCCCGATGGAAGTAGAATGATCTACCAAGGGGATAAGCATACACAGATAGAAGTAGAGCTACAGGTTGAATAGCATGAAGGAAGTAAAGCTGGAGGATATACCTGTAGTTAATGAATTCCAGGATGTTTTTCCTAAGGAATTACCTGGAATGCCACCAGATAGGGAGATAGAGTTTACTATCGACCTAATTCCAGGAACAACTCCGATTGCTAAGGCACCATACAAGATGGGGCCTAAGGAGTTGAAAGGACTCAAGGAACAGTTGGATGACCTGGAATAGAAAGGATTTATTCAGGAGAGTATATCACCATGGGGATCACCTGTGATATTCGTGGATAAAAGAGATGGAGGCCGAAGGATGTGCAGAGACTACATGAATCTGAATAATGTTACTATCAAGAAAAAGTACCCACTTCCTAGAATACAAGATATATTTGATCAAGTTAGAGGCGCGGGAGTCTTTTCCAAGATTGATCTAAGATCCGGTTATCATCAGATAAAGATCAAGAAGGAAGACGTTCCGAAAACAGCCTTTGTCTCAAGGTACGGACATCATGAATACCTAGTGGTACCTTTTGGATTAACCAATGCCCCGAAGAATCTTCATGAATCTTATGAATAAGATCTTCATGCCATGTCTAGACAAGTTTGTCATCATATTCATCGATGATATCTTGATATATTCCAAAGATAAAGCTGAACATGCTGAACATCTTAGGATAGTGTTGCAAACACTAAGAGAACATCAACTCTATGCCAAATTCAGCAAGTGTGAGTTTTGGCTAGATAAAGTAGAATTTCTTGGTCATGTTACTAGCAAGGATGGGATAGCAGTAAACCCAAGAAAAGTAGCAGCAGTTTTAGAATGGGAAGCACCAAAGACTGTCAAAGAAATCCGAGGATTCTTAGGAATGGCAGGATACTATCGGAGATTCATTGAAGGATTCTCTAAGATAGCAGGACCAATGACTAAGCTGTTAAGGAAGAACACACCATTCGTGTGGTCTGATGAGTGTGAGAAGAGTTTTCAGACTCTGAAAGAGAAACACACCACAGCACCAGTGTTAGCAGTTCCAGAAGTTGGCAAGGATTACACCGTGTACTGTGACACATCCAAACATGGATTGGGTTGCGTACTCATGCAAGATCGAAAAGTAATATCCTATGGATCGAGGCAAGTCAGACCTCATGAAGTGAACTATCGTACACATGACTTAGAATTAGCAGCAGTAGTATTTGCACTTAAAACTTGGAGACATTTTCTCTATGGAGCCAAGTGTGTGCTCTATACGGATCATAAGAGTCTCAAATACTTCTTCACTCAGAAGGAACTCAATATGAGACAGAAAAGATGGCTTGAACTCATCAAGGACTATGATTTGACCATCAATTATACTCCAGGAAAAGCTAATGTAGTAGCAGATGCCTTGAGTAGGAAGAGCACTGGAGGAGTGGAACAAGAAATATCACCGGAGTTGAAGAAGGAAATAAGCCAAGCCCAGATACAACTTTGGGAGAAAGAAGCTCATGAAGGACTATCGGCTTTACAAGTAGCCGATGAACTAAGTGTTAATCTATAGAATGAGATAATCATGGGTGAATTGGACGATCCATTCATCGTGGAGGAGATGAGAAGGATTGATGAGGGAAGACCATCAGAATTTCACCGAGGAGAGTCGGGATCATTATGGTTCCAGAAAAGGATTTGCGTTCCGGATATTGATGAGATCAAAGAAGTTATACTCCGGGAAGCACATCAAACACCATACTCTATACATCCGCGAAGTACAAAGATGTACATGGATCTCAAGGAATTGTTCTGGTGGAACAACATGAAAAGAGAGATAGCAAAATACGTGGCGGAATGCCATACATGTCAAAGGGTGAAGGCTGAACATCAAAGTCCGGCAGGAAAGTTGCAACCTTTACCAATCCCAGAATGGAAATGGGAGGAGATAGGAATGGATTTCATCACCGGACTACCCATGACGAATAAAAAGAAGGACATGATATGGGTAATCGTGGACCGGTTGACGAAGAGTGCACACTTCTTAGCAGTAAACCAGCAGGGAAAGGAGAAAAACTCATCGATCTTTACATCAAAGAGATTGTGAGTAAACATGGAGTACCCAAGAAGATAGTGTCAGACGAGGATCCGTATTCACATATGCATTTTGGAAACAACTACATGAAGCTTTAGGATCCAAGTTAGACGGGAGGACATACAGAGAGGACAAACTAGATATTGGAAGATATGCTTAGGGCTTGTGCCCTAGACTTCGGAGGATCATGGGAGGAGCACTTACCACTAGCAGAGTTTTCATACAATAATAGCTATCAAAGCAGCATCAAGATGGCACCATTTGAAGCACTGTATGGAAGGAACTGTAGATCACTGATATGTTGGTATGAGGCAGGATCAAGCAAGGAGTTCAATCCAGACTATGTCAAGGAAAAGCAGCAGATCATCGACATTATAAGAGATAGACTCAAAATAGCTCAAAGTCGACAAAAGAGTTATGCCGATCAAAAGAGAAGAACATGGGAGCCACAAGTTGGAGACATGGTGTACCTTAAGGTAAGTCCGATGAAAGGTCTTTAGAGATTCGGAGTAAAGGGGAAGCTTAGCCCTGGATACATTGGACCTTTCAAGATACTGAGTCAAAACCGAGGATTAGCCTTTGAATTGGAACTACCGGGAAGGTTAGCTCAGGTACACAATGTATTCCATGTGTCTCAACTCAGGAAATGTTTAAAGACCCCAGACGAGCCAGTATCACATGATGAGCTAGAATTACAACCAGACTTGACCTATATCGAGAAGCCAGCCAAGATTCTCGAGGAGAATTGGAAACAACTCAGGAATAGAGCCATTAAGTATTGCAAGATTCAATGGAAGCATCACCCCGAGAGGGAAGCTACCTGGGAGAAGGAAGAAGACCTGAGAAAGTCTTACCCAGAACTGTTCAGGTATTACAACCACTACTTCGGGACGAAGTTTTCTTTAAGGGGGAAAGGCTGTAATGTCCCAGGTTTAGAGACGATCGAGGGGTAGATTTTAGAAAGGGATGTGCATTGCATCGTAAATTCTAGGGAAATTTCGCGCTTTTAAAAGAAAACTACATCGAAGGGGGACAAGTTTCTCTCTCGACACCTTACAGGGTTAGGGTTTCGAGAGTGCGATGAACTTGCATCTCACTTAACTAAATTAGGGTTTTGAGAAGAGAGGAGAGTTAGTACATTACAACTTTAAGTTGCATGATTTAATTCAAACAAACTTGTGTTTGAATTTCAAATTTAAACATCATATGAATATCTCATAATTCAAAATTGAGGAAATTCATTAAAAAAATTATAAATAATCAAGAATATAAATACTAAACTATTATACAAAGCTCATTAAGGAAAATTGGAGCTTTATTGATCAACACACATGATACATTGTCATTTACAATATTCACAAATGAATTAAGAAATATTACAACACATTACAAGAATTGACTAAATGGAAAAAGAAAAAGAAAGAAAATTACAATTAAATGATCTATCCTAAACTACATTGTTGATCATCATGAAATCCTTGATCAAGATGATCTTGATCTTCATCTTGATCATCTCAAAGTTCCCTGCACACAAACAAAGATCAAACAAAGGTTATGCCAAGTGGCAAAGCCACTTGGCAGGTTAGTAAGAAAATGGTAAATTGAGAGGATATGACCATGATCAGCCGAGCTCATCCACAGCACACAAGTCCCAACCAGGCACAGTGCAAGCAGCTCACAAGTTGAGGTGCATGCTCACCAGCACACTCACACACAGGGAGAGTCATCACACACACAGCACCCTGCTGTCGACCCAGGAGAAGAGCACAGGGGGTATAATAACTTTTCAGTCACCAAACCGTAGTCATTTCATCGACACAAGCATCAGGGTAAGAACAGCAAGAACATATCAAGAACAGGTGACCAGCAAGAGCTGCTTCACCTATTCCAGCAACCACCAGAAACCAACCAAGATTCACAAGCCTGCAAGGAGGAGCAGGGCAAGCAAACCAAACCAACCAGAAGCAATCCTCTACACCAACAACTCATTCTAGGAGCTGGAGTGAGGTATACACTGATGAACATGAGCAAGCCAAGGTTTTGCTCATAAAATAAGCATATGCATAATCACAGCAACAGAAAAGGGTAGAAACCCTGTGTGAGTCATCATATGGCTAACAGCCAATTGGTGCAAGTAAAAAAGAGAGAAACCAATAGGAAGGCACCCTGGGAACATTGATTATGCCAAACCAGTGGCATAATCAAAGATATCCAGCAAGGAAATGATCCTATATAGCTAGCCAGAATTACTTAGCACCTATGACCACTACACCATCAGACAGATAGACAAATTGTGTCTATTTTTGTTTGTCAACATCAAAAGCTACTGGCAATCCAACAAAAGGATCACCCGTGAGAGCATCTAGTGAGCCACAGACAAGCCAACAAGAGGGGAGCTACCCAAAAGCAGTATATGATTACTGCTAGGGTCACCTCAACCACTGAAACAACCCAAACCATTAAGCCTTGCACAATTATCATCACCCAGATGGGTTCAAAAGGAGGGCTAGGGTACACAACCAAGTGTTGGCATCCATCTAGCCCTGCCACAGTTAATAGAATGATCACAACTGCAAGCAGTTCACATCACTTATCCATTTCAAGTAAATCCAGGCAATACGGATAAGTGAATCGTACAAGTAATCAAAGCACTGTAGCCTTGCGGATGATCCAATGGATCATTGCAAGCAACAACAACTCGCTTGAGCAAGCACCAGCACACACCAGCACATGTCTGTGACACACACACATCACAGATTGAGCAGCAGTAAGGCACAGTAATAAGCACAGCAGCTTTTACAAGCAACTGATGATCATATGATCATCAGAAGCTTGCTAATGCAGGAAGCAAAGAAACATCAAGTGCACCCCTCTGATCCAAAGAAAACGGTCAACACATCAGGAGATCTTGCTGCCGCATAGGAAAGCACGCTCATCAAGTTCCTCCGTTAGCGCTGGGAAATATTTGCATGGGAACCATCCGACATGCAGGTATTCCCAGGGAACTCGCTGAGCACACCCTCAATGTTGACCCTAAAGCCTAACCTGTACAGCAGACGTTACGTCGTTTCTTAGAAACAAAAAGAAAAGCTATTGGCAAAGAAGTTAATTGGCTCCGCAAGGCTGGTTTTATTCGGGAACTCAAGGAAGCCGAGTGGGTAGCTAATCCAGTCATGGTGCCAAAGAAAGATACGACAGTTCTCCATATGTGTATCGATTACACAAGCCTCAATAAACATTGCCCAAAGGATCATTTCTCGTTGCCTCGCATCAATCAAATAGTCGACTCCATAGCAGGCTGCGATCGCCTCTCCTTCCTTGATGCTTATTCAGGGTAGTCAGATCAAACTCAAAAAAGAAGACCAGGAGTTAACTGCGTTCATAACCCCGCATGGTGTTTACTGCTACAGTCATGAATTTCGGGTTAAAAAAACGCAGGTGCAACCTATCAGCGGTGCATGCAAGCTTGCCTTGGATAGCAGATTGGCCAAAATATTGAGGTTTATATCGACGACATCATCGTCAAAACCAGAAATGCGGCTAGACTCATCGATGATTTGAGAGAAACTTTCGACAATCTCGACAGATACAAAATCAAGCTGAATCCAAAGAAATGCTTCTCCGGGGTACCAGGAGGCCAAGTACTTGGGTACTTTATTTTAGCCAGAGGAATAGAAGCCAACCCTTTGAAGATTAAAGTTTTCCTTGGCATGGAGCCACCCTATAGTCTACAACAGGTGCAACAATTGGCAGGACGATTGGCAGCCCTTAGAAGATTTATTGCAAAACTGGGAGAAAAGGCCTTGACATTCTATCAGCTGATGAAAAAATCCGAAAAGTTTGAGTGGACAGCAGAGGCACAGGATGCTTTTGACAACTTGAAGAAGGTTTTATCAACTTCTCCAGTCCTCGTGACTTCACAAGATAGGGAGCCAATGTTGCTCTATATAGCCGCAACTATACTGGTCGTCAACACTGTGCTTGTCGTCGAACATGCAGAAGAACGAAAAGTCCATGGCGTGCAACATCCCGTTTACTACCTTGGCGAGGTACTCACACCGAAAAAATAACGATATCCTCATCACTAGAAGTTGGCATATGCCGTATGGAGGACAGCGCGAAAGTTATGGCATTACTTCGCAGAACATCCGATCATCGTTGTCACCGAAGCCCCATTGAAGAACATACTCACCAACCCAGAGGCTACAGGCAGCGTATTTCAATGGGCTATCGAGTTAGCACCACACGATATTTCTTATGTTAACTGAACAACAATCAAGTCCCGGGTCCTTCCTGATTTCTTGGTCGACTGGATCCAGTCGCAAATCCCGGCAGCACCCGACATGTTGGGTTCGTGGACGTTGTATTTTGATGGATCTAAGCGAAGCACAGATGCAGAGGCCGGAGTAGTGCTAATCTCGCCGCAAGGAGACAAAATGAGATATGTTCTAAGGATGAATTTCTCATTACCAATAAATAATGAAGCAGAATACGAAGCATTACTACACGGGATGCGTATGGCCAAAGCATGTGGAGCTACTCCTCTGTATATTTATGGAGGTTTAAATCTCGTGGTTCAGCAGCTGATGAATTTATGCGACGCTATCAGTGACAATAAGATTGCTTATCATCAGTTGCATCAATCGATGGAAGCTAAGTTTCAAGGTTGCGAGTTAAAACACATCGGCAGAGATAGCAACGAGGAAGCCGACACTTTGGCTAATATCGGCTCTACATGCTCTTCTATTCTAGATGGATTCTTCTATGAAGTTATTACTCAAAGGTCTGTTACAGTAAAAATTTCGGCACCGCCAGAAGTATCGGCTACTGACCCGGGGGCTACGTGTCAACACCCGGACTTTTAAGTCCAGATGCCTATTATGCCATACATCGCAATCCCAGGAAGATCGTTGTTGCGAGACATAACAGTAGATATCATAAGTCATCATTCATTACAAACCATATTCGTCTTACAAATTCAGATCACATGATCCAATATTACACAACTAGTTGATCTAATAATCAACGAACACATTACATAGCGGAAGCGAAATAAAAGGGGACTCTATAGTCCACAGGCCAACACTTGACGTTAGAAGAACTCCTAGTTGGTGTAGACGTCCTGCTGACCGTCATCTTCGTACTGCTGCTCCTCTTCATAGTCTGGCCATTGGAATAGCCAGGGACACAGCCGTGAGTACTTTAAAGTACTCGCAAACTAATACTATTGTAGGTTCTATCATTTCTAGTAATGGGATGCTAATCTCTAGTTTATTTGCATAAAGCCAATTTTAGTTCACAAGCATTTGATAAAAGACTCTTCATGTGCTAACTACTCAAGTGGGAACATTAGTGTCATTCCCACAACTCAGTTATGAATCAAGTCAAGTCACCATTCAATTCATCAACAATTTTCAAGAAACTCTGACAACGGTAACAGTATGGCCTTTCCAACTGTCTGTAACCGTGGACACAGCTATTCGAATAGATTTACACTCTACAGAGGTTGCACACTTGTGCCACAACATTTGATTACATCCGTCAGGGATAAACCCGAATCATCGTAACTCAGTACGCGGATCATCAACCATAACCTTTCACTTACATACCCTAGTATAGGTACCTCTCCGCATGAGCTTGGCCTCCCAGTGAAGACAAACCGTCAGCCTGGGAACTGCACAGGGCTTGGGCCGGACAATTCACCTCATTTCACATCATATCACTTTTAACGGAAGCAGCCTCAGCATAACCCCTATGAGGCTTGTTCAGAGGGAACCCATACTAAGATGCATAAACTTCCAGTTAAGCCCTACCCATAATCAGGTATTGTGGGGGTACTCAAATATTGGAAAGGTATCGCATTGAAACCAACCATCAGTTTTATCAAAGTTCACCATATCATTCACAAGTCATATTCACCTTCAAAATCTTTCAATAGAATGACTTCATCATTCCAAGGTTTTCAAAGTCATTTCACTTCACAAGTTCCCATCTAGAGTAGTCAATTTTTTTGTTAGCACTAGCAAGTAATCATGAAGGGTGCTACTTAGCTCATAAGCTTCTTAGGCTAAGTTTGATACTCTTGCTCTATTCTATACCTAGACCAAAGTTAACTATAAAAGTAAGCTTTAAATAAACAAAGTAAGGATTTGCAAGGTATAAACTTGGGATAAGATCATTGAACATAAGGTAAAGTGGAGTGGTGCCTTGCTCAAGAGAGCATTGCACTTGCAAGAATATTAGCTTGCCTTGGTTGGTGTACTGGTCAAAGTGGTCTTCCTCCTCCTGGTAGTAGACCTCCTCCTCCTGGTACTCCTCTGTACTAGCGTCTAAAAATGGATACGAGGTAACAATCACCAAACAAGGTTCAAGAGCTATACTAAGCACACAATGGGTCCACACAAACTATTCTAGCATTATCACACACCTAACATATTAGTTGAGTTGGTTTTCTTTCTTTAAGAAAAATAATTTCCTCTCATTACAAATATAGATTAAAGTTTCTATTTAATTCTTGGAGGAATTAATTTCCTCTCCTTGAATCTTGTTAAGATTTATTCTCTTCAAATGAGTAATGTATGAACCCATGTTGACTAAGGTCAACCATTCATAATCCTCATTTGGGAAATGATTTAAATGAGGTAGATGACCTCATACTATTTAGCAATACCACTTATGATTTAACATCACCAAGTAATTCAATGTGAGAGTAAATAGACCAGGGTCACAACCTCATATGAAGTTACTTGGGACAAGATTTAAATGAGGGGAAACATCTCATATGATTTATTACATAGTTTTGGACAATATCATTTGACTAGAATAGCCATATAGTCCTTTATTTCAACTAGGCCATGGTCACACAAAGTAACCATGCCATATTTTTACATAATCAATTACAGTATGTGAAATGTGATCGATGAGAGTTGAAAACAACTCAATAGCATTTTTGGTTGATTTTTAATAATTGTTTGAATTTGCAAAAGTCTCTGCCTTGTTATTTTTGTCACATTAATTCTACAAAGAATCTCATGATGAGACCACTGTAGTTGGATAGATATTTTCTCTAGCTTTCTAACCATATGCAGTTTATTAAATTTGGTTGAGCCAATTTGATTCTATTCAATTTTGAACAAAGCATCTGCAAGCAATTTGATTTAAACAAAAAATCGAAATTCAAACGTTTGGGCCGCGCGGGAAAAGTTACTGGGCCTAATTCATTTAAACGGCGCAATGGCCAGCCCACCACGCGTCCAGCACGCGTGGGCTGCCTGACAGGTGGGGGCCACTCGTCAGCCACTCTTTACCACGCGAAGCGGTACGAGGGCCGCGAGGCGTTGGATTAGAACCAGATCCGACAGATCTCGTTCGTCGTCGTCGCCGGTGAGAAGACCTCACTGGCGCGGCGCAGGTAGGGGGTCGAAGGGCTCACCGTGGCTCCAGCGAGGGTGGGCAGTGTGCTCGAGGAAGGTGTAGACGACGGCGAACTCCCTGGTACCGGCGGCGTCTCCGGGGAGGGCTCCAATCGACGGCGAGCTTCCGCGGCGGCGCACGGCAGTGGTGATGAAATTGGGTGGCTCCAGTGGCTAATCGAGGCGGGGGAGTAGTCGAGGAGGTCGAGGGAGGTGAGGTGAGTGAGGTGGTGTGGAGAAATCGACGAGGGGAAGCCTCTATTTATAATGGCGGAGGGGTGCCGTGGGTGCTGCGGCAAGTCGACAATGGCGCGGGCTCTCCGGCGGCGTAGGGAGGTAGGCGATGGCGGCGTACTGTTCTGCGGTTCCTGGCGGTCCTCTAGGCGGCGTCGGCTAGGCTTGGCGATGCCCAACGCTGTCGGGTGGTCGCGGAGTACTACGGGTCCAGGGCGGGATGCGGTCGTCGTCTCCGGCAACGGCGGGCGCGGGTCAGCGCCGCGAGCGTGTCTGGTGCGTTCGTGGTGGCACGGGGATGCTCGAGGTGGAGAGAAGGGGGCCAGGGGTGGCGCGAGGTGGCGAGGCGACGCGTGCACCGTGCGCGCTCCGGCAGACACGCGTGGACACGGCCATGCCGTTCCTGTCGCGCAGGGGCGTCGCGGGCGCGCGTTGGTTTGGCCCCTGCCGTCCACCACTCTACCAATGGCGGTTATAGGCGTGCTCAGTAGATCATGGGGGTGCTGTGAGACAAGGTAGCTTGGGCTAGAGTGGAGAGAGGAGAGAGGGGGCATGAGTGCATGCAAGGTGGCCGGCATGGCCATGGCATGGTCATGCCTTGCCCTTGCTAGCGTTTTAGTGGCTTGGTTTAGGTGGAGAGGGGACCAGGGAACAAGTAGGGCACAAGGGGTGAGTAGGGTTTGGCCAACACTATTGAGAATAGTGATTTTGGGATTTGAGTTGGATTTGATCACCAAATTCTTGTCAAATTTGCCTCATGCAATTAAAGTTGAAAATTTTGAAAGGGATGGATTTGACTTGCTTCAAATGATCAGAGACACACAAAGGTGGTGGTGGCATTCAAAAATAAAAAGAAATGCAAAATTTGCAAAATGGTATGATCTTAAGTTTGCTTCAAAGTCTTATCTTGGCTTGAGCATAACTTTTGATCTAGGATGAATTGGTACTGGTGGTCTTTACCAAAGTTGTTCACCTTGATGTGTACTTGGATGAGGTGCAAAGATTTGGAATTGTTTGGTTTGAAAATCTCAAAATACATAGGCTCAAAGTAGTGATCAGACTGAAATTGGCAGATTTGACCATTAGTGCATGTGAGCACACATTGATTTCAATTTTGATTTTATTTGAGTTTCTTTGATTCCAAAAGTGTTTATAAGTGTTTAGTAACATAATACAACTAATGATGCAAGCCAAAATGGTCTAGGTTAAAGATTTGCAAAAATGGCGGGGTTTTGTGAACTTTCCATTTTATTTCTTTTCTTTTTATTTGTTTTGCTTGATGATCTTCTCATGATCAAGTTAGGATTTTAAGTTGTAGAAAATAAGCACACAAGGACTCATCTTGGTAAACTCACACAATAATGCACAAATCCTATGCATGGCACTATATGCAAATAAAAGTTTTTGTTGGTTATAAATTTTGAGTATTTGGAGATCTTCTTCTTCATTGATTTTAAATTTGGGATATTACACTACGCTCCAGGAAGCCGCCGAAGATATTACTGATAAATCTAAACATCAAGTTCTTCTTCTTGATCCTTTATGGACCGAACCTTTTCTGGCATATTTGATGGAGCAACGATTGCCAGACGATCCAACGGAAGCTAGACGCATCGTACGCCGATCCAAGGCCTTTGTCATAGTGGATGGTGACCTTTATAAGCGAAGCATCTCTGGCATCTTCCAACGGTGCATCGCCATCAACGATGGAAAGGCTCTGTTGCGAGAAATACACGAAGGGACCTATGGTCATCATGCAAGTAGTAGAGCAGTTGTGGCCAAAGCTTTTAGAGCTGGGTTTTATTGGCCAACAACAACAGCCGATGCAAGAAACATAGTTCGGAAGTGCGATCTTTGCCAATGTTTTGCACCAAAACCACATGCACCTGCCACAGACCTAATGACAATACCTTTGGTCTGGCCCTTTGCGCAATGGTGACTTGACCAAGTTGGTCCACTGCCGAAATAATCGCCTGGTGGTCATACTCATCTATTGGTGGCAGTTGATAAATTCACCAAGTGGATCAAGGCCATACCAGTCACCTATCAGACAGCCAAGACCGCTGTCAAATTCTTCAAAGGAATAACTTGTCATTTTGGTGTGCCTCATAACATCATTACATACAATGGAACCAACTTTGATTCTAAGGAATTCCATCACTTCTGCAACAACAATGGTATCAAGCTCAAATTTGCTTCAGTTGCACATCCTCAGACCAATGGGCAAGTAGAAAGGATCAATGGCCTAATATGCAATGGTATTAAAAAGCACCTTACGGGTGCAGCTGGAGCATGGGTCGAAGAATTACCATCAGTACTTTGGAGTTTACGGACTACACCAAATAGGTCAACACAATATACTCCGTTCTTCCTTGTCTACGGAGCCGAAGCTGTTCTACCTGCGGACGTTCGCTTTGAAGCACCTCGGGTGGCCGCATATATAGAGGCAACCTCTGTTCACGCACTACGAGATGCTGTGGATCTTCTTGATGAGGCTCGAGACATCACCTTAGCAAGAACCGCAGTATACCAGCAGGCAATACAGAATTATCACAGTCGAAGAGTTCGAATTCGAAGTTTCAGCGTTGGTGATCTAGTACTACGGTTGAAGCAAGAAAGAACTCTGAAACTTGAGTCTCCATGGGAAGGACTGTTTATTATCTCTGAAGTTATACCAGGAGGAGCTTATCGCCTCAAGATTCCTACTTCGAGAAAAGATGTTGGGAACCCATGGAACGTCGCACAGTTACGACGATTCTATGCGTAGGACTCGACCTTTTTCTTATTTGCATAAAGGCTTCGTAGCCTAATACATATTATGAATAAAACTTCTGGTTCCGCTTACATTATTATCTTTTCACCCGAACAAATGTTTGGGAATCTTTTTATCGACTACTACTACTCCCATCGGGAGCTCCGGTTAAACTACACGTCATAGCTTACCTGACAATACTCGGGGGGTTGCAAATAAATATTGCAATGACGTCGTTAACTACTACTTCTATCAGGAGCAATGGTTATCGATGCACCATGGTTTTTCCGGCAATACTTGGAAACCACAAGTCTTTATCAAAAATAAAACCACCAAAAGCCTCAAATAAACTTGCGAGTGCTGCAATTGGTGGAAACAATATAACATACGAAAGGCTCATACCGGTGCACCGTGTTACGAAGCCGAATAAAAAGCGTATAATTCCCTCGTTTACTCGAAGGGTGTCGCTCTTACAAAACATAAAAGCGACTCTGCAAAAATTGCGATTTCTACGGGGTTGTCGAGTGAGCAAACTGACCTGATCACTCAGTTGCCTTCGACAAAATATTTCGGCTGGACTTACGGTTCAATGATTCATAATGATGTTAAAAAGAACATCAAATACGCACAATATTACTCCTTACAACGCAAGGTTATCTTAAAAAGGAGAGATTCCTTACAAAATTTCACTACGAACAAAAATACTTAAAGAATTTCTATCATGGCAAGGTCCCTTGATCTTCTTGATTCTTCAAATCTCTTTCAGTACCTGCATCCATCCTAGAAATAATAATATGAGCAGGATGCCTAGCTATGGGATAATATTGATCTAATCTCACAATAGCATTGGCTATGGATTCTAAATCCATGGTCGGATGACATGCTAAAATAGAAGCAAGTGCAAGTTCGGCTCCATAAAGAAGTTCTTTGGGCACCAATGATCGAATTCTAATTGGAGTCTTTAATCGATTGAATAAAGCAGACAATGTCTCAGGTGCTGGATCCAAAGGAAACATGGTTTTACATACCATGGTTAGATGAGCATGGTACTTTTCAAAGTAATAATGAACTTTGTCAGCTCGATACTCGAACTTCGCCACGATTACGACCTTTGATCTATTTGACCACAGTTCAGACTTCGGGTGAGTACTGTCGGTCATTGACGCAATCTTCTCATGGATCCGTTTATTTTCTTCTGATTCATCGGAAGAAACGACTTTTTAAGATAAAGAGCAAGTTAGCAGAAGATCATTTACGGAAGTATCAGTGAAAAAAAAAGGTGGCTGACTGCTTACAGCTTAAACTCTCGATAGCCACACGAAGGCGATCTAAAGCATGTTGTTCGACAGCAGCAGCAATTTTCACTCTTTTTCTTCACCAATGCTGCCATAGTATGAGGACCAGCTATATCTTTATTCAATCGAGAAATTTGATCGCGCAGGTGACGCACAAGTTCCGATTCATCAACTGCAGAGGAATTCAAAGAACTCTTGATCGAGAAGAAGTCGAGGATTCTGCAACAAAATATTTAATATACTTCTTCAGAAAATCATCGAATGCGGAAAATTCCCATCGGGAGCTAGCAAAGCGTTTCATTCAAAAGGATATGATGAAAGTTAAGTGCTGACAACAAAGTCAGCCTAACTCATTACAAAGCGAAGGGTGAATGTATTTTGGGTTACAACTAAAAAAATAGTAGGCCAGGCTTGTTCAAATCTGTGCTGATGAACTTGGTGCAGCTCCAGATGCAGCTTTCTTCTTGTCCTCATCAACCAGTTTAAGGAGCCGATTGGCACACAACAATGAGGGATGCTTGAAAGGCTCAAGGTCAACAAGGCAATCATTGGCATCCACTGGTAATGCTTCGGATAGTTTCTCCAGCTCAGAACCAAGTCCATGCCCCATCAAAAGTTGGAAAGTAAGGACCGCTCCATAAAGACGAGAGCGTCGCTTCAATACCTCAATGGCGTCCGAGGAGTCAATGAAGAAAGTATCCGCCATTTCTCCAAGAGTCTTGTTTTGGTCTAGCTTTAGGAACATCATCGAGAATAATCTTGATAAAGCTCCTTTGGTCTTCTTCAAGAGATCTTGGATTTGTTTGCTAGACTCAGTTGAAAATGTAAGAGCGTCTGACATCGATTCCACTCGAAGTTTGTTTGTACGATCGACAGGCATGTCAGTAGTACCTGGAATATCATTGGCAAACAATTTATTATAAACAATAAAGTATTCTGAAAGAGAAGTATACAAGCATGAAGAAATCTTACTGAGCAAATTTCCAATGGACTCGCGGAGGGCACCTTCCTTCTCGTCAGCTTCAACAAAAGCCTTGTGCCTTTCCTCTTGCTCATTGATACGTCCCAAACGTATCTATAATTTTTGATTCTCCATGCTTGTTTTGTTACAATTCTTATATGTTTTATGTGCACTTTTCCACACTTTTTAGCATTTTACGGACTAACCTATTAACACGGTGCGCGAGTTGTCAGTTCTTGTTTTCTGCTGTTTTGTGTTTCACAAAAGTTGTACATGAAAGTTTCTCGGAATTGGATGAAACAAAAGCTCATAGTCTTATTTTTCCGGGACGAAGACGGAGCCAGAAGGACACGCGCAGGAGAGCTGCCACGTGGCAGTACATAGGGTAGGCGCGGCCCCACCCTTGTGTCGGGGGGATGGCCCCCGGTAGGCCAATACTATGGCAAGTTGGCCATAATATGGTAGTGGCGGATCATAGGCATTGAGTTGCATTACTTTGCGTACTCGCCTTATCGTATAATACTTTTGCCCTCTTTGAAAGAGGAACATCGTCATCATCCTCTGGAGCTGGACAAAGCAGAAATGAATTTCAGTAAAGCTGAAAGAAGCTTAGTGCAAGTAAAAAGAGTTAAAAGAAAACTTATGAAATTGACTCCAAGTCATCCTGTTTGGCGAAGAGTCTTGATGTCTTTTCGTGACCTAGGGAGTCGAAGTCTCTCGGGAAGGTGCAGGAGAAGTAACTACGTCATCATAATCGTCATCTCGTCCGCTAGGACTCGACTCCGATGTCGTCATCGCTCTTCATTAATCTTCCCGCGACACATGGACTTGACAAGTACATCATCCTTGGGGGCTTCATCACCCAAAGCATCGCTATCCTCAAGAATATTATGGTCATCTTCGCCTCTTCGGAAGCGTCATCATATTCTGGAGCTACTCCAGCTTTTGGGTGCCTGTGGATAGCATTGAGCAATGGTAGAAGCCTCGTCGAAAGTAAAATAACAAATCTTAGACTCGAAGCAAAAATAACATCGTATGCGCAGACACATAAAACAATTACTTCGAAGGAAGGTGTTTAATATCGAGAGGAGGGTGAGCCAAAGTCATAACTATGTAAGTTAGACGACGCACTTCGTCCCAAAGATATTCCTCGGAGAAATCCGCCGGGCTGACCTCGATTTGTCCTTGGCACCCGCGAAACGCCCGCAGTTGATGAACCCTTGACATTACTGGTTGCACCGGATGCATTAAGAACACTGTGACCACTTCAGTGCCACACATCATCTGACCCCCTACGCTCTTTATATCTAAGTCTTTTCATACAGTTGATCGGCTACTTCGCTCTCCTCAGCTGTCAGGGTGTTTTGCCAAGATTTCTTCGGCACAGCAGCAAGAACATCTTCGAATGGTGGAAGATTGGAGCGCTGGCCTGATGCTGGGATATCCCGAAGATAGAACCACTTCTGCCGCCAGCCTTGGACAGACTCCCTCATCGGGAAGTTGAAGTAATTAGTTTCCTTCCTGATGATGAAGCCGATGTCGCTGACCACATGAGGGCCTTCATTACCGTTGTGGCCTTTAACATAAAAATATTCCTCCACAGACCCAGTGGGGGTCGATGCCGATGAAAGCCTCACACAAGATGATAACTATCGAAAGATGGAGAATGGAATTAGGAGTCAGCTGCCAGAGGTGAATTCCATAGAAAAAGAGGAGGGAACAAAGAAATTCATGGGCTGGAAGAGAAAGCCCACGCTGCAGAAAAGCAACGAACATGACGGTAAAACCCTTTGAAGGCTTTGGGCGAGAAGCGGAACTGTAACATCCCAAAAATTCAAAATAAAATAAATGAATTTCCATAGTCCCAAATTTTGGAACCAACAAAAACTTTTATAAATTAAGTATGATCCATAGTGACCTTGCTTAATTCTTGAGCTATTGCCATGATTGCTTGTTATTAGTATTTAAAGTGATCTTAAACCCTAAACCTCACCCCTCTTTTCACCATACTAGTTAAAATGAAATAAAAGGAAATTAAATAAGAAAAAGGTATATGTGCCTATGGCTATATTTATAAAACCTTACCCTAATCTTTTCTACTTTGCCTAGAGGTTTGGAAAACCTTCATACACCTTACTTAGTACTTATCAAACCAAATCCAAGTGGTTTCCAAAGAAAATAAAAAGAAACTAAAAATGCCATAGAGGCATATGAGAGCAAAATAGCAAATATGGGAATTTAAGAATCTTGACCCTAATACATGTTGTGAATGGTTGGATCACTCCTCTATACCATTTCAACACTCAACACCACCAATTGGGTCAAGCCAAGTCAAATTAAATCTCAAATGCAACATATGCATAGAGGCCTATGTGACACATAGCCATAATACCCAATTCTTGCCCTATGACTTTAAACCTTGACCAAATGGTGTGAAACCATCTCTCAACCTAATATAACACTAAATTGACCCTAACCCATGTCCAAGTAAAGCAAGATGAACAATTAACAAGAATAATGAAATTTGACACATCACCTCTTATGTGTTTATGGCCATTTTTGCCAATCTTTGAGAAAGACCATTTGAATTGGTTTCAATGGTTGAAAAATGTTTCTAAACTAATAAGAATCACCTTAGAGTCAACAAAAGTCAAATCAAATGGAGGGAAACCAAATAGTGAGAAAATCCCATTTTCACTCACATACACATAAGGCCAATTTTGCAAATCTTCACCAAAGGCCACCATTGCTTGATCTATGGTTTGTAAAACTCTTATATATGATAAACAAACACACTTGCATCAAAGAAACCAAAATCAAATCAAAGCAAAACTCAAAACTATCACACATATGATAATGGTCATATGTCACATTTATAATTTCTTCCCCACTTTGCACCAACCTATCTTTTGTTTCTGCAACCAAACTTGGTCAACCATTGCCATGTCATCCAAGACCAAGTGATGGTGAACAACTTTCATGTTGACCATTAGTACCGATGTTGACCAGGTTGACCAGTAGAGAGGTGACAAGTGAAGACTTTGAAACTATGTGAAGATTAACCCCATTTTGAAATCTTTACAAAACAACTCTAAAATGAACACCACCACCACCAATCTTTCACATTATTTATATAATTGAGTTGCACCAAAAAGAATTTCAAAATTTGAAAAGAATTTTCATGCGGCCATTTCATCATACACCTGGCAGGCACAAATCTGAAAATGCACACACCCAAATATCCAACAGATTTTAGCCTCCACCACTTTAACCTTGTGATCATCAACCTCTCTGTACCCTTCATGCATCATCCTATGACCTGCAGCCCTACTAAAGTCGAAGCAATGATCAAGAACTCACCATGCCAAGCTCTATGCCGGCCACCATGCCACCCTACCTCAACCCTCTCTCTCGGTCCAAGCAAACCATGTCGCCTAGACTCACCAGGAAGTACCGGACACGCTAGACACGATGCCCCTCCAAAACATGCACGACAACGCCCGGACGCGTCGTGATCACCGCGCCGTACACGCCAGCGCGCGCATGGCATGACACTGGACCCGCCAGTACACCTCCTCGCCTGGACTCGCTCGACCTCCTCTCCCTCTCTCCCTTTGCACGCATGCTCACCACCCCTACATCTACCCGCTAGACATGCTCACTAGCCAGCGGAGGACCAGTCGCCGTCGCCATTATCAAACATCTACCGCGCCCGTACCGCGAGCACTCGAACGACGCCAGCCTGCCATCGTCCTCCCCTCGCTGCCCCTTCACGCGCATCGTCCTCGCCATGATCGCAGCTCCCTAGCGCACCCCCTAGCTTGCCCCTTCGCGCCCTGGAGCGCCCTCGCCGTCGATGACCTCTCACAGCACCCGCCGGTCACCACCTCACCTATAAATAGAGGCAGTCCCAGCACGAGTTCCTCACACCAATCGCCTCACCTCCCTCCTCTGAGCATTCTCGACCACCTCCCCCTTCCCAATTTGGCCGGAGTAGCGCCAATTGCATCGTCGATCACCGCCACAGTAGCTCCTCACCGCCGTTGATCTCGACCACCTCTGCTCCTCCCACGGCTACCAGGCGGTTCCTCGTCGTCGACAACCTCGCCGCGCACCCAGCAGAGCCCCGCGGGAACCTCCGTCACGCCGCCGACCCCCTACCTCCGCCGTGCTCGCGTCTGCTTCTCGCCATCGACGACGACGACGCTCGACCGTCGATCGTCCATCTAATCCAACCGCTCTCAGTAACAGGTACCGATTCAGTGTTTAAGAGTCACTGACGCGCAGGCCCCACTTCGTCAGACGGCCCGCGGCGTGGGCAGCGCTAGTTGGGCCAGCCCAGCTCGTCTCCCCTCGTCCTGGCCCATTCTGTTTCCCGCGTGGCCCAATAATTCAAATATGATTTAATCCATTTTGTTCAAATCCAATACTGATGCCCAATTCAAAATTGAATAGCTTTAAATCTACAAATCCAAATCTGGTGATTCAAAATGCTATAGAAAGCTTATGAAATTATCTAGCTAACCTCACTGGATTCAACCACATATGTTGTGTAGTTTTTGAATAGCAAAAATAACAAAACAGATACTTTTCAGTATTCAAATAAATCTTAGAAATCAACCATTGTGAATTTTGAAGTGAATCCAATTGCAATAATTCACATTTAACAAACCCTAATTTACTATGTAAAAATATGATATATGTTCTGTATATGATCATGGGCTAGAAGCAGAATATTGGCTATGTAGTCAATACTAGCCCATTTAAACTATTTCAAATTTTAGGAATTTAAACCAATGAGGTGTAGCACCTCATTTAAATCATTCTCACAAGTGATATGAAGTAATGTGTTGACCTTTAAATGCTTCGGCTCATACTTGCCCACTTGTAGATTTTTAAATCTAAATAGTATTTACATTTGCCATGGTTATTTAAATCACATGAGATGATGAATCTCATTTAAATCCCTTTTCTCAAATACTAAGTGTGAAGTGTTGACCTTGGTCAACATGGGATCATCCCTGGTTATTTGAGAATATTGAATCACCTCAATAGTAGTTTTTAAATTAGTTACAACTATGTGATAAATCATATGAGAGGTTTTCCTCTCATTTAAATCTTGTTCTCAAGTAATTCAACATGAGGTAGTGACCATGGTCTATATAATCTCATATTGAGTTATTTGGTGGCATTAAATCACTACCATGTTAGTATTAAATTGCATGAGGTATGGAACCTCATTTAAATCATTTTTCTCAAATGATAAGTATGAAGAGGTTGACTTTGGTCAACCTAGGTCATATATTATTCATAAGAGAAATTAAATCTTAAGAAGAATTCAATGAGAGGAAATTATTTCGCCAAACCAAAGAGAAACCTTAATTTAAATTTTCAATGAGAGGAAATTATTTCTCCTAATATTAAATAAAGAAACCCTAGAATAATTTGTTGATAAATGTTAAGTAATGATGCTAAGATCCATTGTGTGAGCCATTAAGGCTAATTAATACTACTTAAGTGTTGTTTGGTGATTGCATCCTCGTATTCGTGTATAGACGCTAGTACCGGAGGCTATCAAGAGGAAGAGGTCTTCTACCAAGAGGAAGAGCAAGAAAACTTTGATCACATCACCAACCAAGGCAAGCTATTACCAATGCAAGCTAGACTAATGCAAACCATTTTGGTTGCAAGTTTATATTCTTGCAAAGTACAAAGCTCTACAAGAGCAAGGCACCATTACATTTTTTACCTTATGAACCTATCCCAAGTTTTTACCTTAAAAGCTTTATTTGATTTTATTTATCAAAGTTACTTTTTGATTTATGATTCACTTAGTTGAGTTATAGAGTAGTACAAGAGAATCACACTTAGCCTAGCAAGCTCCAAGATACTTAGCACCCCTCATAACTAGTGGCTAGTGCTCAATATTAAAAGTGACTACTCTAGTTGGGAACTTGTGAATTGAAATGACTTTGAAAACCTTGGAATGATGAGTCATTCTATTGAGAGATTTTGAAGGTGAATATAACTCGGTGAATGACTTGGTGAATTTTACAAAAACCGATGGTTGGGTTCGGATGCGATACCATTCCAATTTTACAAGTACCCCCACAATACCTGAATCCGGGTAAGGCTTAGCTGGAAACTTATGTATTTTAGTATGGGTTCCCTCTCGAACAAGCGTCACAGGGGTTATGCCGAGGCTGCCTCCGTACCGGTGAAGTGATGCGAAATGACGTGAAATGAGGTGAATGTCCGGCCCAAGCCCCGTGCGGCTCCTGTGCTGACCGCGTGTCTTCACCGGGAGGCCAAGCTCATGGGGAGAGGTGCCTATACTAGAGTATGTAAATGAAAGGTTAGGATTGGTAGTTCGCGCATCGCGTACGATAAATCCGGGCCGCTTACTCCCGATGAACTATTGCAATTGTTGTGGCACAAGTGTACAACCTCTCGCAGAGTTAAACCTATTCGAATAGCCGCGTCCGCGGTTATGGACAAGTTGGAAAGGCCATACTGTTCCGTCATCAGAACTTTTCTAAAAATATGAATGGTGACTTGTGATTTTGAATTGAAAGGTGACTTTGACTTTGAATCACAACTGAGTTGTGGGAATGACACTAATGTTCCCACTTGAGTTAGTTAAATGAAGAGGTTTTGGTTTATTAATGTGCTTATGAAATAAAACTGGTTTGATGCAAATGAAACTAGAGCTTAGGACCCCCTTACTATAGTTGATAGTATTTACCTTAGTATTAGTTTGCGAGTACTTTAAAGTACTCATGGCTGTGTCCCTGGCTATTCAAATGGCCAGACTATGAAGACGAGTACCAGTAACCCGAAGAAGGACAGCAGGACGTCTACGACAACTAGGATCACTCCTGAAGTCAACAGTTGCCTGTGGAATAGATGGACTACTACTACGCTATTTCGCTTCCGCTATGAGTTATGTAATGGATCAATAGAACTTCTATTATTGTAATGAGACCGGATCATGTGATCCTTTATTTGTAAGACGATTATGGTATGTAATGAATGATGTGTTGTGATATCAATCTATTATGTCTCGGAAAACAATATTCCTGGGATTGCGAGGAATGGCATAATAGGCATCTGGACTTAAAAATCCGGGTGTTGACAAGTTGGTATCAGAGCCATTGTTGACCTTAGGAGACCCTAGTTAGAATGGACGTCTGAAAAATTTAGTTTCAAAACAAATGAAGTGACTATTTAAGAAAACTTATTCTCCCTCTTATCCTTGAGATCTTCTTCAAAATAAGAAAGTTATGCTCTATTCTTCTTATACTACTACATAAAATTTTGACACACTTCTCTAACTTACTCATCATAATTCTTCACAGATGGAGTACACCTGCAAGTCTTATCAGCTTGGCCACGGAGGAAACCTCATGTTCGAGAAGGATTTGAAACAACTGGTTGATTATTTAGGACGCCCATATCCCGAGTTCTTCGGAATACCCCTCAACAATCCATCAGGAGGACCACCTCGGTGGGAAGTTACTGCAGATCTGAGAGGAAAGCTTGGAGCCTAAACATGGGAAACCATCTGGTTCTCTGTTACGGGAAACACTTGGAACGATGGAATAGCCAAAGCCATGCAGGAAGCAATTGCCCGTCTGTGCGGACAGAATGTGAACAAGCTCAAGAATACCCGCTTCATTTACTACCCAAGACATGATCCCATAGGAAGACCAATAACCATGCCCCCGCACCCGGAGATGAAACACTATGTAGCACACCTCGACTTCATGTTGTACAAGACCCGCAAGGAGTTGGACAACGCCCTCGCCTTTCGCCAAGCACATTACCCGTGAAGATGAAGAATCCCCCCTGAAGAGTAGTATCATTTAAGCACTTTCGTATGTGTGAGTTGTATCAGGATCCCCTTGTATCGTAGAGCGATGAATGGTTATTGAAACCAATGGTGTGTTAGATTTGTAATGTATGATGCTTGGTATGAATGAAAAAGTGTTGTTGGTTTTTACCCCCGCAACACTACTCAAGTTTTCAATATCATGAACTCTTTAAACTTTAACAAAACAAACCCTAGAAAGTTCCCTCTTATCTTATCATCTACATCAATGTTCAGATGGCCCCTCCCAATCGCACCAACGACGCGATGATGCAATTGCTGCAAACCCTGCTTGCCGACCGAGAAGTCGAGAGAGCTGAATGCCAAGCCAACATTGCTGCACCGCAACGGATAGCTCGTAACAATCAAGGCCACGGAAACAACGATCACCCCGGATCGAAGCCGAAGAACTTTCAAGCACACCAACCCTCCGGTATTCAACAAGACCGAAGAGCCCCTCGATGCCGATGACCGGCTCCGCACCATGGAGAACAACCTCGAAGTTGCGGGAGTTGAAGCCGCAGAAAAGCATCGTTCGCCACCCACTACCTCGTCGGACCTCGCCGCAGCCTCGGTGGACAAGTGCCCGTGCGATGAATGCGGAACGTATGATGACTCGGGAAGACTTCAAGCTGAAATTCAGCAAATACCATGTGCCCCAAGGACCGATCAAGAAGATGAGAGACGAGTTCCGTGAACTCAAACAAGGAAGGATGTCCGTGGTGGAATACCGCGACAGGTTTCTCACTCTGTCAAGGTACGCCCCGGATGAGACCGACACCAATGAGAAGAGAAAGGAAAGGTTTCTGAACGAACTGCACGACGAGATGCAAACTGTGTTAGTGAACATTCCGTTCGCTGACTTAGAAGCCCTAGTGGACTCAGCCATACAGATGGAAGGAAAGCTGCATCAAGCCAATGAGAACCGCAAACGTAGAATGATGAACCAGAATGGACCCCACCATACCCAGAAGTACCGCAATAACTCCTCTGGAGGATTCACCCCAAGATACAACAAGCCCCCTGCCCAGAATTATCGCCCCAACTACACCAACAACAACGGAGGACCCCCGAAGCCCGGAGGGAACAACAACAACAACAGCCACAACAATAGCAACAACAGCCACACCAACAACAACCACAACAACAACAACAATGGAAACAACAACAACACCAATACTGCCCCAAGGACTGGAAGCAATGCTACCCCCGTAATCCCCAAAGACAAGTCCACCGTCAACTACTATGAATGTGGAGTTGTGGGTCACTTCTCCAATGAGTGCCCCAAAAATCTTGCCAGGATTGCCGCCAATACCGCTGCACCTGCTCAGCAACAAGCTGCCGCTTCATGTAGAAGGAACCGTAACAACAACAACGGCCGTCTCTACCACATGACTACCACCGAAGCTCGTGAAGCACCCCTGCACCATGCCAAGTATGTCTACCTGTTAATCAAATGCTCAATCTCTCTTAGGAACCTAACTTTTCTTAAAATCTCGGGACGAGATTTGTTTAAGGGGGAAGGGTTTGTAACATCCCAAAAATTCAAAATAAAATAAATGAATTTCCCTAGTTCCAAATTTTGGAACCAACAAAAACTTTTATAAATTAAGTATGATCCATAGTGACCTTGCTTAATTCTTGTGCTATTGCCATGATTGCTTGTTATTAGTATTTAAAGTGATCTTAAACCCTAAACGTCACCCCTCTTTTCACCATACTAGTTAAAATGAAATAAAAGGAAATTAAATAAGAAAAAGGTATATGTGCCTATGGCTATATTTATAAAACCTTACCCTAATCTTTTCTACTTTGCCTAGAGGTTTGGAAAACCTTCATACACCTTACTTAGTACTTATCAAACCAAATCCAAGTGGTTTCCAAAGAAAATAAAAAGAAACTAAAAATGCCATAGAGGCATATGAGAGCAAAATAGCAAATAAGGGAATTTAAGAATCTTGACCCTAATACATGTTGTGAATGGTTGGATCACTCCTCTATACCATTTCAACACTCAACACCACCAATTGGGTCAAGCCAAGTCAAATTAAATCTCAAATGCAACATATGCATAGAGGCCTATGTGACACATAGCCATAATACCCAATTCTTGCCATATGACTTTAAACCTTGACCAAATGGTGTGAAACCATCTCTCAACCTAATATAACACTAAATTGACCCTAACCCATGTCCAAGTAAAGCAAGATGAACAATTAACAAGAATAATGAAATTTGACACATCACCTCTTATGTGTTTATGGCCATTTTTGCCAATCTTTGAGAAAGACCATTTGAATTGGTTTCAATGGTTGAAAAATGTTTCTAAACTAATAAGAATCACCTTAGAGTCAACAAAAGTCAAATCAAATGGAGGGAAACCAAATAGTGAGAAAATCCCATTTTCACTCACATACACATAAGGCCAATTTTGCAAATCTTCACCAAAGGCCACCATTGCTTGATCTATGGTTTGTAAAACTCTTATATATGATAAACAAACACACTTGCATCAAAGAAACCAAAATCAAATCAAAGCAAAACTCAAAACTATCACACATATGATAATGGTCATATGTCACATTTATAATTTCTTCCCCACTTTGCACCAACCTATCTTTTGTTTCTGCAACCAAACTTGGTCAACCATTGCCATGTCATCCAAGACCAAGTGATGGTGAACAACTTTCATGTTGACCATTAGTACTGATGTTGACCAGGTTGACCAGTAGAGAGGTGACAAGTGAAGACTTTGAAACTATGTGAAGATTAACCCCATTTTGAAATCTTTACAAAACAACTCTAAAATGAACACCACCACCACCAATCTTTCACATTATTTATATAATTGAGTTGCACCAAAAAGAATTTCAAAATTTGAAAAGAATTTTCATGCGGCCATTTCATCATACACCTGGCAGGCACAAATCTGAAAATGCACACACCCAAATATCCAACAGATTTTAGCCTCCACCACTTTAACCTTGTGATCATCAACCTCTCTGTACCCTTCCTGCATCATCCTATGACCTGCAGCCCTACTAAAGTCGAAGCAATGATCAAGAACTCACCATGCCAAGCTCTCATGTCGGCCACCATGCCACCCTACCTCAACCCTCTCTCTCGGTCCAGACAAACCATGTCGCCTAGACTCACCAGAAGTACCGGACACGCTAGGACACGATGCCCCTCCAAAACATGCACGACAACGCCCCGGACGCGTCGTGATCACCGCGCCGCACACGCCAGCGCGCGCATGGCATGACACTGGACCCGCCAGTACACCTCCTCGCCTGGACTCGCTCGACCTCCTCTCCCTCTCTCCCTTTGCACGCATGCTCACCACCCCTACATCTACCCGCTAGACATGCTCACTAGCCAGCGGAGGACCAGTCGCCGTCGCCATTATCAAACTTCTGCCGCGCCCGTACCGCGAGCACTCGAACGACGCCAGCCTCGCCATCGTCCTCCCCTCGCTGCCCCTTCACGCGCATCGTCCTCGCCATGATCACAGCCTCCCTAGCGCACCCCCTAGCTTGCCCCTTCGCGCCCGGAGCGCCCTCGCCGTCGATGACCTCTCACAAGCACCCGCCGGTCACCACCTCACCTATAAATAGAGGCAGTCCCAAGCACGAGTTCCTCACACCAATCGCCTCACCTCCCTCCTCTCGAGCATTCTCGACCACCTCCCCTTCCCAATTTGGCCGGAGTAGCGCCAATTGCATCGTCGATCACCGCCACGCAGCTCCTCACCGCCGTTGATCTCGACCACCTCTGCTCCTCCCACGGCTACCAGGCGGTTCCTCGTCGTCGACAACCTCGCCGCGCACCCAGCAGAGCCCCGCGGGAACCTTCGTCACGCCGCCGACCCCCTACCTCCGCCGTGCTCGCGTCTGCTTCTCGCCATCGACGACGACGACGCTCGACCATCGATCGTCCATCTAATCCAACCGCTCTCGCAATGTGTACCGATTCAGTGTTTAAGAGTCACTGACGCGCAGGCCCCACTTCGTCAGACGGCTCGCGGCGTGGGCAGCGCTAGTTGGGCCAGCCCAGCTCGTCTCCTCTCGTCCTGGCCCATTCTGTTTCCCGCGTGGCCCAATAATTCAAATATGATTTAATCCATTTTGTTCAAATCCAATACTGATGCCCAATTCAAAATTGAATAGCTTTAAATCTACAAATCCAAATCTGGTGATTAAAAATGCTATAGAAAGCTTATGAAATTATCTAGCTAACCTCACTGGATTCAACCCCATATGTTGTGTAGTTTCTGAATAGCAAAAATAACAAAACAGATACTTTTCAGTATTCAAATAAATCTTAGAAATCAACCATTGTGAATTTGAAGTGAATCCAATTGCAATAATTCACATTTAACAAACCCTAATTTACTATGTAAAAATATGATATATGTTCTGTATATGATCATGGGCTAGAAGCAGAATATTGGCTATGTAGTCAATACTAGCCCATTTAAACTATTTCAAATTTTAGGAATTTAAACCAATGAGGTGTAGCACCTCATTTAAATCATTCTCACAAGTGATATGCAGTAATGTGTTGACGTTTAAATGCTTAGGCTCATACTTGCCCACTTGTAGATTTTTAAATCTAAATAGTATTTACATTTTCCATGGTTATTTAAATCACATGAGATGATGAATCTCATTTAAATCCCTTTTCTCAAATACTAAGTGTGAAGTGTTGACCTTGGTCAACATGGGATCATCCCTGGTTATTTGAGAATATTGAATCACCTCAATAGTAGTTTTTAAATTAGTTACAACTATGTGATAAATCATATGAGAGGTTTTCCTCTCATTTAAATCTTGTTCTCAAGTAATTCAACATGAGGTAGTGACCATGGTCTATATAATCTCATATTGAGTTATTTGGTGGCATTAAATCACTACCATGTTAGTATTAAATTGCATGAGGTATGGAACCTCATTTAAATCATTTTTCTCAAATGATAAGTATGAAGAGGTTGACTTTGGTCAACCTAGGTCATATATTATTCATAAGAGAAATTAAATCTTAAGAAGAATTCAATGAGAGGAAATTATTTCGCCAAACCAAAGAGAAACCTTAATTTAAATTTTCAATGAGAGGAAATTATTTCTCCTAATATTAAATAAAGAAACCCTAGAATAATTTGTTGATAAATGTTAAGTAATGATGCTAAGATCCATTGTGTGAGCCATTAAGGCTAATTAAGACTACTTAAGTGTTGTTTGGTGATTGCTTCCTCGTATTCGTGTATAGACGCTAGTACCGGAGACTATCAAGAGGAAGAGGTCTTCTACCAAGAGGAAGAGCAAGAAAACTTTGATCACATCACCAACCAAGGCAAGCTATTACCAATGCAAGCTAGACTAATGCAAACCATTTTGGTTGCAAGTTTATAATCTTGCAAAGTGCAAAGCTCTACAAGAGCAAGGCACCATTACATTTTTTACCTTATGAACCTATCCCAAGTTTTTACCTTACAAGCTTTATTTGATTTTATTTATCAAAGTTACTTTTTGATTTATGATTCACTTAGTTGAGTTATAGAGTAGTACAAGAGAATCACACTTAGCCTAGCAAGCTCCAAGATACTTAGCACCCCTCATAACTAGTGGCTAGTGCTCAATATTAAAAGTGACTACTCTAGTTGGGAACTTGTGAATTGAAATGACTTTGAAAACCTTGGAATGATGAGTCATTCTATTGAGAGATTTTGAAGGTGAATATAACTGGTGAATGACTTGGTGAATTTTACAAAAACCGATGGTTGGGTTCGGATGCGATACCATTCCAATTTTACAAGTACCCCCACAATACCCGAATCCGGGTAAGGCTTAGCTGGAAACTTATGTATTTTAGTATGGGTTCCCTCCGAACAAGCGTCATAGGGGTTAAGTCGAGGCTGCCTCCGTACCGGTGAAGTGATGCGAAATGACGTGAAATGAGGTGAATGTCCGGCCCAAGCCTCCGTGCGGCTTCCCGTGCTGACCGCGTGTCTTCACCGGGAGGCCAAGCTCATGGGGAGAGGTGCCTATACTAGACTATGTAAATGAAAGGTTAGGATTGGTAGTTCGCGCATCGCGTACGATAAATCAGGGCCGCTTACCCCCGACGAACTATTGCAATTGTTGTGGCACAAGTGTATAATCATCGCAGTTTAACCTATAATCGACTAGCCGCATACGCTTTGTTGACAACTGGCAAGGCCATACGTTCGTCATCGAACTTTTCTATAAATATGAATGGTGACTTGATAGATTCTTGCGATTGAAAGGTGACTTTCGATGCTGCTGAATCGACAACTCGAGTTGTGGTAATGACTTACAAATGTTCTCACTTGAGCTCCCTTGTGTCGAATCAATAAATTTGGGTTTATTACTGTGCCTACGAAATAGAACTGGTTTCGATGCCACTGAAACTTGTGGGTCATCAGGACCCCCTACGGTGTGGCTGCATAGTAGCTCCTCTTCGTCTCACTCTTGCGAGTACTTTGAAGCCTCCATGGCAGATAAGACCGTGGGCTATTCGTTTCGGCCAACTCTGAAGAATATTTCCCGTGTAGGATCTCCGAAGAAGCACAAAATAGACGTCACGACAACTAGGATCACTCGACGTCGGCATCTTCGTTGAATGATGGATTAGTACTACGCTATAAATTCGCTATCAAAATGATATAAAGTATATGTAAGACATGTGAGTATTGTCATAAAACTAGCATGGAACATAAGAAATTATCGATACGTTTGAGACGTATCACGTACCCATGCAGAAGACGCCAGAGAAACTCGTGGGGAGGCAGAGATAAACCACGGTACAGGAACGATATGAACATCACAGTAAAACCGGCAGGAGGATTGGGGCGCGAGGCCAAACCTGTAAGTATGACGTTCCCCTCGTCAGAAGAAATCAAACCAAGGCTACGAGCCTTCTTCTCGTCGCACTTCGTCATTGTTGAGGCAGGCCAATCGCCGGGTGCTGGCGCCGCGGCGGAAACCTCCGGCGCGTCCCTCTTCGATGCATCAGATATAACCTTGGCAGCGGCACTACTCGAAGTAGCGCCGGCGGTGACGGTGGAGCCCTTCTCAGGATGTGTTTGGAATACGAAATGAGAATTGAAGAATGGCGACGGCGGCACGGTAGCTATGAGGAGGAAGAATGAAGAAGGAGGAGGAGCGATGGAAAGAGACGAACAAGGGGAGTAAAAAAATTCTCCTTTATAAAAGGGGAGTTACCAAGAGATCGTAGTCGATTAGGTCACCATCGTGGGTCGATATACATCCAATCATACACATGTCAAGAAGAGAGGACAGTGTCCGTTACTCCCACCACGTGCGGAAATCGAGGAGGCGCCTCGGTCAAAGCGCAAGGACTAGTCATTTCCTAACTGACCGCGCAGAAGTGGGGTGGGCCCGTCAGGTCACGTCCTGTCAATCGAACCGTTGTAGTAGCCACATCACTGATGATGTCACCAAAAGTATCGACTCCTCATGAAGCATCTGAAGGAAAATTATAACGTTGGGTTGCTCGACTTGAGTCTACCCATGGTTGCAAGCATCCGTGCGTAGACTCGGGGGCTACTCCCATCGGGAGCGCTGGACGCGCACCCGATAAAAATCAATGGAGGCGGAAAAATATGGACTTGAAGATTTCAAAGATCCAGGATCTTGCCCGGGAACTTGATTCTGAGTAGAGTACCGTTTTTTTGCCATCGGCAGTTAACCAACATTGATTTATTGAGTAAAACTGGATACGTTACTCAAATCCTGACGTACTATCAATTGGCATAACTTTACTCGAAGTTATGGAGGACCCGACATAAAAAAAATCGGATGATTACGACAGCTAGCGAAAAACATCGACAACCAAAAATATTCGAGTAGTACAACTTGAGTCTACACACGGTTGCAAGCATCCCTGCCTAGACTCGGGGGCTACTCCCATCGGGAGCACTGGACACGCACCAGATAAATATGAGCTTTTGGTTTCAAGAGGTCAAAATCTTCCAGCAATTATGGACGTTAGACAGAAGACAATTTTAGTCCCTGCCCGAAGCGTTACTTCGGCTAGTCACTCGGGGGCTACTGATGTGGGCATTACCCTTTGGGTAACCAATGTTATGCTACCTCCTACGGCCCAACCAGGGGCCCATGAAGATCATCCATCGACCAAGGTGGGCCGATACACGTTGGTTCCATAGAAGGATTCTTGAGGAACAAGGCAAGAAGACGAAGAACAAGGAAAGTTTAGGCGTGGAATTCTTTGTAAACTAGTCGAACCCGGACAGAAATCTCGGGACCTGGCCTGCAATATAAGGGCCAGGAGAGGGTCTGCCGAGGGACACACAATCACCACAGCCATATTCACCGCAAGTCTAGAGCTAGGTCATTAGAAATCTTAGCCTTTTGACGAGATCTCAGTCTTAGCCTTCGGCTACCCCATTGTAACCCGATAATTTCGATAATCAAGATCAGACAAGCAGGAAGTAAGGGTTTTACCTCATCGAGGGCCCCGAACCTGGGTAAATCTCTCTCCCTATCTGTTTGGTATCCGATGTCCCGTGTCAGCCTGTAGGATTCCGTCAACCCTAAGCCCCAAAAGGCGGGCATTGTCGAGGAGCATCCTCGTCAGCCGGCGCCCCAAGACCCCCTCTCTCCCAAACCCTAGCTCTTCCTCCTCATACATCTCCCGCATGGCTACGAAGAAGCCCTGCCGGAGATCTCCACCACCACCGTTGATGACCCACAAGTATAGGGGATCGCAACAGTCTTCGAGGGAAGTAAAACCCAATTTATTGATTCGACACAAGGGGAGCCAAAGAATATTTGTAAGCCTTAACAGCGGAGTTGTCAATTCAAGTCGCACTGGAAACAGAATTGCTCGCAAGAGTTTATCAGTAGCAACAGTTTTATAGCAGTAGCAGTAGTGAAATATAAGCAACAATGTAACAAAGACAGTAGCAGTGATTATAGTAAACAACAGGATTAAAATACTGTAGGCACAGGGATGGATAAACGGGCGCTGCATGGATAAGAGAACTCATGTAACAATCAAGGCAGGGCATTTGCAGATAATAATAAAACGGTATCCAAGTACTAAACAACCATAGGCATGTGTTCCGTATATAGTCGTACGTGCTCTCAATGAGAAACTTGCACAACATCTTTTGTCCTACCAGCCGGTGGCAGCCGGGCCTCTAGGAAAACTACTGGTAATTAAGGTACTCCTTTTAATAGAGTACCGGAGCAAAGCATTAACACTCCGTGAACACATGTGATCCTCATATCACAGCCTTCCCCTCCGGTTGTCCCAATTTCTGTCACTTTGGGGCCTCGGGTTCCGGACAACAATATGTGTATACAACTTGCAGTTAAGATCATAAAACAATGAATATCATCATGAAACAATAACATGTTCAGATCTGAAATCATGGCACTCGGGCCCTAGTGACAAGCATTAAGCATAACAAGTTGCAACAATATCATAAAAGTACCAACAACGGATACTAGGCACTATGCCCTAACAATCTTATGACTATTACATGATCAATCTCATCCAATCCCTACCATCCTCTTCAGCTTACAACGGGGGAATTACTCACACATGGATGGGGGAAGCATGGATGATCGATGGAGAGGCGTCGGTGGTGATGATGGCGATGATCTCCTCCAATTCCCCATCCCGGCAGGGTGCCAGAACGGAGTTTCTGGTCCCGAGATGGAGTTTTGCGATGGCGGCGGAGTTCTGGATGTCTTCTGGCAGATTGGTCGAACTCCCGTGCGTTTTTAGGTCGAAAGCCTTAAGTAGTCCAGAGGGGAGCGTCGAGGGGTGGCCGAGGCGTCGCCACCATAGGGCGGCGCGGCCCAGGGGCCCACCGCGCCGCCTTGTGGGGTGGGCGCCTCGTGGCCCCTGATACGTCTCCGACGTATCGATAATTTCTTATGTTCCATGCCACATTATTGATGATATCTACATGTTTTATGCACACTTTATGTCATATCCGTGCATTTTCTGGAACTAACCTATTAACAAGATGTCGAAGTGCCAGTTCCTGTTTTCTGCTGTTTTTGGTTTCAGAAATCCTAGTAACGAAATATTCTCGGAATTGGACGAAATCAACGCCCAGGTTCCTATTTTACCCGGAAGCATCCAGAACACCCGAGAACCGCCAGAGAGGGGGCACAGGCCCACCAAACCCTAGGCCGGCGCGGCAAAGGGGGGGCCCGTGCCCCCCTATAGTGTCGGCGCCCCGTTGACCTTCTGACGCCGCCTCTTCGCCTATATAAAGCCCCTCGACCTAAAACCTCGAGACGGAAAAGCCACGGTACGAGAAACCTTCCGAGCCGCCGCCATCGCGAAGCCAAGATCTGGGGGACAGGAGTCTCTGTTCCGGCACGCCGCCGGGACGGGGAAGTGCCCCCGGAAGGCTCCTCCATCGACACCACCGCCATCTTCATCAACGCTGCTGTCTCCCATGAGGAGGGTATAGTTCTCCATCGAGGCTCGGGGCTGTACCGGTAGCTATGTGGTTCATCTCTCTCCTATGTACTTCAATACAATAATCTCATGAGCTGCCTTACATGATTGAGATTCATATGATGATGCTTGTAATCTAGATGTCATTATGCTAGTCAAGTGGGTTTTACTTATGTGATCTCCGGAGACTCCTTGTCCCACGTGTGTAAAGGTGACAATGTGTGCACCGTGTGGGTCTCTTAGGCTATATTTCACAGAATACTTATTCACTGTTATGAATGGCGTAGTGAAGTGCTTATTTATATCTCTTTATGATTGCAATGTGTTTTGTATCACAATTTATCTATGTGCTACTCTAGTGATGTTATTAAAGTAGTTTATTCCTCCCGCACGGTGTAATGGTGACAGTGTGTGCATCCGTGTTAGTACTTGGCGTAGGCTATGATTATGATCTCTTGTAGATTATGAAGTTAACTATTGCTATGATGGTATTGATGTGATCTATTCCTCCTACATAGTGTGAAGGTGACAAGTGTGCATGCTATGTTAGTACTTGGTTTAGTTGTGTTGATCTTTCATGCACTCTAAGGTTATTTAAATATGAACATTGAATTGTGGAGCTTGTTAACTCCGGCATTGAGGGTTCGTGTAATCCTACGCAATGGTGTTCATCATCCAACAAAAGAGTGTAGAGTATGCATTTATCTATTCCGTTATGTGATCAATGTTGAGAGTGTCCACTAGTGAAAGTATGATCCCTAGGCCTTGTTCCTAAATATCGCTATCGCTGCTTGTTTACTCGTTTTACTGCGTTACTACTCGCTTGTTTACTCGTCCCGGGCAAAGCACTTTCCCGGTGCCGTTGCTACTACTTATTCATACCACCTGTATTTCACTATCTCTTCGCCGAACTAGTGCACCTATTAGGTGTGTTGGGGACACAAGAGACTTCTTGCTTTGTGGTTGCAGGGTTGCATGAGAGGGATATCTTTGACCTCTTCCTCCCCGAGTTCGATAAAACTTGGGTGATCCACTTAAGGGAAACTTGCTGTTGTTCTACAAACCTCTGCTCTTGGAGGCCCAACACTGTCTACAGGAAAAGGAGGGGGCGTAGACATCAAGCTATTTTCTGGCGCCGTTGCCGGGGATGAAAGGTAAAAGGCACTCATACTCCGGTCTCAGGTAAAGTACTTTTCTGTTGCCGTGGTGTGTATGCTCGAAGCTATTTCCTTTAGATCCTGCAATTGCATCTTTTTGTTTCTTGTTTACACTAGTTTGGCATAATGGACAACAATGAGCTTCTTATTCTATTTCCTGATTTAAGACATGGATGGTTTGATGCGAAAATTAAAAAACCCATGGAACATATTAGCATGAATACTTTGAAGACCATTGTTGCTAATGATATGGAAAATTCTAAGCTTGGGGAAGCTGGTTTTCCTGATCTTTTTAGTCCCCCAAGCATTCAGGAGAAAATTTACTTTGATGATACTTTGCCTCCTATTTATGATGATTATAATGATATTGGTCTTTTAGTACCGCCTGTTATGGAGGATAAATTTGATTATGATTACAATATGCCTCCTATATTTGATGATGAAAATAATAATGATAGCTACTTTGTTGAATTTGCTCCCACTACAACTAATAAAATTGACTATGCCTATGTGGAGAGTAATAATTTTATGCATGAGACTCATGATAAGAATGCTTTATGTGATAGTTATATTGTTGAGTTTGCTCATGATGCTACTAAAAGTTATTATGAGAGAGGAAAATATGGTTGTAGAAATTTTCATGTTACTAAAATGCCTCTCTATGTGCTGAAATTTTTGAAGCTACACTTGTTCTATCTTCCTATGCTTGTTACTTTGCTCTTCATGAACTTGTTTATTTACAAGATTCCTATGCATAGGAAGCATGTTAGACTTAAATGTGTTCTGAATTTGCCTCTTGATGCTCTCTTTTGCTTACACTACTATTTCTTGCGAGTGCATCATTAAAACTGCTGAGCCCATCTTAATGGCTATTAAGAAAGAACTTCTTGGGAGATAACCCATGTGTTTATTTTGCTACAGTACCTCTATTTTATATTTGTGTCTTGGAAGTTGTTACTACTGTATCAACCTCTCCTTATCTTAGTTTTGTTGCATTGTTGTGCCAAGTAAAGTCTTTGATAGTAAGGTTCATACTAGATTTGGATTACTGCGCAGAAACAGATTTCTTGCTTTCACGAATCTGGGCCTAATTCTCTGTAGGTAACTCAGAAAATTATGCAAATTTACGTGAGTGATCCTCAGATATGTACGCAACTTTCATTCAATTTGAGCATTTTCATTTGAGCAAGTCTGGTGCCTCAATAAAATTCGTCTTTACGGACTGTTCTGTTTTGACAGATTCTGCCTTTTATTTCGCATTGCTTCTTTCGCTGTGTTGGGTGGATTTGTTTGTTCCATTACCTTCGAGTAGCTTTGAGCAATGTCCATAAGTGTTAAGAATGATTGTGTCACCTCTGAACATGTGAATTTTGATTATGCACTAACCCTCTAATGAGTTGTTTTGAGTTTGGTGTGGAGGAAGTTTTCAAGGGTCAAGAGAGGAGGATGATACAATGTGATCAATTAAGAAGAGTGAAAGCTCTAAGCTTGGGGATGCCCCGGCGGTTCATCCCTGGATATTTCAAGAAGACTCAAGCATCTAAGCTTGGGGATGCCCAAGGCATCCCCTTCTTCATCGACAAATTATCAGGTTCCTTCTCTTGAAACTATATTTTTATTCGGTCACATCTTATGTACTTTACTTGGAGCGTCTGTGTGCTTTTACTTTTGTTTTGTTATTTTCATTCTCTGAATAAATGCTTGTGTGGGAGAGAGACACGCTCCACTGGTTCATATGAACACATGTGTTCTTAGCTTTTAATGTTCATGGCGAAGGTTGAAACTGCTTCGTTAATTGTTATATGGTTGGAAACGGGAAATGCTACATGTGGTAATTGATAAAATGTCTTGGATAATTTGATACTTGGCGATTGTTGTGCTCATGTTTAAGCTCTTGCATCATATACTTTGCACCCATTAATGAAGAAATACATAGAGCTTGCTAAAATTTGGTTTGCATAATTGGTTTCTCTAAAGTCTAGATAATTTCTAGTATTGGTTTGAACAACAAGGAAGACGGTGTAGAGTCTTATAATGTTTACAATATGTCTTTTATGTGAGTTTTGCTGCACCGGTTCATCCTTGTGTTTGTTTCAAATAACCTTGCTAGCCTGATACGTCTCCGACGTATCGATAATTTCTTATGTTCTATGCCATATTATTGATGATACCTACATGTTTTATGCACACTTTATGTCATATTCGTGCATTTTCTGGAACTAACCTATTAACAAGATGCCGAAGTGCCGCTTCTCGTTTTCCGCTGTTTTTGGTTTAGAAATCCTAGTAACGAAATATTCTCGGAATTGGACGAAACGAAGACCCAGGGGCCTATTTTTCCACGGAGCTTCCAGAAGACCGAAGAACACACGAAGTGGGGCCGCGAGGTGGCGACACCACGTGGCGGCGCGGCCCAGGGGGGGCCCGCGCCGCCCTATGGTGTGGCCCCCTCGTCTGGCCCCCGACTCTGCCCTTCCGCCTACTTAAAGCCTCCGTCGCGAAACCCCTGAGGCGAAAAACCACGATACGGAAAACCTTATTGAGACGCCGCCGCCGCCGATCCCATCTCGGGGGATTCGGAGATCTCCTCCGGCACCCCGCCGGAGAGGGGATTCATCTCCCGGAGGACTCTACACCGCCATGGTCGCCTCCGGAGTGATGAGTGAGTAGTTCACCCCCGGACTATGGGTCCATAGCAGTAGCTAGATGGTTGTCTTCTCCTCATTGTGCTTCATTGTTGGATCTTGTGAGCTGCCTAACATGATCAAGATCATCTATCTGTAATTCTATATGTTGTGTTTGTCGGGATCCGATGGATAGAGAATACCATGTCATGTTAATTATCAAGTTATTACATATGTGTTGTTTATGATCTTGCATGCTCTCCGTTTCTAGTAGAGGCTCGGCCAAGTTTTTACTTTTAACTCCAAGAGGGAGTATTTATGCTCGATAGTGGGTTCATGTCTCCGTGAATCTGGGGAGTGACGAAACCCCTAAGGTTATGGATGTGCTGTTGCCACTAGGGATAAAACATTGATGCTATGTCCGAGGATGTAGTTATTGATTACATTACGCGCAATACTTAATGCAATTGTCCGTTGTTAGCAACTTAATACCGGAGGGGGTTCGGATGATAAC
Source organism: Lolium rigidum (assembly GCF_022539505.1). Lineage (NCBI taxonomy): Eukaryota > Viridiplantae > Streptophyta > Magnoliopsida > Poales > Poaceae > Lolium > Lolium rigidum. Next base: position 95,386,311 of record NC_061511.1, on the reverse strand, counting down.
CTCGAAGGTGGACTTTTTAGGCATAGATGCAGTTGGATGGCGGTCTATGTACTTTGTCGTAATGCCCAATTAAATCTCACTATACTTATCATGTCATGTATGTGCATTGTTATGCCCTCTCTATTTGTCAATTGCCCGACCGTAATTTGTTCACCCAACATGCTTTTATCTTATGGGAGAGACACCTCTAGTGAACCGTGGACCCCGGTCCATTCTTTAATACTGAAATACAAATCTGTCGCAATACTTGTTTTTACTATTTTCTCTCGCAAACAATCATCTTCCACACAATACGGTTAATCCTTTGTTACAGCAAGCCGGTGAGATTGACAACCTCACTGTTTCGTTGGGGCAAAGTACTTTGGTTGTGTTGTGCAGGTTCCACGTTGGCGCCGGAATCTCCGGTGTTGCGCCGCACTACATCCCGCCGCCATCAACCTTCAACGTGCTTCTTGGCTCCTCCCTGGTTCGATAAACCTTGGTTTCTTTCCGAGGGAAAACTTGCCGCTGTGCGCATCATACCTTCCTCTTGGGGTTGCCCAACGAACGTGTGAAATACACGCCATCAAGCTCTTTTTCGGCGCCGTTGCCGGGGAGATCAAGACACGCCGCAAGGGGAGTCTCCACTTCTCAATCTCTTTACTTTGTTTTTGTCTTGCTTTATTTTATTTACTACTTTGTTTGCTGCATTATATCAAAACACAAAAAAATTAGTTGCTAGCTTTACTTTATTTGCTGTCTTGTTTGCTATATCAAAAACACAAAAAAATTAGTTTACTTGCATTTACTTTATCTAGTTTGTTTTATTTACTATTGCTAAAATGGCCAACCCTGAAAATACTAAGTTGTGTGACTTCACTAGCACAAATAATAATGATTTCCTATGCACACCTATTGCTCCACCCGCTACTACAACGAGAATTCTTTGAAATTAAACCTGCTTTACTTAATCTTGTCATGAGAGAGCAATTTTCTCGGTGTTAGTTCCGATGATGCTCGCTGCCCATCTCAATAATTTTGTTGAACTATGTGAAATGCAAAAATATAAAGATGTAGATGGTGACATTATAAAATTAAAATTGTTTCCTTTCTCATTAAGAGGAAGAGCTAAAGATTGGTTGCTATCTCTCGCCTAAGAATAGTATTGATTCATGGACTAAATGCAAGGATGCTTTTATTGGTAGATATTATCCCCCTGCTAAAATTATATCTTTGAGGAGTAGCATAATGAATTTTAAACAATTGGATAATGAACATGTTGCTCAAGCTTGGGAAAGAATGAAATCTCTCGGTTAAAAATTGCCCAACCCATGGATCGACTACTTGGATGATCATCCAAACCTTCTATGCAGACTAAATTTTTCTTCGCGGAATTTATTGGATTCAGATTGCCGGAGGTACCTTTATGTCCATCACTCTTGGTGAAGCAACAAAGCTTCTTGATAATATGATGGTTAATTACTCTGAATGGCACACGGAAAGAGCTCCACAAGGTAAGAAGGTAAATTCTGTTGAAGAAATCTCTTCCTTGAGTGATAAGATTGATGCTATTATGTCTATGCTTGTTAATGGTAGGACTAATGTTGATCCTAATAATGTTCCGTTAGCTTCGTTGGTTGCTCAAAATTCTAGACCACATCCTCGCTAATGGTAATTCTTATGGTAGATATGTTTCACCTAATGAGGAAAAGATGTTAGAAATTGAAAGGTCCACCAAGAGCTTTATGCAATCACAATATGAGCAAAATAAATTGTTTACTAAAACTATGAATGAACAATCTACCTTGTTGAAGAAAATAGGAAATCAACTTGAAAATTTAAATATGGAGATTTCTCAGGTTGCAAACTAAACTTGCAAATGCTCGAAGACCGAATCTCATACATGTCTGCGTCACAATCTTCTTTAATTAATAAAATGGCTGCTAAACCTGATGATATTGAAAATAAAATTGTTACTACAGCAAATGCCATCCAAGTTAGAATTAATGAGAATATAAGATTAATGGCTGAACTCGCGTGCTAGGTGGGATAGAGAAGAAAATGAAAAACTAGCTAAAAAGGAAAATGTAGCTAAAGTTTGGACTATTACCACCACTAGCAATGCTAATGATTCATATGTTGCTGCACCTCCTACTATTAATGGTAAAATAATTGGTGTTAGCAATGCTTCTACTCCTAGTGCAAAGCGCGCAAAATTACCGCGAAATCGCTATAAAACTGCTGAAATTTTTTCCAACCTTGGGGATGATAATCCCATTGCTTTAGATTGTAATGATTTAGATTTTGATGATTGCCACATCTCTGAAGTTATAAAGTTCTTGCAAAAACTTGCTAAGAGTCCCAATGCTAGCGCTATAAACTTGGCTTTCACAAAACATATTACAAATGCTCTCATAAAAGCTAGAGAAGAGAAACTAAAACTTGAAACTTCTATTCCTAGAAAGCTAGAGGATGGTTGGGAGCCCATCATTAAAATGAGAGTCAAAGATTTTGATTGTAATGCTTTATGTGATCTTGCTGCAAGTATTTCTGTTATGCCTAAGAAAGTCTATGATATGCTTGACTTGCCACCATTGAAAAACTGTTATCTGGATGTTAATCTCGCCGATAATGCTAAAAAGAAACCTTTGGGGAAAGTTGATAATGTTCATATTATGGTTAACAATAACCTTGTCCCCGTTGATTTTGTTGTCTTGGATATTGAATGCAATGCATCTTGCCCCATTATATTGGGAAGACCTTTTCTTCGAACCGTTGGTGCTACTATTGATATGAAGGAAGGTAATATTAAATATCAATTTCCTCTCAAGAAAGCTATGGAACACTTCCCTAGAAAGAGAATGAAGTTACCTTATGATTCTATCATTAGAACAAATTATGATGTTGATGCTTCATCTCTCGATGTAACTTGAGATACACTTTCTGCGCCTAGCTGAAAGGCGTTAAAGAAAAGCGCTTATGGGAGACAACCCATGTTTTTACTCCAGTATTTTTGTTTTATATTTGTGTATTGGAAGTTGTTTACTACTGTAGCAACCTCTCCTTATCTTAGTTTTATGTTTTGTTGTGCCAAGTAAAGTCTTTGATAGAAAAGTAAGTACTAGATTTGGATTATCGCTGCAGCTTCCGCATTTCTTTGCTCGTCACGAATCTGGGTCTATCTCCCTGTAGGTAGCTCAGAAAATTACGCCAATTTACGAGCATGATCCTCAGATATGTACGCAACTTTCATTCAATTTGAGCATTTTCGTTTGAGCAAGTCTGGTGGCCTAATAAAATCCATCTTTACGGACTGTTCTGTTTTGACAGATTCTGTCTTTTATTTCGCATTGCCTCTTTTGCTATGTTGGATGAATTTCTTTGATCCACTAATGTCCAAGTAGCTTTATGCAATGTCCAGAAGTGTTAAGAATGATTGTGTCACCTCTGAACATGTGAATTTTTATTATGCACTAACCCTCTAATGAGTTGTTTCGAGTTTGGTGTGGAGGAAGTTTTCAAGGATCAAGAGAGGAGTATGATGCAATATGATCAAGGAGAGTGAAAGCTCTAAGCTTGGGATGCCCCGGTGGTTCACCCCTGCATATATTAAGAAGACTCAAGCGTCTAAGCTTGGGGATGCCCAAGGCATCCCCTTCTTCATCGACAACATTATCGTGTTCCTCCCCGAAACTATATTTTTATTCCGTCACATCTTATGCACTTTGCTTGGAGCGTCGGTTTGTTTTTGTTTTTTGTTTTGTTTGAATAAAATGGATCCTAGCATTCACTTTATGGGAGAGAGACACGCTCCGCTGTAGCATATGGACAAATATGTCCTTAGGCTCTACTCATAGTATTCATGGCGAAGTTTCATCTTCGTTAAATTGTTATATGGTTGGAATTGGAAAATGATACATGTAGTAACTCTAAAATGTCTTGGATAATTTGATACTTGGAAATTGTTGTGCTCATGTTTAAGCTCTTGCATCATATACTTTGCACCCATTAATGAAGAAATACTTAGAGCTTGCTAATTTGGTTTGCATATTTGGTTTCTCTAGAGTCTAGATAACATCTAGTATTGAGTTTTGAACAACAAGGAAGACGGTATGGAGTCTTATAATGTTTACCATATGTCTTTTATGTGAGTTTTGCTGTACCGTTCATCCTTGTGTTTGTTTCAAATAGCCTTGCTAGCCTAAACCTTGTATCGAGAGGGAATACTTCTCATGCATCCCAAATACTTGAGCCAACCACTATGCCATTTGTGTCCACCATACCTACCTACTACATGGTATTTATCCGCCATTCCAAAGTAAATTGCTTGAGTGCTACCTTTAAAATTCCATCATTCACCTTTGCAATATATAGCTCATGGGACAAATAGCTTAAAAACTATTGTGGTATTGAATATGTACTTATGCACTTTATCTCTTATTAAGTTGCTTGTTGTGCGATAACCACGTTTTCTGGGGACGCCATCAACTATTGTTTGTTGGATATCATGTGAGTTGCTATGCATGTCCGTCTTGTCTGAAGCAAGAGAGATCTACCACCTTCATGGTTGGAGCATGCATATTGTTAGAGAAGAACATTGGGCCGCTAACTAAAGCCATGATTCATGGTGGAAGTTTCAGCTTTGGACACATATCCTCAATCTCATATGAGAATAATAATTGTTGCCACATGCTTATGCATTAAAGAGGAGTCCATTATCTCGTTGTCCATGTTGTCCCGGTATGGATGTCTAAGTTGAGAATAATCAAAAGCGAGAAATCCAAAATGCGAGCTTTCTCCTTAGACCTTTGTACGGGCGGCATGGAGGTACCCCATTGTGACACTTGGTCAAAACATGTGCATTGCAAAGATCCGGTAGTCCAAGTTAATTAGGACAAGGTGCGGGCACTATTAGTATACTATGCATGAGACTTGCAACTTGTAAGATATAATGTACATAACTCATATGCTTTATTACTACCGTTGACAAAATTGTTTCATGTTTTCAAAATAAAAGCTCTAGCACAAATATAGCAATCGATGCTTTCCTCTTTGAAGGACCATTCTCTTTACTTTTATGTTGAGTCAGTTCACCTATCTCTCTCCACCTCAAGAAGCAAACACTTGTGTGAACTGTGCATTGATTCCTACATACTTGCATATTGTACTTGTTATATTACTCTATGTTGACAATTATCCATGAGATATACATGTTACAAGTTGAAAGCAACCGCTGAAACTTAATCTTCCTTTGTGTTGCTTCAATACCTTTACTTTGATTTATTGCTTTATGAGTTAACTCTTATGCAAGACTTATTAATACTTGTCTTGAAGTACTATTCATGAAAAGTCTTTGCTTTATGATTCACTTGTTTACTCATGTCATTACCATTGTTTTGATCGCTGCATCCACTACATATGTTTACAAATAGTATGATCAAGGTTATGATGGCATATCACTTCGAAATTATCTTTGTTATCGTTTTACTCGCTCGGGACGAGCGTAACTAAGCTTGGGGATGCTTGATACGTCTCCGACGTATCGATAATTTATTATGTTCTATGCCATATTATTGATGATACCTACATGTTTTATGCACACTTTATGTCATATTCGTGCATTTTCCGGAACTAACCTATTAACAAGATGCCGAAGTGCCGCTTCCGTTTTCTGCTGTTTTTGGTTTCGAAATCCTAGTAACGAAATATTCTCGGAATTGGACGAAACGAAGACCCGGGGGCCTATTTTTCCACGGAGCTTCCGGAAGACCGAAGAACACACGAAGTGGGGCCACGAGGTGGCGACACCACGTGGCGGCGCGGCCCGTGGGGGCCCGCGCCGCCCTATGGTGTGGCCCCCTCGTCCGGCCCCCGACTCGCCCTTCCGCCTACTTAAAGCCTCCGTCGCGAAACCCCCGAGGCGAAAAACCACGATACGGAAAACCTTATCGAGACGCCGCCGCCGCCGATCCCATCTCGGGGGATTCCGGAGATCTCCTCCGCACCCTCGCCGGAGAGGGGATTCATCTCCCGGAGGACTCTACACCGCCATGGTCGCCTCCGGAGTGATGAGTGAGTAGTTCACCCCTGGACTATGGGTCCATAGCAGTAGCTAGATGGTTGTCTTCTCCTCATTGTGCTTCATTGTTGGATCTTGTGAGCTGCCTAACATGATCAAGATCATCTATCCGTAATTCTATATGTTGTGTTTGTCGGGATCCGATGGATAGAGAATACCATGTCATGTTAATTATCAAGTTATTACATATGTGTTGTTTATGATCTTGCATGCTCTCCGTTTCTAGTAGAGGCTCGGCCAAGTTTTTACTTTTAACTCCAAGAGGGAGTATTTATGCTCGATAGTGGGTTCATGTCTCCGTGAATCTGGGAGTGACGAAACCCCTAAGGTTATGGATGTGCTGTTGCCACTAGGGATAAAACATTGATGCTATGTCCGAGGATGTAGTTATTGATTACATTACGCGCAATACTTAATGCAATTGTCTCGTTGTTAGCAACTTAATACCGGAGGGGGTTCGGATGATAACTCGAAGGTGGACTTTTTAGGCATAGATGCGGTTGGATGGCGGTCTATGTACTTTGTCGTAATGCCCAATTAAATCTCACTATACTTATCATGTCATGTATGTGCATTGTTATGCCCTCTCTATTTGTCAATTGCCCGACCGTAATTTGTTCACCCAACATGCTTTTATCTTATGGGAGAGACACCTCTAGTGAACTGTGGACCCCGGTCCATTCTTTAATACTGAAATACAAATCTGCCGCAATACTTGTTTTTACTATTTTCTCTGCAAACAATCATCTTCCACACAATACGGTTAATCCTTTGTTACAGCAAGCCGGTGAGATTGACAACCTCACTCGTTTCGTTGGGGCAAAGTACTTTGGTTGTGTTGTGCAGGTTCCACGTTGGCGCCGGAATCTCCGGTGTTGCGCCGCACTACATCCCGCCGCCATCAACCTTCAACGTGCTTCTTGGCTCCTCCTGGTTCGATAAACCTTGGTTTCTTTCTGAGGGAAAACTCGCTGCTGTGCGCATCATACCTTCCTCTTGGGGTTGCCCAACGAACGTGTGAAATACACGCCATCAGCATCCAAAATCCTTGAGCCAACCACTATGCCATTTGTGTCCACCATACCTACCTACTACATGGTATTTCTCCGCCATTCCAAAGTAAATTGCTTTAGTGCTACCTTTAAATAATTCAAAATTTATCACCTCCGATTTGTGTCAATGTTTTATAGCTCATGAGGAAGTATGTGGTGTTTATCTTTCATTCTTGTTGGGCAACTTTCACCAATGGACTAGTGGCTTCATCCGCTTATCCAATAATTTTGCAAAAAGAGTCGGCAATGGGATTCCCGGTCCCAAATTAATTAACCTAAATAGACACTCCTCCATGGTATGTGATTGTTGGATGGCACCCGAAGGATTCGGTTAGCCATGGCTTAAGAAAGCAAAGGTGGGGAGGAGTGTCATCATAATAAAACTAAAATAAAAAGGCACTCCTTCATGGTATGAGATTGTTGGCGTGCACCCGAGGATTCGGTTAGCCATGGTTTGTGAAAGAAAGGTTGGAAGGAGTGCCACCCAAAAATAAAAAATAATTCATGGGAGCCGCTCTTTGAAGGTTTGTCTGGCAAGGGGGTTAGAGTGCCCACTACCATTCGTTGACAACAACAAACACCTCTCAAAATTTTACTTTTATGCTCTCTTTATGTTTTCAAAACCAAAGCTCTAGCACAAATATAGCAATCAATGCTTCCCTCTGCGAAGGGCCATTCTTTTACCTTTTATGTTGAGTCGGTTCACCTATCTCTCTCCACCTCAAGAAGCAAACACTTGTGTGAACTGTGCATTGATTCCTACATACTTGCATATTGTACTTGTTATATTACTTTACATTGACAATATCCATGAGATAAACATGTTACAAGTTGAAAGCAACCGCTGAAACTTGATCTTCCTTTGTGTTGCTTCAATACCTTTACTTTGATTTATTGCTTTATGAGTTAACTCTTATGCAAGACTTATTGATGCTTGTCTTGAAGTGCTATTCATGAAAAGTATTTGCTTTATGATTCAGCTTGTTTACTCATGTCATTACCATTGTTTTGATCGCTGCATTCATTACATATGCTTACAATAGTATGATCAAGTTTATGATGGCATGTCACTCCAGAAATTATCTTTGTTATCGTTTACCTGCTCGGGACGAGTAGAAACTAAGCTTGGGGATGCTGATACGTCTCCGACGTATCGATAATTTCTTATGTTCCATGCCACATTATTGATGATATCTACATGTTTTATGCACACTTTATGTCATATTCGTGCATTTTCTCGGAACTAACCTATTAACAAGATGCCGAAGTGCCGCTTCTCGTTTTCTCGCTGTTTTTGGTTTCGAAATCCTAGTAACGAAATATTCTCGGAATTGGACGAAATCAACGCCCAGGTTCCTATTTTGCCCGGAAGCATCCAGAACACCCGAGAACCGCCAGAGAGGGGGCACAGGCCCACCAAACCCTAGGCCGGCGCGGCAAAGGGGGGGCCGCGCCCCCCTATAGTGTCGGCGCCCCGTTGACCTTCTGACGCCGCCTCTTCGCCTATATAAAGCCCCTCGACCTAAAACCTCGAGACGGAAAAGCCACGGTACGAGAAACCTTCCAGAGCCGCCGCCATCGCGAAGCCAAGATCTGGGGGACAGGAGTCTCTGTTCCGGCACGCCGCCGGGACGGGGAAGTGCCCCCGGAAGGCTCCTCCATCGACACCACCGCCATCTTCATCAACGCCGCTGTCTCCCATGAGGAGGGAGTAGTTCTCCATCGAGGCTCGGGGCTGTACCGGTAGCTATGTGGTTCATCTCTCTCCTATGTACTTCAATACAATAATCTCATGAGCTGCCTTACATGATTGAGATTCATATGATGATGCTTGTAATCTAGATGTCATTATGCTAGTCAAGTGGGTTTTACTTATGTGATCTCCGGAGACTCCTTGTCCCACGTGTGTAAAGATGACGAAGTGTGTGCACCGTGTGGGTCTCTTAGGCTATATTTCACGGAATACTTATTCACCGTTATGAATGGCGTAGTGAAGTGCTTATTTATATCTCTTTATGATTGCAATGTGTTTTGTATCACAATTTATCTATGTGCTACTCTAGTGATGTTATTAAAGTAGTTTATTCCTCCCGCACGGTGTAATGGTGACAAAGTGTGTGCATCCGTGTTAGTACTTGGCGTAGGCTATGATTATGATCTCTTGTAGATTATGAAGTTAACTATTGCTATGATGGTATTGATGTGATCTATTCCTCCTACATAGTGTGAAGGTGACAAGGTGCATGCTATGTTAGTACTTGGTTTAGTTGTGTTGATCTTTCATGCACTCTAAGGTTATTTAAATATGAACATTGAATTGTGGAGCTTGTTAACTCCGGCATTGAGGGTTCGTGTAATCCTACGCAATGGTGTTCATCATCCAACAAAAGAGTGTAGAGTATGCATTTATCTATTCTCGTTATGTGATCAATGTTGAGAGTGTCCACTAGTGAAAGTATGATCCCTAGGCCTTGTTCCTAAATACTGCTATCGCTGCTTGTTTACTGTTTTACTGCGTTACTACTGCTGCGTTACTACTGCTTGTTTACTGTCCTGGGCAAAGCACTTTCCTGGTGCCGTTGCTACTACTTATTCATACCACCTGTTAGGTGTGTTGGGGACCCAAGAGACTTCTTGCTTTGTGGTTGCAGGGTTGCATGAGAGGGATATCTTTGACCTCTTCCTCCCTGAGTTCGATAAACCTTGGGTGATCCACTTAAGGGAAACTTGCTGCTGTTCTACAAACCTCTGCTCTTGGAGGCCCAACACTGTCTACAGGAAAAGGAGGGGGCGTAGACATCAGCCCCCTCCGTCTCGTCTTCTGGCTCCGTCAATCTTCTGCGAAAATAGGCCCATCGCGATTATTTCCGGGGATTTTCCTGAAAGTTGAGTTTCTGCACAAAAATAAGACACCAGGGCAATTCTGCTGAAAACAGCGTTAGTCCGTGTTAGTTGTATCCAAAATACACAAATTAGAGGCAAAACAATAGCAAAAGTGTTCGGGAAAGTGGATACGTTTTGGACGTATCAAATCCCCCCAAGCTTAGCTTATTGCTTGTCTTCAAGCAATTCAGTTAACAACTGAGTGCGATAAAAGAACTTTCACAAACACATTTGTTCATATGATGTAAATATTCTCATGATATGGACAAGTACTTAGGCAATTCATAATAAGATACATGCAAATAAAGTCATCTAATAGTTATGCCAATCATGAAAAAGATACCAACAAACTAATAATAAGCATCATGAATCATGTCTATCATCAGGATTGCAATGTTCATAGAAAGATATGATAAAGTGGTATCTCGCTTGCCCGTATTTGTACAAAGAAACATAAATGCCTGTGCACCTCTGAATTTCATGGAAAGACTAGAAGTAAAGATTATCAAAGATAAAATCATCAGAGTTATACCACAGCTAATCATATTTCGGGACAAGCATATTACACTAAGAATGACAATTATGCTCTCAAGAAGGTGCTCAAAGAAAGGATGGAGACTCAATGTAAAAGTAAAAGATTGACCCTTCGCAGAGGGAAGCAGGGATTAACATGTGCTTGAGCTTTTCATTTTTAAAACAGGAGTAAAATTATTTTGAGAGGTGTTTGTTGTTGTCAACGAATGCTAGTGGGCACTCTAACTACCTCATCAACCAGACTTTCAAGAGCGGCTCCCATGAAGGACGTTATCTCTACCAGCAAGGTAAATCATCCCTCTTCTCTTTTGTTTACACATGTACTTTAGTTTCATTATGGATGACACTCCCCCCAACCTTTGCTTACACAAGCCATGGCTAACCGAATCCTCGGGTGCCTTCCAAGATTCACATACCATGGAGGAGTGTCTATTTGCAAATTAAGTTGCTTACTGATAAATCAGGGCAAATCACGTGAAGAGAATTATTGATGAAAGTTAATTAATTGGGGCTGGGCACCCCGTTGCCAGCTCTTTTTGCAAAATTATTGGATAAGCGGATGTGCCACTAGTCCATTGGTGAAAGTCTGTCAGGAGTAAATGACAAGGTTGAAAGATAAACACCACATACTTCCTCATGAGATATAAAACGTAAACACAAATTGAGAAGTACTTTGAAGGTTTAAAGGTAGCACATGAGAATTTACTTGGAATGGTTTGAAATGCCATGCATAGGTATTTATGGTGGACACTTTGGAATAACTTGGTTTTCAGGGGTTTGGAAGCACGAGCAACATTCCCGCTCAGTACAAGTGGAGGCTAGCAATAGACTGGGAAGCGACAATCAAGAGAGCAATAACTGTCATAATCATGCCTGCGGCAAAATAAAACTAACAGAGGCATAAAAGTGATACAAGAACTCTGAAGCAAAGTAAATCACCGAGGCTTAATTGACTTTTGTTTCAGTCATATGCATGCATGAGCATGTGCCAAGTCGATTCAAATGAATTACTCAGAGGAGGATACCACAATGTCATACCTATCTATGAATAAAACAATGCAAGCAAATATTTATGACATGCTACTCATATTAATAAATTGGAGCTAAACATCAGAGATCATGAACTACTAGATTTCATTAAATGACATATACCTCACATGAACCAACTAAGCATGCTCACATGGATGAGTATATGTACAAAAATGAAAACAAATAGAGTTCATACCAGCCTCTCACCACAGTCGAATTGTCGTAGATCGTCATTATTGCCTTTCACTTGCGTGGCTTGAATAAAATATGAAATGAAAACCAAGCTCCAACCACCGAAGACCGCTGAACTCCACAGTGAACTTTACAAAACCAAAGAAGAACAACAAATATTTTTGGTGTTTTCGAATTGGAAACAGGAACAAAAGGAAACAGGCAAACAAAGCAAAATCTCTTTGGATTTTCTTATAGCAAACTAACGATAGCAAATAAGGCAAAATAGGAACAAGAAACCAAAATAAACAAATGGTAAGAGAAACAACAGAAATATTTTTGGTCTTTTTGTGTTTTAGGAAAGAAACAAAGCAAAAACAAGAGAGTGAAAACTAAAAGAGTCACATAGACACAAAGTGGCAGAAATCCGTCAAACTTGACAGCAGTACAGTAATCATTTTTTACGAAAATCTTCCGCTGTTCAACTCAAAAAGTGCTAAACTAATGAAAGTTAGATAATAACCTGGGGAATATGCACAAAAATTGGCTTATCAAAATAACGTTCTGGCTATTTTTAGGAATATTTTTAGTATCAGTTCAGAATATGTTTTTAGACAGCACTTCCCCAAATATCATCTTCCTCATATTAGAGGTTACCATAAGAAGCGAACAAGTATGTACACATATCCGGCAATTGTAATATGCAATGAATGAGTGATGCCGGCATACCTCCCCCCAAGCTTAGGCTTTTGGCCTAAGTGGAGGTCAATCCCATGGTGCCCATGAGGTGGCACCTCCGTAGTAAGAAGAAGGATCCTGCCCTTGGTACGTCATCGGAGGATGCACCAGGATACGTGACGGTGTACCTATCGGAGGGCTCGGCGTCCTGGGAGTCGTGCTGCTGGTGGAAACCACGTATCCTCAGCTGCTCATCCACCTCCTCCTTGGAGCGCGACCATGGTCTCCTGCGAACACTGAACAAATCGACCTGCGGCAGGGGGATTTTCCTCTCATCCCCGTCAATAAACAACATTCTATAGACAATATTTTCTAAGTTAGAGTCAGTTGTGACAAATTGGTGACTCTTCATAGCAGCAATATCAAGCTTAATAGGAGTTAGTTTCTCATCACTAGGATCAATAGAAAAACCTAGATACGCAACAATACGCGAGGCAATAATTCCTCCATAAATAGGTCCCTTACTATCTATGCGACGAGCAATAAGAGCACCAAGATGATAAGGCGTACTTCCAGTAAGTGCAGCAACCAGGAAAGCAAGATGATAACTAGATATGTTGCTAGTGTTCTCCCTACCAAGAATGCTATTAGCAAGATAGTAAGTGAAATATCTAATGGCGGGGAGCTGAATGTTCCTTATCTTGCCGCGCTGAATGGTGCGGCTATCATCGTTGGTGACTTCTCGATAGAGTTCCGTCAAAGCTTTGGGGCGGTTCTCAATCTTCTTTGCTGTACCTATAGGAGCGATATCCAATGCAGCACAAAAATCCTTCAACTTCATAGTAACATGCCTATCATAAATCCTAAATTTAACTGTTGGTGAGAAAGCTGAGTTGCTGAATTTAAAGTTTCGACAAAGATTTTAGTTAGCTTGTAAAATTGATCACCCTCATCTTCCATGTAGGTAGATAAGCCCACACTATTGATGAGAAACAAGAAATCATGAAGTAGCCCTGCATTACGCAAAAAGTCAAAGCATGGAAAGGATGAAGCATTAGGAACCCCATTATCCTCTTCAGCCTCAAAGCTAGGTGCGATGATACCCTCATCATAGGATCGCCTAACTCGAGTGGCTGCCCTTGAAGGCCTTGCCTCTCTTATCGTATCCCTCTCGAACACTTCTCCAAAGGTGTGGTTATGCATCTTCCTTTTTGGAGAGCAAATGTGCCAAATTCCAGACTGAAATCTGGGCTGAGCAAAGAGATCGAAAAATCCTGAGCTCTTGGGCGAAAACGCGAGTGAGAATGAACTGTACGAGTTTTTTCGGGAGAGAGAGTGGAATGAGTGGAAGGGATGACTAAGTGGGGCTAGGTGGGGCCCTCACCACATGGGGGCGCGCCCCCCTCCTTGGCCGCGCCGGCCCATGGGGGCCAGCCCTGGGGTGCCCCACTGGTCAGCCCCAGGCACTCCCAGGTTGCATTTCAAAAAATAAGACCAACGGTATAATTTTTGTAAATTTTTGAAAACTTCGAAAAATGCACATTTCTGGGTGTTAAAATTACTATTTCAGGACATAAAAAGATTTTCAAACTTCTAAGAACTAAAGCTTCTTGCAAACAAGTGGTACTACAGTAAGTAAAGCAAGTGGAGAAAGAAATAAATGTTGTTTAGTTCTTCTATGCATATAAAATGTACTTGTTAACAAGGTTGATCAAGTCTTGCCACCAAATAAATTTTACATCTCATAAGAAGAAATAAATCTCAAATCAATCATGTTACCTTATATTGTATTGATATGGATCCAATCATAATACTTTGATATCCTTGTTTAGGCTCATATATAGGACAATCAATAACTCCCACTTTGATGGTTCTCAAATTAGAAATTATGTTAACTCCACATACTTTATCAATCCTCTTGGGAAAATAAACAGTATGCTCCTTGTCATCAACATTGAAAGTAACTTTTCCTTTATTGCAATCAATAACAGCCCCTGCAGTGTTAAGAAAAGGTCTCCCAAGAATAATAGACATATTATCATCTTCGAGCATTTCCAACACAACAAAATCGAGTTAATATTAAGCAATTATTAGTAACTTGAACAGGAACATCCTCACATATACCAACAGGAATAGCAGTAGATTTATCAGCCATTTGCAAAGATATATCAGTTGGTATCAACTTATCTAAATAAAGTCTCTTGTAAAGAGAAAAAGGCATAACACTAACTCCTGCTCCCAAATCACATAAAGCAGTTCTAACATAATTATTCTTGATGGAACAAGGAATAGTCGGTATACCTGGGTCTCCCAGCTTCTTAGGAACCTTGCCATTGAAAGAGTAATTAGCAAGCATAGTGGAAATTTCCTCATTAGGAATTTTCCTTTTGTTAGAGGGAATATCCTTCATATACTTTAAATAAGGAGGCAATTTAATAGCATCAGTCAAAGGGATTTGCAGGAACAAAGGTTTCATCCAATCACAAAATTTATTATAGTGTTCTTCCTCCTTTGATTTTAGTTTCTTAGCAGGGAAAGGCATTTGCTTTTGAACCCAAGGTTCTCTTTCATTACCATGTTTCTTAGCAATAAAGTCTTCTTTAGTGTACTTTTTATTTTTAGCATGCTTTTCACGTTCATCTTCAACCTCTTATTTATCAGAAACATCATTCTTATCATTATCTTTATCATGTTCATCACCACTTTTAGTTTCAGCATCAGAAATAGAAATACTATTAGGATCATTAACAGGCTCAGAGGATTCTACAACAGTTTTATGTTTTTTCTTCTTTTTCTTAGAAGGAGCACTAATTTCTTTAGTTCGTTGAGAATCTTGTTCAACTCTTTTGGGATGCCCCTCGGGATATAGAGGATCCTGAGTAGAAACACCACCTCTAGTTGTTACTTCATAAGCATGTTTTTCTTTAGAAGTATTTTTTAACAAGTCATTTTGCACTTTAGTAAGTTGATCAATTTGAGTTTGAACCATATGAAATTTTTTAACAAGCATCTTAACATCATTGGAGGTTCTCTCCACAATATCATGCAATTCACTAATAGCTCGAGAATTTTCCATTAAATGATTCTCTACTCTCATATTAAAGTTATCTTGCTTAACAACATAATTATCAAACTCATCTAAACATTGATCAGGAGGTTTTGATTAAGGAATATCTTCTCTATCAAAGCGTTGAAGAAAATGTACCTCAATTGTGGATGAAGGGGGAGTTATCTTACATAAATCTTCTATGGAGTGCAAATTCTTCACATCTTCAGATTTAATACCTTTCTCTTTGAGAGATTTCTTGGCTTCCCTCATATCTTCATCATTTAATTTAATCATACCCCTCTTCTTCAATATTGGTGTCGGGCTTGGTTCAGGTGTAGTCCAATCATCATGATTTCGGCCTATTCTAGCCAATAATTCTTCGACTTCGTCCGGAGTTCTTTTCCTGAAAACACAACCAGCACAACTATCCAGGTATGCCCTAGACTCAATGGTTAGTCCATTATAAAATATATCAAGTAAGTCATGCTTTTCCAAATCATGTCTAGGCCGAGCTCTGATAAGTAGCAAAACCTTGCCTAGGCTTCAGGCAATTTCTCTCCCTGCAAGGCAATATGTTGAGCACTAGCAGGAAAATATTTTCGAAAGAAAACATCAAGCAAACCTTTTGGACTATCAATAGAATCAGGAGGCAAACTATTATACCAAGTTTTAGCATCATCCTTTAATGAGAAAGGAAAAATTTTAGCAACAAAATAAGTACGCTTATTTATATCATCAGAAAACAAGCTACTCAAAGTAGAAAGCTCATTCATGTGCTCTACAGCACTTTCTTTTTCAGTACCACAAAAAGGTATTTTCTCAACAATAGATATATGAGATAAATCAAGAGAAAAATCATAATCCTTATCCTTAATGTTTATAGGAGATGTGGCAAATTTAGGATCAGGAGACAGTTTATATCTAACAGCATGTTGTGCAAGAAGTTTTTTAATGTTACTTGCACCAGTAGTAGCATTACATTTATCAATAAAATCATCATCAAGTTCCACATAATCTTCATCAAGATCATCACTAGAGTATTCAACAGACTCAGGTGAATTAACAGGTGTAGCAGTATTTTCATTAGGAATTTCAGTATTTTCAATTTGTCTAGACCTAGAAATTGTAGCATCTAGAAAAGGACATAATGAACCATTATCATCAAGCACAGTAGAAGCATCATCAAAATTATAAGAGCAATTTTCAGATTCAACAGAAGTACCAGCATGTGAAGCTTGTGGTGGTGAAACAAGTTGACTTATCACAGATGGTGAATCAAGAGCAGCAGAGGTACTCGAGTTGTACCTTTTCTTGTAGTGGATGGTAATATGTCGACTTTAGCATCGCGAGGTTTACCCATGATGGAGGATTTGCAGCGAACAATATCAATTCAGGTGAACTTGCAAATAAAGCTATGCTCCCGACAACGGCGCCAGAAAATAGTCTTGATGACCCACAAGTATAGGGGATCGCAACAGTCTTCGAGGGAAGTAAAACCTAATTTATTGATTCGAAACAAGGGGAGCCAAAGAATATTTGTAAGCCTTAACAGCGGAGTTGTCAATTCAGCTGCACCTGGAAACAGACTTGCTCGCAAGAGTTTATCAGTAGCAACAGTTTTATAGCAGTAGCAGTAGTGAAATATAAGCAACAATGTAACAAAGACAGTAGCAGTGATTATAGTAAGCAGCAGGATTAAAATACTGTAGGCACAGGAATGGATAAACGGGCGCTGCATGGATAAGAGAACTCATGTAACAATCAAGGCAGGGCATTTGCAGATAATAATAAAACGGTATCCAAGTACTAAACAACCATAGGCATGTGTTCCGTATATAGTCGTACGTGCTCTCAATGAGAAACTTGCACAACATCTTTTGTCCTACCAGCCGGTGGCAGCCGGGCCTCTAGGGAAACTGCTTGTAATTAAGGTACTCCTTTTAATAGAGTACCGGAGCAAAGCATTAACACTCCGTGAACACATGTGATCCTCATATCACAGCCTTCCCCTCCGGTTGTCCCAATTTCGTCACTTCGGGGCCTCGGGTTCCGGACAACAATATGTGTATACAACTTGCGGGTAAGATCATAAAACAATGAATATCATCATGAAACAATAACATGTTCAGATCTGAAATCATGGCACTCGGGCCCTAGTGACAAGCATTAAGCATAACAAGTTGCAACAATATCATAAAAGTACCAACAACGGATACTAGGCACTATACCCTAACAATCTTATGACTATTACATGATCAATCTCATCAATCCCTACCATCCCCTTCAGCCTACAGCGGGGGAATTACTCACACATGGATGGGGGAAGCATGGATGATCGATGGAGAGGCGTCGGTGGTGATGATGGCGATGATCTCCTCCAATTCCCCGTCCCGGCAGGGTGCCAGAACGGAGTTTCTGGTCCCGAGACGGAGTTTCGCGATGGCGGCGGAGTTCTGGATGTCTTCTGGCAGATTGGTCGAGCTCCCGTGCGTTTTTAGGTTGAAAGCCTTAAGTAGTCCAGAGGGGAGCGTCGAGGGGTGATACGTCCAAAACGTATCTACTTTCCCGAACACTTTTGCTATTGTTTTGCCTCTAATTTGTGTATTTTGGATACAACTAACACGGACTAACGCTGTTTTCAGTAGAATTGCCCTGGTGTCTTGTTTTTGTGCAGAAACTCAACTTCCAGGAAAATCCCCGGGATTAATTCCAATGGGCCTATTTTCACAGAAGATGGACGGAGCCAAAAGACCAGAAGGAGGGGGGCCACGAGGCGCCCACCTCACAGGGCGGCGCGGTGGGCCCCTGGGCCGCCCCGGCCTATGGTGGCGGCGCCTCGGCCAGCCTCCGACGCTCCCCTCTGGACTACTTAAGCCTCTCGACCTAAAAACACACGGGGGTGAGACGAAATTGCCAGAAGACATCCAGAACTCCGCCGCCATCGCGAAACTCCGTCTCGGGACCAGAAACTCCGTTCTGGCACTCCGCCGGGACGGGGAATTGGAGGAGATCATCGCCATCATCACCACCGACGCCTCTCCATCAACCAGCCATGTTTCCCCCATCCATGTGTGAGTAATTCCCCCGCTGTAGGCTGAAGGGGATGGTAGGGATTGGATGAGATTGGTCATGTAATAGCATAACATTGTTAGGGCATAGTGCCTAGTATCCGTCATTGGTACTTTTATGATATTGTTGCAACTTGCTATGCTTAATGCTTGTCACTAGGGCCCGAGTGCCATGATCTCAGATCTGAACATGTTATTGTTTCATGATGGTATTCATTGTTTTATGATCTTACCTGCAAGTTGTATACACATATTGCTGTCCAGAACCCGAGGCCCCAAAGTGACAGAAATTGGGACAACCGGAGGGGAAGGCGGTGATATGAGGATCACATGTGTTCACGGAGTGTTAATGCTTTGCTCCGGTGCTCTATTAAAAGGAGTACCTTAATTACCAGTAGATTCCCTAGAGGCCCGGCTGCCACCGACTGGTAGGACAAAAGATGTTGTGCAAGTTTCTCATTGCGAGCACGTACGACTATATATGGAACACATGCCTATGGTTGTTTAGTACTTGGATACCGTTTTATTATTATCTGCAAATGCCCTACCTTGATTGTTACATGAGTTCTCTCATCCATGCAGCGCCCGTTCATCCATCCATGTGCCTACATTATTTTAATCCTGTTGTTTACTATAATCACTACTGCTGTCTTTGTTACACTGCTGCCGATATTTCACTATCAGCTATCGCTATAAAACTGTTGCTATCGATAAACTCTTGCGAGCAAGTCTGTTTCCAGGTGCAGCTGAATTGACAACTCCGCTATTAAGGCTTACACATATTCTTTGGCTCCCCTTGTGTCGAATCAATAAATTGGGTTTTACTTCCCTCGAAGACTGTTGCGATCCCCTATACTTGTGGGTCATCAAGACTATTTCCTGGCGCCGTTGCCGGGGAGCATAGCTTTATTTGCAAGTTCACTTGGATTGATATTGTTCGCTGCAAATTCTCCTTCATGGGTAAACCTCGCGATACTAAAGTCGCCATATTACCATCCACTACAAGAAAAGGTACAACTCGAGTACCTCTCGTCGCTCTTGATTCACCATCTGTGATAGGTAAACTTGTTTCACCACCACAAGCTTCAAATGTTGGTGCTTCTGCTGAATCTGAAAATTCCTCTTATAATTTTGATGATGCTTCTGCTGTGCTTGATGATAGTGGTTCATTAGGATCTTTTCTACATGCTACAATTGCTAGGTCTAGACAAATTGAAAAATACTGAAATTCCTAATGAAGATGCTGCTACACCTGTTGATTCACCTGAGTCTGTTGAATACTCTAGTGATGATCTTGATGAAGATTATGTGGAACTTGATGATGATTTTATTGATAAATGCAATGCTACTACTGATGCAAGTAATATTAAAAAGCTTCTTGCACAACGTGTTGTTAGATATAAATTGTCTCCTGATCCTAAATTTGCCACATCTCCTATAAACATTAAGGATAAGGATTATGATTTTTCTCTTGATTTATCTCATATATCTATTGTTGAGAAAACACCTTTTTGTGGTACCGAAAAAGAAAGTGTTGTAGAACACATGATTGAGCTATCTACTCTCAGTAGCTTGTTTTCTGATGATACCAAGAAGCGTACTTATTTCGTTTCTAAATTTTTTCCTTTCTCATTAAAGGATGATGCTAAAACTTGGTATAATAGTTTGCCTCCTGATTCTATTGATAGTCCAAGTGATTTGCTTGAAGTTTTTTTTCGGAAATACTTTCCTGCTAGTGCTCAACATATTGCTTTGCAGAAAATTTATTGTTTTGACCAGGAAGATGGAGAGAAATTGCGTGAAGCTTGGGCAAGTTTTTGCTCTCTTACCAGAGCTCGGCCTGGACATGATCTGGAAAAGCATGATTTACTTGATATATTTTATAGTGGACTAACCATTGAGTCTAGGGCATACCTGGATAGTTGTGCTGGTTGTGTTTTCGGAAAAGAACTCCGGACGACGCTGAAGAATTATTGGCTAGAATAGGCCGAAATCATGATGATTGGACTACACCTGAACCAACCCCGGCACCAATATTGAAGAAGAGGGTTATGATTAAATTAAATGATGAAGATATGAGGGAAGCCAAGAAATCTCTTAAGGAGAAAGGTATTAAATCTGAAGATGTGAAGAATTTACCTCCCATAGAAGATTTATGTAAGATAACTCCCCCTTCATCCATGATTGAGGTACACTCTCTTCAACGCTTTAGTAGGGAAGATATTCCGTACTCAAAACCGCCTGATCAATGTCTAGATGAGTTTGATAATTATATTGTTAAGCAAGATAATTTTAATATGAGAGTAGAGAATCATTTAATGGAAAATTCTCGAGCTATTAGTGAATTGCATGGTATTGTGGAGAAAACCTCCAATGATGTTAAGATGCTTGTTAAACATTTTCATATGGTTCAAACTCAAATTGATCAACTCACTAAAGTGCAAAATGACTTGTTAAAAAATAGTTCTAAAGAAAAACATGCTTATGAAGTAACAACTAGAGGCGGTGTTTCTACTCAGGATCCTCTATATCCCGAGGGGCATCCCAAAAGAGTTGAACAAGATTCTCAACGAATTGAAACTAGTGCTCCTTCTAAGAAAAAGAAGAAGAAACATAAAACTGTTGTAGAATCCTCCGAGCCTGTTAATGATCCTAATAGTATTTCTATTTCTGATGCTGAAACTGAAAGTGGTAATGAACATGATAAAGACAATGATAAGAATGATGCTTCTGATAAAGAAGAGGTTGAATATGAACCTGAAAAGCATGCTAAAAATAAAAAGTATACTAAAGAAGATTTTATTGCTAAGAAACATGGCAATGAAAGGGAACCTTGGGTTCAAAAGCAAATGCCTTTTCCTGCTAAGAAACTAAAATCAAAGGAAGAAGAACACTATAATAAATTTTGTGATTGGATGAAACCTTTGTTCCTGCAAATCCCTTTGACTGATGCTATTAAATTGCCGCCATATTCAAAGTATATGAAAGATATTGTCTCTAACAAAAGGAAAATTCCTAATGAGGAGATTTCCACTATGCTTGCTGATTACTCTTTCAATGGCAAAGTTCCAAAGAAGCTGGGCGACCCAGGTATACCGACTATTCCTTGTTCCATCAAGAATAATTATGTTAGAACTGCTCTATGTGATTTGGGAGCAGGTGTTAGTGTTATGCATTTTTCTCTTTATAAGAGACTCTATTTGGATAAGTTGATACCAACTGATATATCTTTGCAAATGGCTGATAAATCTACTGCTATTCCTGTTGGTATATGTGAGGATGTTCCTGTTCAAGTTACTAATAATTGCTTAATATTAACTTATTTTGTTGTGTTGGCAATGCCTGAAGATTATAATATGTCTATTATTCTTGGGAGACCTTTTCTTAACACCTCCGGGGCTGTTATTGATTGCAATAAAGGAAAAGTTACTTTCAATGTTGATGACAAGGAGCATACTGTTTATTTTCCCAAGAGGATTGATAAAGTATGTGGAGTTAATACAATTTCTAATGTGAGAACTATCAAAGTGGGAGTTATTGATTGTCCTATATATGAGCCTAAACAAGGATATCAAAGTATTATGATTGGATCCATATCAATTCAATACAAGCCTACAAGGTAACATGATTGATTTGAGGTTTATTTCTTCTTATGTCATGTAAAATTTATTTGGTGGCAAGACTTGATCAACCTTGTTAACAAGTACATTTTATATGCATAGAGGAGCTAAACAGCATTTCTTTCTTTCTCCACTTGCTTTACTTGCTGTAGCACTACTTGTTTTGCAAAATGCTTTAGTTGTTTAGGAGGTTGAAAATCTTTTTCTTCCCTGTAATAATAATTTTAACACCCAGAAATGTGCGTTTTTCGAAGTTTTCAAAAATTTACAAAAATTATACCGTTGGTCTTATTTTTCGAAGAGCAACCTGGAAGTGCCAGGGGCTGACCAGTGGGGCACCCCAGGGCTCCCCCCCATGTGCCGGCGCGGCCAAGGAGGGGGGCGTGCCACCCTATGGTGTGGGCCCCTCCTTGCCCCACTAAGTCATCTCTTCCTCCCATTCTACTCTCTCTCCCGAAAAAACTCGTACTCACTTTCTCTCACTCGCATTTCTGCTCAAGAGCTCAGGATTTCTCGATCTCTTTGCTCAGCCCAGATTTCTGTCTGAAATTTGGCACATTTTCTCTCCGGTATGTGACTCCTCAGATTATCCAAATAGAATTTTGTTTGGTTGAGTATATCTTGAATATTTTGCTGCTGTAGGTAACATGTTAAGTGAGCTTGCATGCTTGTTCTAAGTTGTAAAAATTAGTTTTGATGCATGTTTAGTACTCTACCAAGTTCCTATAGTAGTTTCCCTCATTTATATGTCTCCAAATCAACTTTTATAATGTTTGTTGAAAAATTTCAGTAAATGGAGTGGAATAGGCACCAACTTAACCAACAAGAATTGGAGGTGCAAGATGTTATGAGAGTTCACCGCGAAGAGGGAGTACACCCCTCCTACTACCCATGCACTGATTTTATGAGGAGTGCAGGAATCTTGCAAGATGTTCAAAATCTGATTTCCAATGCAGGGTTGGAAAGTTTTGTTGTTGGTGAACCTTACCAATATGCAAAACTAACCATGTCAGTGGTGCAGGATTTTGAATTCCATTGTTCCCAACCTAACCCCATGGTTCGATATAAAATTTATAATAAAACCATCGACTTGCCCTTTGCTGATTTTTGTGCAGCTATTAGAGTGCCACAATGGGGATCTTGTGAGAAGATTAGGGGGTCGCCGCAGGAACTCTTGAGTCTATACAAGATGATCTGTCAAGGGAGAAGCTTCTCAGAGGAGAGTGGTAAATGATGTCTACGTTCCCCCTCCTTTCCTGTAGACAGTGTTGGGCCTCCAAGAGCAGAGGTTTGTAGAACAGCAGCAAGTTTCCCTTAAGTGGATACCCAAGGTTTATCGAACTCAGGGAGGAAGAGGTCAAAGATATCCCTCTCATGCAACCCTGCAACCACCAAGCAAGAAGTCTCTTGTGTCCCCAACACACCTAATAGGTGCACTAGTTCGGCGAAGAGATAGTGAAATACAGGTGGTATAAATAAGTATGAGCAGTAGCAACGGTGCCAGAAAAGTGCTTGGCGTGTAGTTGATGGTGGTGGTATTGCAGCGAGTAGTAACGCAAAGAAACAAGAAACAAGCAGTAGTAACTCAGCAGTAGTAACGCAGCAGATAGTAAACAAGCAGTAGTAACTCAGCAGTATTTAGGAACAAGGCCTAGGGATTACACTTTCACTAGTGGACACTCTCAACATTGATCACATAACAGAACAGTATAAATGCATACTCTACACTTTTGTTGGATGATGAACACATTGCGTAGGATTACACGAACCCTCAATGCCGGAGTTAACAAGCTCCACAATAATGCTCATGTTTAAGTAACCTTTAGTGTAAGATAGATCAACGCTACTAAACCAAGTACTAGCATAGCATGCACACTCGTCACCTTCATGCATATGTAGGAGGAATAGATCACATCAATATTATCATAGCAATAGTTAACTCCATAATCTACAAGAGATCATGATCATAGCATAAACCAAGTACTAACACGGTGCACGCACTCGTCACCTTTGCACACATGCAGGAGGAATAAACTACTTTAATAACACATTGCTAGAGTAGCACATAGATAAATTGTGATACAACATGCTGCAATCATAAAGAGATATAAATAAGCACCTCACTATGCCATTCAATGAGTAAGTATTCTGTGAAATATGGCCTAAGAGACCCACACGGTGCACACACCGTCACCTTTACACACGTGGGACTAGGAGTCTCCGGAGATCACATAGGTAAAACTCACTTGACTAGCATAATGACATCTAGATTACAAGCATCATCATATGAATCTCAATCATGTAGGGCAGCTCATGAGATTATTGTATTGAAACACATAGGAGAGAGATGAACCACATAGCTACCGGTACAGCCCCGAGCCTCGATGGAGAACTACTCCCTCCTCATGGGAGCAGCAGCGGTGATGAAGATGGCGGTGGAGATGGCAGCGGTGTCGATGGAGAAGCCTTCCGGGGCACTTCCTCGCTCCGGCAGGGTGCCGGAACAGAGATCCCGTCCCCCGGATCTTGGCTTCGCGATGGCGGCGGCTCCGGAAGGTTTCGTGGGTTTCGTCAATTGGTCTCGGGTTTTCTGATCCGGGGGCTTTATATAGGCGAAGAGGCGGCGCAGGAGGGCTGACAGGGGGGCCACACCATAGGCGGCGCGGCCCCCTCCGGCCGCGCCAGCCTAGGGTTTGGTGGCCCCGTGGCCCCCTCCGGTCCTTCCCGGGTGTTCCGGATGCTTCCGATGAAAATAGGAACTTTGGCGTTGATTTCGTCCGATTCCGAGAATATTTCGTTACTAGGATTTCTGAAACCAAAAACAGCAGAAAACAGAACCGGCACTTCGGCATCTTGTTAATAGGTTAGTTCCGTAAAATGCACGAATATGACATAAAGTGTGCATAAAACATGTAGATAACATCAATAATGTGGCATGGAACACAAGAAATTATCGATACGTTGGAGACGTATCAGCATCCCCAAGCTTAGTTCCGCTCGTCCCGAGCAGGTAAAACGATAATAAAGATAATTTCCGGAGTGACATGCCATCATAAACTTGATCATACTATTTGTACAAGCATATGTAGAGAATGCAGCGATCAAAACAATGGTAATGACATGAGTAAACAACTGAATCATATAGCAAAGACTTTTCATGAATAGCACTTCAAGACAAGCATCAATAAGTCTTGCATAAGAGTTAACTCATAAAGCAATAATTCAAAGTAAAGGTATTGAAGCAACACAAAAGAAGATTAAGTTTCAGCGGTTGCTTTCAACTTGTAACATGTATATCTCATGGATAATTGTCAATGCAAAGCAATATAACAAGTGCAATATGCAAATATGTAAGAATCAATGCACAGTTCACACAAGTGTTTGCTTCTTGAGGTGGAGAGAAATAGGTGAACCGACTCAACAATAAAAGTAAAAGAATGGTCCTCATAGAGGAAAAGCATCGATTGCTATATTTGTGCTAGAGCTTTGATTTTGAAAACATAAAGAGAGCATAAAAGTAAAGTTTTGAGAGGTGTTTGTTGTTGTCAACGAATGGTAGCGGGTACTCTAACCCCCTTGCCGGACAAACCTTCAAAGAGCGGCTCCCATTTTATTTTATTTTTGGATGGCACTCCTTCCAACCTTTCTTTCACAAACCATGGCTAACCGAATCCTCGGGTGCCTGCCAACAATCTCATACCATGAAGGAGTGCTTTTTTTATTTTAGTTTTATTATGATGACACTCCTCCCAACCTTTACTTACACAAGCCATGGCTAACCGAATCCTTCGGGTTCCGTCCAACAATCACATACCATGGAGGAGTGTCTATTTTTAGTTTGTTAATTTGGGACTGGGAATCCCATTGCCAGCTCTTTTTGCAAAATTATTGGATAAGCGGATGAAGCCACTAGTCCATTGGTGAAAGTTGCCCAACAAGATTGAAAGATAAACACCACATACTTCCTCATGAGCTATAAAACATTGACACAAATAAGAGGTAATAAATTTTGAATTGTTTAAAGGTAGCACTCAAGCAATTTACTTTGGAATGGCGGGAATTACCATGTAGTAGGTAGGTATGGTGGACACAAATGGCATAGTGGTTGGCTCAAGTATTTTGGATGCATGAGAAGTATTCCCTCTCGATACAAGGCTTAGGCTAGCAAGGTTGTTTGAAGCAAACAAAAGTATGAACTAGTACAGCAAAACTCACATAAAAGACATATTACAAGCATTATAAAACTATACATTGTCTTCCTCGTTGTTCAAACACCTTACTAGAAATTATCTAGACCTTAGAGAGACCAATTATGCAAACCAAATTTTAGCATGCTCTATGTATTCTTCACTAATAGGTGCAAAGTATATGATGCAAGAGCTTAAACATGAGCACAACAATTGCCAAGTATCA
The DNA here is from genome assembly GCF_022539505.1 of Lolium rigidum. Lineage (NCBI taxonomy): Eukaryota > Viridiplantae > Streptophyta > Magnoliopsida > Poales > Poaceae > Lolium > Lolium rigidum. The sequence continues at coordinate 95,359,756 of NC_061511.1, read as the reverse complement.
CATTACCCAAGACATTATAGCAAATTACTACATGTATCATTTTCCAATTCCAACCATATAACAATTTAACGAAGAGGAAACTTCGCCATGAATATTATGAGCTAAGAACACATGTGTTCATATGAACCAGCGGAGCGTGTCTCTCTCCCACACAAGCATGATGTAATCCAATTTATTCAAACAAAAACAAAAACAAAAGCACACAGACGCTCCAAGTAAAAGCACATAAGATGTGATGGAATAAAAATATAGTTTCAGGGGAGGAACCTGATAATGTTGTCGATGAAGAAGGGGATGCCTTGGGCATCCCCAAGCTTAGACGCTTGAGTCTTCTTGATATATGCAGGGATGAACCACCGGGTGCATCCCCAAGCTTAGAGCTTTCACTCTCCTTGATCGTAGTATATCATCCTCCTCTCTTGACCCTTGAAAACTTCCTCCACACCAAACTCGAAACAACTCATTAGAGGGTTAGTGGACAATAAAAATTAACATGTTCAGAGGTGACACAATCATTCTTAACACTTCTGGACATTGCATAAAGCTACTGGACATTAATGGATCAAAGAAATTCATCCAACATAGCAAAAGAGGCAATGCGAAATAAAAGGCAGAATCTGTCAAAACAGAACAGTCCGTAAAGATGGATTTTATTAGGCCACCAGACTTGCTCAAATGAAAATGCTCAAATTGAATGAAAGTTGCGTACATATCTGAGGATCATGCACGTAAATTGGCATAATTTTCTGAGCTTCCTGCAGGGCAGTGGGCTCAGATTCGTGACAGCAAAGAAATCTGGAACTGCGCAGTAATCCAAATCTAGTACTTACTTTTCTATCAAAGACTTTACTTGGCACAACAAAACATAAAACTAAGATAAGGAGAGGTTGCTACAGTAGTAAACAACTTCCAAGACACAAATATAAAACAAAGTACTGTAGCAAAATAACACATGGGTTATCTCCCAAGAAGTTCTTTCTTTTTAGCCATTAAGATGGGCTCAGCAGTTTTAATGATGCACTCGCAAGAAATAGTATTTGAAGCAAAAGAGAGCATCAAGATGCAAATTTGAAACAAATTTAAGTCTAACATGCTTCCTATGCATAGGAATCTTGTAAATAAACAAGTTAATGAAGAGCAAAGTAACAAGCATAGGAAGATAAAACAAGTATAGCTTCAAAAATTTCAGCACATAGAGAGGTGTTTTAGTAACATGAAAATTTCTACAACCATATTTTCCTCTCTCATAATAACTTTCAGTAGCAACATGAGCAAACTCAACAATATAACTATCACATAAAGCATTCTTATCATGAGTCTCATGCATAAAATTATTACTCTCCACATAAGCATAGTCAATTTTATTAGTTGTAGTGGGAGCAAATTCGACAAAGTAGCTATCATTATTATTCTCATCATCAAATATAGTGGGCATATTGTAATCATAATTAAACTTATCCTCCATAGTAGGCAGCACTAAAAGACCAATATCATCATAAATAGGAGGCAAAGTATCAGCAAAGTAAATTTTCTCCTCAATGCTTGGGGGACTAAAAATATCATGCTCATCAAAGCCAGCTTCCCCAAGCTTAGAACTTTCTATATCATTAGCAACATTGGTGTTCAAAGCGTTCATACTAATATTACTACCAGCATGCAAATAAGATTTCATAGGTTTTTTAATTTTCGCATCAAACAATCCATGTTTTAAATCAGGAAATAGAACAAGAAGCTCATTGTTGTCCATTATGCCAAACTAGTGTAAACAAGAAACAACAAGATGCAATTGCAGGATCTAAAGGAAATAGCTTCGAGCACACACACGACGGCGCCAGAAAAATACTTTACCTGAGACCGTAGTATGAGAGCCTTTTACCTTTCCTCCCGGCAACGGCGCCGTAAAAGTGCTTGATGTCTACGTTCCCCCTCCTTTCCTGTAGACAGGTGTTGGGCCTCCAAGAGCAGAGGTTTGTAGAACAGCAGCAAGTTTCCCTTAAGTGGATACCCAAGGTTTATCGAACTCGGGGAGGAAGAGGTCAAAGATATCCCTCTCATGCAACCCTGCAACCACAAAGCAAGAAGTCTCTTGTGTCCCCAACACACCTAATAGGTGCACTAGTTCGGCGAAGAGATAGTGAAATACAGGTGGTATAAATAAGTATGAGCAGTAGCAACGGTGCCAGAAAAGTGCTTGGCGTGTAGTTGATGGTGGTGGTATTGCAGCAGTAGTAACGCAATGAAACAAGAAACAAGCAGTAGTAACTCAGCGAGTAGTAACGCAGCGAGTAGTAAACAAGCAGTAGTAACTCAGCAGTATTTAGGAACAAGGCCTAGGGATTACACTTTCACTAGTGGACACTCTCAACATTGATCACATAACAGAACGGATAAATGCATACTCTACACTTTTGTTGGATGATGAACACATTGCGTAGGATTACACGAACCCTCAATGCCGGAGTTAACAAGCTCCACAATAATGCTCATGTTTAAGTAACCTTTAGTGTAAGATAGATCAACGCTACTAAACCAAGTACTAGCATAGCATGCACACCGTCACCTTCATGCATATGTAGGAGGAATAGATCACATCAATATTATCATAGCAATAGTTAACTCCATAATCTACAAGAGATCATGATCATAGCATAAACCAAGTACTAACACGGTGCACGCATCGTCACCTTTGCACACATGCAGGAGGAATAAACTACTTTAATAACACATTGCTAGAGTAGCACATAGATAAATTGTGATACAACATGCTGCAATCATAAAGAGATATAAATAAGCACCTCACTATGCCATTCAATGAGTAAGTATTCCGTGAAATATGGCCTAAGAGACCCACACGGTGCACACACTGTCACCTTTACACACGTGGGACTAGGAGTCTCCGGAGATCACATAGGTAAAACTCACTTGACTAGCATAATGACATCTAGATTACAAGCATCATCATATGAATCTCAATCATGTAGGGCAGCTCATGAGATTATTGTATTGAAACACATAGGAGAGAGATGAACCACATAGCTACCGGTACAGCCCCGAGCCTCGATGGAGAACTACTCCCTCCTCATGGGAGCAGCAGCGGCGATGAAGATGGCGGTGGAGATGGCAGCGGTGTCGATGGAGAAGCCTTCCGGGGGCACTTCCCCGCTCCGGCAGGGTGCCGGAACAGAGATCCTGTCCCCCAGATCTTGGCTTCGCGATGGCGGCGGCTCTGGCAGGTTTCTGTGGGTTTCGTCAATTGGTCTCGGGTTTTCTGATCCAGGGGCTTTATATAGGCGAAGAGGCGGCGCAGGAGGGCTGACAGGGGGGCCACACCATAGGGCGGCGCGGCCCCCCCTCTGGCCGCGCCGGCCTAGGGTTTGGTGGCCCCGTGGCCCCCTCTCGGTCCTTCCCGGGTGTTCTGGATGCTTCCGATGAAAATAGGAACTTTGGCGTTGATTTCGTCCGATTCCGAGAATATTTCGTTACTAGGATTTCTGAAACCAAAAACAGCAGAAAACGAGGAACCGGCACTTCGGCATCTTGTTAATAGGTTAGTTCCAGAAAATGCACGAATATGACATAAAGTGTGCATAAAACATGTAGATAACATCAATAATGTGGCATGGAACACAAGAAATTATCGATACGTTGGAGACGTATCAGCAAAATTCGGAGCATTCAACTCCCAGCTATTCGCTATTTTGCTTACTTTATCACCAAGTGCGTTCTTGCTAGACAGAATGCAAATAAGCTATCCATTCATGATTTAGTTTTCTTAGCTGCTGCATTGCAACATGATAGGACTTATAATTTGGGTGCTTTGATAGCCTTTAGACTTGCTACTAACCGTGATAAAGGAGGAATTTGTGGAGGTCTCATTGCCTCTCGCTTGCTAGCCATGCATGGTGTAGAACCTCACCCTCTTGATGTTCAGCTTTCTATAGAGAAACTCGATATTGTTTCAATGATAAAACATGACTTTGTTTCTAACCGGTCTAATTTGAGTAACCTGTCTTATGAGATAACATTTTACAAGAAAAATTGGAGAACAACTAAAAGAACTGAAAGACTAGTAGGATTGCCTGCACCTGCTTTGTTTAACCTTGATTCCTGGGAAAATTGGTCGGTCAGAGAAGATGAACTAAATGCATACATAGAGGGGGATGGCCATCATGCAGGGGACGGCACGGAGGAGGCCGAGGAACACCTCGACTTGTCATCCGATGCAGCTCTTCACATCAACATTTTGGGCATGTGGAGCCTTCACCCTTTTCTTCTGCACAGGGACCTTATTATGACCACACCATGTACGATCCACCGGCGTGGAACCCTGACCCTCGCTGGGGTTGATCTCCACTTAGACCAAAATCCTAAGCTTGGGGGGAGGTATACCGGCATCACTCATTCATTGTATATTACAATTGCCGGATACTTTTACATACTTGTTTAGGTTCTTAATGTGGTTTCTAATAAGAGGGAGATGATATTTGAGGAAGTGCTGTTTGAAAACAGATTCTGGACTGATACCAAAAACATTCCCAAAAACAGGCAGAACGTTATTTTACGAAGCCAATTTTTGTGCATGTTCCCCAGGTTATTATCTAACTTTCATTAGTTGAACACTTTTCGAGTTGAGTAGCGGAAGATTTTCGTAAAAATAGATTACTGTACTGCTGTCAAGTTTGACGAATTTCTGCTACTTTGTGTTTATGTGACTCTTTTAGTTTTCATTTTCTTGTTTTTGCTTTGTTTCTTTCCTAAAACACAAAAATACCAAAAATATTTCTGTTGTTTCTCTTTACCATTTGTTTATTTTGGTTTCTTGTTCCTATTTTGCTTTATTTGCTATCGTTGGTTTGATATAAGAAAATCCAAAAAGATTTGCTTTGTTTGCTTGTTTCCATTTGTTCTTGTCTCCAATTCAAAAACACCAAAAATATTTGTTGTTCTTCTTTGGTTTTGTAAAGTTCATTATGGAGTTCAGCGGTCTCCGGTGGCTGGAGCTTGGTTTTCATTCCATATTATTCAAGCTACACAAGTGAAAGGCAATAATGACGATCTACGACAACTCGGCTGTGGTGAGAGGCTGGTATGAACTCTATTTGTTTTCATTTTTGTACATATACTCATCCATGTGAGCATTCTTAGTTGGTTCATGTGAGGTATATGTCATTTAAGAAAGTCTAGTAGTTCATGATCTCTCATGTTTAGATCCAATTTATTAATATGAGTAGCATATCATAAATATTTGCTTGCGTTGTTTTATTCATAGATAGGTATGACATTGTGGTATCCTCCTCTGAATAATTCGCTTGAATCAACTTGGCACATACTCACGCATGCATATGATTGACCAAAAGTCAATTAAGCCTCGATGATTTACTCTGCCTCAGAGTTCTTGTATCACTTTTATGCCTCTGTTAATTTATTTTGTCGCAAGCATAATTATGACAGTTATTGCTCTCTTGATTGTCTCTTCCCAGTCTATTGCTAGCCTTCACTTGTACTGAGCGGGAACGCTTCTCGTGCTTCCAAACCCCTGAAAACCAAGTTATTCAGAAGTGTCCACCATAAATACCTATGCATGGCATTTCAAACCATTCCAAGTAAATTCTCATGTGCTACCTTTAAACCTTCAAAATACTTCTCAATTTGTGTTAATGTTTTATAGCTCATGAGGAAGTATGTGGTGTTTATCTTTCCACCTTGTCATTTACTCCTGACAGACTTTCACCATTGGACTAGTGGCACATCCGCTTATCCAATAATTTTGCAAAAAGAGCTGGCAACGGGGTTCCCAGCCCCAATTAATTAACTTTCATCAATAATTCTCTTCACATGTTTTGCCCTGATTTATCAGTAAGCAACTTAATTTGCAAATAGACACTCCTCCATGGTATGTGAATGTTGGAAGGCACCCGAGGATTCGGTTAGCCATGGCTTGTTTAAGCAAAGGTTGGGGGGAGTGTCATCCATAATGAAATTAAAAAATATGTGTAAACAAAAGAGAAGAGGGATGATTTACCTTGCTGGTAGAGATAACGTCCTTCATGGGAGCCGCTCTTGAAAGTCTGGTTGACGAGGTAGTTAGAGTACCCACTATCATTCGTTGACAACAACAAACACCTCTCAAAATAATTTTACTCTTGTTTTACAAATGAAAAGCTCTAGCACATGTTAATCCCTGCTCCCCTCTGCGAAGGGTCAATCTTTTACTTTTACATTGAGTCTCCATCCTTTCTTTGAGCACCTTCTTGAGAGCACAACTGTCATTTTTAGTATAATATGCTTGTCCCAATATGTGATTAACTGTGGTATAACTTTGATGCTTTTATCTTTGATAATCTCTACTTCCAGTCTTTCCATGAACTTCGAAGGTGCCAGAACATTTATGTTTTGCTGTACAAATACGGGCAAGCGAGATACCACTTTATCATATCCTTTTATGAACATTGCAATCTTGCTGATAGACACGATTCATGATGCTTATTATTAATTTGTTGGTACCCTTTCCATGATTTACATAGCTATTAGATGACTTTATTTGCATGTATCTTATTATGAATTGCCTAAGTACTTGTCCATATCATGAGAATATTTACATCATATGAACAAATGTGTTTGTGAAAGTTCTTTTATCGCACTCAGTTGTTAACTGAATTGTTGAGGACAAGCAATAAGCTAATCTTGGGGGGAGTTGATACGTCCAAAACGTATCTACTTTCCCGAACACTTTTGCTATTGTTTTGCCTCTAATTTGTGTATTTTGGATACAACTAACACGGACTAACGCTGTTTTAAGAAGAATTGCCCTGGTGTCTTGTTTTTGTGCAGAAACTCAACTTTCAGGAAAATCCCCGAGATTAATTCCAATGGGCATATTTTCACAGAAGATGGACGGAGCCAGAAGACCAGAAGGAGGGGGGCCACGAGGCGCCCACCTCACAGGGCGGCGCGGTGGGCCCCTGGGCTGCGCCGGCCTATGGTGGCGGCGCCTCGGCCAGCCTCCGACGCTCCCCTCTGGACTACTTAAGCCTCTCGACCTAAAAACACACGGGGGTGAGACGAAATTGCCAGAAGACATCCAAAACTCCGCCGCCATCGCGAAACTCCGTCTCGGGACCAGAAACTCCGTTCTGGCACTCCGCCGGGACGGGGAAGTGGAGGAGATCATCGCCATCATCACCACTTACGCCTCTCCATCAACCAGCCATGTTTCCCCCATCCATGTGTGAGTAATTCCCCCGCTGTAGGCTGAAGGGGATGGTAGGGATTGGATGAGATTGGTCATGTAATAGCATAAGATTGTTAAGGCATAGTGCCTAGTATCCGTAATTGGTACTTTTATGATATTGTTGCAACTTGCTATGCTTAATGCTCGTCACTTGGGCCCGAGTGCCATGATCTCAGATCTGAACATGTTATTGTTTCATGATGATATTCATTGTTTTATGATCTTACCTGCAAGTTGTATACACATATTGCTGTCCGGAACCCGAGGCCCCAAAGACAACCGGAGGGGAAGGCGGTGATATGAGGATCACATGTGTTCATGGAGTGTTAATGCTTTGCTCCGGTGCTCTATTAAAAGGAGTACCTTAATTACCAAGTAGATTCCCTAGAGGCCCGGCTGCCACCGGCTGGTAGGACAAAAGATGTTGTGCAAGTTTCTCATTGCGAGCACGTACGACTATATATGGAACACATGCCTATGGTTGTTTAGCACTTGGATACCGTTTTATTATTATCTGCAAATGCCCTACCTTGATTGTTACATGAGTTCTCTCATTTATGCAGCGCCCGTTCATCCATCCCTGTGCCTACAATATTTTAATACTGATGTTTACTATAATCACTACTGCTGTGTTTGTTACACTGCTGCTGATATTTCACTACTGCTACTGCTATAAAACTGTTGCTACTGATAAACTCTTGCGAGCAAGTCTGTTTCCAGGTGCAGCTGAATTGACAACTCCGCTGTTAAGGCTTACAAATATTCTTTGGCACCCCTTGTGTCGATCAATAAATTGGGTTTTACTTCCCTCGAAGACTATTGCGATCCCCTATACTTGTGGGTCATCAAGGGGTGGCCGAGGCGTCGCCACCATAGGGCGGCGCGGCCCAGGGGCCCACCGCGCCGCCTTGTGGGGTGGGCGCCTCGTGGCCCCCTTCGTCTCGTCTTCTGGCTCCGTCAATCTTCTGTGAAAATTGGCCCATCGCGATTATTTCCGGGGATTTTCCTGAAAGTTGAGTTTCTGCACAAAAATAAGACACCAGGGCAATTCTGCTGAAAACAGCGTTAGTCCGTGTTAGTTGTATCCAAAATACACAAATTAGAGGCAAAACAATAGCAAAAGTGTTCGGGAAAGTGGATACGTTTTGGACGTATCAACCGTCACCACGCCGTCGTGCTGGCGGGATTCCGAGGAGGATCTACTACATCCGCTGCCCGCTGGAATGGGGGAGGACGTCTTCATCGAAATTGTAGGTGTGACCGAGTGTGGAGGTGTTGCCCGACTGTGGTACCGTCATGATCTTCTATGCACTTTTGAAAGCAGCAAGTGATCGACTACATCAACCACGAGATTTATCTTGTTAACGCTTAGCGATCTTCGAGGGTATGTTGATCTGCACCTTGGTTCTACCATCTACTAGATTAGATTTTGGCTTGTTATTCGTTCTTGCGGTAGATTTTTTTGTTTTCTATGTTACGAATCCCTACAAAATTCCCCTCACCTCAAGGCATGGACCACTCTCTCGCCTTTGGCCCATGCTCCTACATGGAACACCCGACCTTCATCTGCTCCCGCATGCACTCACCCGCCCGCAACACATCAGCCCATGCGTGTGCACATGCCTCCGGCCAACCTCGCTTGCCGCGTAGCGCCGCATAGTCCCGCCACCGCCAGGTCCAATCGTGCACATGCGCTTCCGCTCCGTTCCACGCATCCGAGACACCACCTCTCCACGCTTGCGCTCGCCCAATTCTGCTTGGCTACAACGATGCAAACCAGCGCGCCGGAACAGAAAACAACCCTGCGTCAAAATCATTTATGCCCGCCAATTCCAGTTCGTTTTTAGTCGCATCAGTATACTGTATAGCATTTTGGCACGCGCTATAATTCCTGTAGGTCCATCCAACCTTCCGAAATCCCCGCCAAACAGTCTGGCTCAATGTCTTGTTTACCCGAAATTTTGTCCAGATTTGACAACTTTTAACATCCCATTTTGATTCAAATGTTGGGCATTAATTCCTTGTGTTTGAGATTCGGTATTGAGTGCCTTCGGTGTACCATCCTCTTCCGCACATACATCAACATCGCGATGATGACATTGGCACCCTGGATTTTTGAGGGGTTCATTTGACACCACCACTTCGCAAGTTCGTGTGCTTGACACGGCCTAACGCCAATAGGTATAACTTGCCTCACAATTGTAACACAATTTTTTTCCTTCATGTTGTGGGTATACTTCATGGGTGTACCATCGATAGTGCCTAGATCCGGCAAGCCCAGGTGGCCCACAGATGGTGGTGGTGGTGGCATACGGCCCACCGGGCGGCCCAATTTATGTTGATCAAGATGGAAGAAGTCCAGCCAAGGAACAAGGAGCCAGATCTAACCTGACCTGCGCTAGGAGTCAGATCCGGCAATGCCTGTTAAGGTAGCCGGATCCAGTATGAAGTTTTAGGTAGTAGGAGGATCCTTGACGTGCATGACAATGTAATATTCCGTAGTTAGGCAAGATTGTATTCTGGCTAGGACTCTTCGTGTAAACCCTAGATCATGGTGTCTTTATAAGATGGATCCCGGGAGGCCTAGAGGCACAACCACAACTCATTGTAACAACGCGAAAGCGTCCAAATAATTCTAGACAAGCATCAGTAGGTCGTGCCTCCGAGAAGCATGTTTCGAAGCTGGGTAAACCGTGTACCACCGCCCCAATGGCTCTCTGCCCTATGGCCCCTACTTCTTCCCCCCTTCATGAGGATCCCTCCTCCGGAGTACCGTCGAATAGGCAATGACACTTCACGTATCAATCCTATTGAGAGTGGCTTTTTCGAGTGTTGCAAAACATTGCACAAGTGTCCTGACTGTGTGTGACAGAGAGAGTGTGTGTGTGTATGTGTTGAGCAATGCTTCTAGCAAGCTTGATGAGAAAGATATACAAAAGAAGAAACGAGTGACATAGATAGCAATAAAAAAATTGGGTTTTCTATTCTCGTGCCCTCGGGTCCTTAGTTGTACTCAGTTTTCCCCAGCTCCTTAGTTGTACTCAGTTTTCCCCAGCTCCTTAGTTTTTCCTCAGTTTTCCCCAAGCCCTTGTTTGACCCGCAGAAGGAGCTCAGACGGCAGGATTCCCGTTTAGTTGACCGTTCTGTGCTGACGTGTGGGGCCGCGTCATGTGGGGCCGCGTCGCATGGGGCTGGTAGAAAGGGACCGCGTGGGACAGGACGAGACAGCGTTTGGTTGCACGTGAGCAGGAGTTGGGTTCTGTCTCTCTCGGCCCAAATTGGCATTTTTAAGAGTACCTTTTCCCCCTCTTTCCCTCTGTCTTTTTTCACCTAATTAGTATCAAATCTAGGGAAGCTTGCATTTCTGTCTTTCTTCAATTATTTGTGCCTTTTGGCCCTCGTTGTTTGCCCAATATGGCAGCAAATCTAGCACTCTCTCTGGTCCATATGTATGTAGTTAAATCTAGAAGAAAATCTCCAGGGTAATGTACGATAAATTCACACAGTCATATAGTAGAATAGCGATAGATAATAAGGATCCCTCCCTAGATAATAAGCTGCATACAACAACCAACATAGTAACAGGTTCGAGGTTCTTCACAGCACCATCATACTAACAACATAACAACAAGGGATCCTAGCTAACAACAAAATGGAGAAGGCAGCAGCAGCACACGTCCAGGACTCCGCCTACCCCATCTGGCTCTGCCTCCACTTGTTGCTCCGCTTGGGCACCTTGGGTTTGAGCGGAGGCATGCGCCCGGCGGCGATCTCCACCCGTTGGAAGTTGCGGAGGTGCATGCCGAGCGCCTTGTGCTTGGCGCGGAAGGAGTAGGGGTTCACCGTCGTGCCGACCTTGGGGAAGGTGTTGCCTATGTTCTCGGCATGCATGAGGAGGCAGTTGAAGTCGGTGTCGCCGAGTCTCCTAGTGCAGAAGGGGCACCTGTAGACACCCTTGGCGAAGTAGGAGATGTACTGGCTGACCTGCAGCCTCCGCAGCACCTGCCGAGTCTTGGTGTCATGCTGCACATCGTCGCTGCCAACGTTGCTGCAAGACAGCTGATCCATATCAAGCGGAAACTATGAGTGAATGAGTTGCAACGATGACTAACGAGCATGATAACAAAGTTTGGAAAAATAGAGGCAGCCTCAGTTAGAGTGGACACGATTATATATCTACAGGGAAGGTGTTAGCGAACGAAAGCTCATGCACAACAGATTTGTACACAGCAATGGTTCGCTGAACCCTTCCTGTAAAAATTTGTGCCCAACGATTCATCATAGGCAAAGAAACAGATTCTAGATCTGAACTTGAACACATTCCAGATTATTTACAAAATCAAACGGTTGATATCTTTTGATTCGTGCATAAAATAACTGATTGACATCCCATGATTACTTGCATAAATTAACTTATTGAGATCCCATTATTAGTTGCATAAATTAAACGAACGGACGAACCCCAAATCTTAAACAAAATCAAGAAGGGATCAAAACAAAATGGAATAAAATCGGCGCAAATATTAATCCAATACTCATCCATCTACAGATCCATCTACACCAGCAAAAATAGGGTTAAAAAGGAATGGGGAACAAAAAAGGGAGCAAACCGTAGTTACCTCGTTCCATGGGTCGTCCATGAAGGTGTCGTAGGGGTTCGGGGGCGCCTCGTACGACACCTCCTCGTAGGGGTCCCATCCCGCCGGGATCTGACTGCCACCAGCGGCAGCCTCCGATGCACCGGCGACGATGACCATTGAGGGGACGGCGTCGAAGAGTGAGGCATCAGGCTTGGAGCCTACGACATCGTGGACGATGGGATTGGCATTCTCCTTGTCCATGTCGCCGGCAGAGGAGAGGGAAAGGGAGAGGGAGAGGGTTTTTTTTGCTTTGGAGAAGATGATGGGACGTGAGAGAGGCGGCGTTGCGTGAGCGAGTGAGAGTGACAGAGATAGTGCGAGCAGGCGTCTATAAAGGCGAGGGGTGGTTAATGCGACCCGCGTCCTACGCGTCCACTGTTGCACGTCTGCACGTCTTGGACTTCTGCAACGTGACACGCGTCCACGATTGCACGTCTTCGACTTCTGCACCACGACCCGCGTCTACGCGTCAACAATTGCACGTCTTCCATTTATGCACCGCAACACGCGTCCTCGAGTCTAACTCTGGAAATTTAGATATACTCAGGTATACCCTCGAGTCTTATACTAGCATTTTTTGTGTGCTCAGTTTTCCCCTTGAGTGCTAATACTGGCTAGTGCAATATGCTCAGTTTTACCCTCAAGTGGCTGGTCAATAGAGAGTCAACAAATGGGATTAACTGGTTAAATGAGTCATTTAATGTGCAAAAAAATCCGAAAAAGAGTGGCACTTACTCAAGGAGTCTTTACCACAAATTGCCACTTCTCAAATCATAGATAAGTCATAGATAAATCAAGTTTTATCACAAATTGCCACTTCTCAAATCACCTAGTAGCTATGAAGGTGCATGGTTTTCCACAATAAGCCCTTCCCAAAACAGCTTTCCCCAAAACATACTTTGTCTAAATGAGGTCATGATACGTCTCCAACGTATCTATAATTTCTTATGTTCCATGCTAGTTTTATGACAATACCTACATGTTTTATTCACACTTTATAATGTTTTTATGCATTTACTGGGACTAACCTATTAACAAGATGCCACAGTGCCAGTTCCTGTTTTCTGATGTTTTTGATTTCAGAAAAGTTAGTTTACAAATATTCTCGGAATTGGATGAAACAAAAGCCCACGGCCCTATTTTCCACGGAGTGTTCCAGAAGACCGAAGAAGAGTCGAGGAAGGTCAGCAGGGGGCCCACACCATAGGGCGGCACGGCAGTGGGGCCCCTGCGCCGACATGTGGGGAGGGAGCCCCCTGGCTCCCCCGACGCTGCCCCTTTGCCTATTTATTCCTCCGTCTCCGAAAACCCTAGCACCGAGAGCCAAAATACGAGAACAGTTCCAGAGACGCCGCCGCCGGCAACCCCATCTCGGGGGGTTCAGAAGATCTCCTCCGGCACCCTGCCGGAGAGGGGAATCATCACCGGAGGGCTCTACATCACCATGCCCGCCTCCGGACTGATGCGTGAGTAGTTCATCCTTGGACTATGGGTCCATAGCAGTAGCTAGATGGTTGTCTTCTCCTATTATGTCATCATGTTTAGATCTTGTGAGCTGCCTATCATGATCAAGATCATCTATTTGTAATGCTACATGTTGTGTTTGTTGGGATCCGATGAATATGGAATACTATGTCAAGTTGAATATTGATCTATCATATATGTTATTTATGATCTTGCATGCTCTCCGTTGCTAGTAGAGGCTCTGGCCAAGTTGATACTTGTAACTCCAAGAGGGGGTATTTATGCTAGATAGTGGGTTCATGCCTCCATTGAATGCGGGACGGTGACGAGAAAGTTCTAAGGTTGTGGATGTGATGTTGCCACTAGGGATAAAACATCAATGCTTTGTCTAAGGATATTTGTATTGTTTACATTACGCACGGTACTTAATGAAATTGTACTGTTGTTTGCAACTTAATACTTGGAAGGGGTGCGGATGCTAACCCGAAGGTGGACTTTTTAGGCATAGATGCATGCTGGATGGCGGTCTATGTTCTTTGTCGTAATGCCCTAAGTAAATCTCATAGTAGTCATCATGATATGTATGTGCATTGTTATGCCCTCTCTATTTGTCAATTGCCCAACTGTAATTTGTTTACCCAACATGTTATTTATCTTATTGGAGAGACACCACTAGTGAACTGTGGACCCCGGTCCATTCTTTTACATCTGAAATACAACCTACTGCAATCATTGCTCTCTTTTGTTTTCTGCAAGCAAACATAATTTTCCACACCATACGTTTAATACTTTGTTTTCAGCAAGCCGGTAAGATTGACAACCTCACTGTTAAGTTGGGGCAAAGTATTTTAATTGTGTTGTGCAGGTTCCACGTTGGCACCGGAATCCCTGGTGTTGCGCCGCACTACACTCCTTCACCAACAACCTTCACGTGATCTTCATCTCCTACTTGGTTCGATAACCTTGGTTTCTTGCGGGGAAAACTCGCTGCTGTACTCATCATACCTTCCTCTTGGGGTTCCCAACGGAGGTGTGCTTTACCGTCACAAGCAGCTACTTTTCTGGCACCGTTGCCGGGGAGATCAAGACACGCTGCAAGGGGAGTCTCTCACACCCAATCTCTTTACTTTGTTTATTGTCTTGCTTTATTTTATTTTCTGTCTTGTTTGCTTTCTTTATATCAAAAACACAAAAAAATTAGTTACTTGTTTTACTTTATTTAATTTGGTTTTGCTTTATTTATTTTTATTATTGCTAAAATGAGTAGTCCTGAAGTTGAAGTTCGTTCGTTTAAGCAACAAGGGGGAGAAAGTTTTAAAGATGCTTGGTATAGAATTAGTGATGCTCATCATAGGTGCACTAAGAAAGACTCCACTATTATCCTCCTTAGGAACTTTTATGTTGGTATCTCTAGCTGGAATAGGTATGTTCTTGATACTCTTACAGGGGTAATTTCCTAGGTACTCTTGCTTTAGAAGCTAGTTACATCATTGAGAGTCTAGTTGGAATACCACCTGTTAATGAAGCTAAAATTGAAATCTCTCTTGAGGATGTCATGAAAAAGTTGGAGGCCATAGAGAAAAATCTTCCAAGTGTTGAGACTAAATTGGGAATATTACTTGATAATACTGACAAACTTGATAAATCCCTAGGAGGAATTAATGAAAAAATTGCTGTCTTAGAAACTTGTGCTATCCATGATAATCAAACCCATAGGATTGGTGAACTTGAAGAAGCTATGGGAACCTTGGGTTCAACTTTTTCTTCTGTTAAGTTTAAGGAGAAAGTTTATGTGGGTAAGGAGCAAAAGTTCATGTATGTCCCTAAGGTGCCAAAGCCAAAGAATCAGTATGAGCTTAAAATTGATAAAACCCTTAGTACCACTATGGGAAATTTAGATAATGGAGCATCTAAGATACCTTTTGCGACAAGTTGTGTTTTTAAGGAAAATTATGATGTTGATGCTTCTTCTCTTGATGTTACTTGATTTTCACTTTCTGCGCCTAGCTGAAAGGCGTTAAAGAAAAACGCTTATGGGAGACAACCCATTATTTTATTTCTGCAATTTTTGTTTTATATTTGAGTCAAGGTGCTTGTTACTACTGTAGCAATACCTTTGTATCTTTATTTTCTTGCATTGTTGTGCCAAGTAAAGTCTTTGATAGAAAGTTGATACTAGATTTGGATTTCTGCGCAGAAACAGATTTTTAGCTGTCACGGTTTTGAGTTTTTCTCTCTGTAGAAAAATCTAAAAATCTTGAAACAATTCATGAGTAATCCTCAGATATGTACGCAACTTTCATTCAACTGGAGCTTTTCCATCTGAGCATGTTAAGTGCCTCTAAAAAATTCGTCTTTACGGACTGTTCTGTTTTGACAGATTCTGCCTTTTATTTCGCATTGCCTCTTTTACTGTGTTTGAGTGGGTTTCTTTGCTCCATTAAATTTCAGTAACCTTGGGTAATATCCAGAAGTGTTGGGAATGATTGTGTCCTTGCTGAACATGTGAATTTTTGATTATGCACTAACCCTCTAATGAGATTGCTTTGAGTTTGGTGTGAAGGAAGTTTTCAAGGATCAAGAGAGGAGGATGATATAATATGATCAAGAAGAGTGAAAAGTCTAAGCTTGGGGATGCCCCCGTGGTTCATCCCTGCATATTTCGAGAAGACTCAAGCGTCTAAGCTTGGGGATGCCCAAGGCATCCCCTTCTTCATCAACAACTTATCAGGTCACCTCTAGTGAAACTATATTTTAATTCCGTCACATCTTATGTGCTTCACTTGGAGCGTCTGTGTGCTTTTATTTTCGTTTTGTTATTTTCATTCTCTGAATAAATCGGATCCTAACATGCTTGTGTGGGAGAGAGACACGCTCCGCTTTTTCATTTGAACACTCGTGTTCTTCGTTTACTTTTAATGTTCATGGCAAAAGCTGAAAGCCATTGCGTTTATTGCTATTTGGTTGGAAACGAGAAAATGCTTCATGTGGTAATTGGTATATTGTCTTGAATAATTTGATACTTGGCAATTGTTTTGAGCTCTCAAGTAGATCATGTTTAAGCTCTTGCATCATGTAGTTTAAACCTATTAGTGGAGAACTACCGTAGAGCTTGTTGAAATTTGGTTTGCATGATTGGTCTCTCTAAGGTCTAGATATTTTCTGGTAAAAGTGTTTGAGAAACAAGGAAGACGGTGTAGAGTCTTATAATGCTTGCAATATGTTCTTATGTAAGTTTTGCTGTACCAGTTTATACTTGTGTTTGCTTCAAACAACCTTGCTAGCCAAAGCCTTGTACTGAGAGGGAATGCTTCTCGTGCATCCAAAACCTTGAGCCAAAACCTATGCCATTTGTGTCTACCATAACTACCTACTATGTGGTATTTTTCTGCCATTCCAAGTAAATACTTCATGTGCTACCTTTAAACAATTCAAAACTTTATTACTCCTTATTTGTGTCAATGTTTTATAGCTCATGAGGAAGTATGTGGTGTTTTATCTTTCAATCTTGTTGGGCAGACTTTCACCAATGGACTAGTGGCATATACATCCGCTTATCCAATAATTTTGCAAAAAGAGCTGGCAACGAGGTGCCCAGCCCCATTTAATTAACTTTCATTAATAATTCTCTTCACATGTTTTGCCCTGATTTATCAGTAAGCAACTTAATTTTGCAATAGACACTCCTCCATGGTATGTGAAATGTTGGAAGGCACCCGAGGATTCGGTTAGCCATGGTTTGTGAAAGCATAAGGTTGGGAGGAGTGTCATCTATAAATAAAACTAAAATACATGTGTAAACAAAAGAGAAGAGGGATGGTCTACCTTGCTGGTAGAGATAACGTCCTTCATGGGAGCCGCTCTTTGAAAGTCTGTTTGACAAGGGGGTTAGAGTGCCCACTACCATTCGTTGACAACAACAAACACCTCTCAAAACTTTATTTTTATGCTCTCTTTATGATTTCAAAACTTGAAAAGCTCTAGCACATGATTTAATCCCTGCTTCCCTCTGCGAAGGGCCTTTCTTTTACTTTATGTTGAGTCAGTTTACCTACTTCTTTCTATCTTAGAAGCAAACACTTGTGTCAACTGTGTGCGTTGATTCTTACATGCTTGCTTATTGCACTCATCATATTACTTTGTGTTGACAATTATCCATGCGATATACATGTTGAAAGTTGAAAGCAATTGTTGAAACTTAAATCTTCCTTTGTGTTGCTTCAAAACCTTTTATTAAGAATCTATTGCTTTATGAGTTAACTCTTATGCAAGACTTTTTGATGCTTGTCTTGAAAGTACTATTCATGAAAAGTTTTTGCTATATGATTCAGTTGTTTAGTCATTATCTTTTTGTTAAGCAAACTATAGACCATTGCTTTGAGTCACTTCATTCATCTCATATGCTTTACAATAGTATTGATCAAGATTATGTTGGTAGCATGTCACTTTAGAAATTATTCTTTTTATCGTTTACCTACTCGAGGGTGAGTAGGAACTAAGCTTGGGGATGCTTGATACGTCTCCAACGTATCTATAATTTCTTATGTTCCATGCTAGTTTTATGACAATACCTACATGTTTTATTCACACTTTATAATGTTTTTATGCATTTTCTGGGATTAACCTATTAAGAAGATGCCACAGTGCCAGTTCCCGTTTTCTGTTGTTTTTGATTTTAGAAAAGTTAGTTTACAAATATTCTCGGAATTGGACGAAACAAAAGCCCACGGCCCTATTTTCCACGGAGTGTTCCAGAAGACCGAAGAAGAGTCGAGGAAGGTCAGCAGGGGGCCCACACCATAGGGCAGCGCGGCAGTGGGCCCCCTGCGCCGACATGTGGGGAGGGAGCCCCCTGGCTCCCCCGACGCTGCCCCTTCGCCTATTTATTCCTCCATCTCCGAAAACCGTAGCACCGAGAGCCAAAATACGAGAACAGTTCCAGAGACGCCGCCGCCGTCAACCCCATCTCGGGGGTTTCAGAAGATCTCCTCCGGCACCCTGCCGGAGAGGGGAATCATCACCGGAGGGCTCTACATCACCATGCCCGCCTCCGGACTGATGCGTGAGTAGTTCATCCTTGGACTATGGGTCCATAGCAGTAGCTAGATGGTTGTCTTCTCCTATTATGCCATCATGTTTAGATCTTGTGAGCTGCCTATCATGATCAAGATCATCTATTTGTAATGCCACATGTTATGTTTGTTGGGATCCGATGAATATGGAATACTATGTCAAGTTGATTATTGATCTATCATATATGTTATTTATGATCTTGCATGCTCTCCGTTGCTAGTAGAGGCTCTGGCCAAGTTGATACTTGTAACTCCAAGAGGGTGTATTTATGCTAGATAGTGGGTTCATGCCTCCATTGAATTTGGGACGATGTGATGAAAGTTCTAAGGTTGTGGATGTCTTGTTGCCACTAGGGATAAAACATCAATGCTTTGTCTAAGGATATTTGTATTGTTTACATTACGCACAGTACTTAATGCAATTGTCTATTGTTTGCAACTTAATACTGGAAGGGGTGTGGATGCTAACCCGAAGGTGGACTTTTTAGGCATAGATGCATGCTGGATGGAGGTCTATGTTCTTTGTCGTAATGCCCTAAGTAAATCTCATAGTAGTCATCATGATATGTATGTGCATTCTTATGCCCTCTCTATTTGTCAATTGCCCAACTGTAATTTGTTTACCCAACATGTTATTTATCTTATTGGAGAGACACCACTAGTGAACTGTGGACCCCGGTCCATTCTTTTATATCTGAAATACAACCTACTGCAATCATTGTTCTCTTTTGTTTTCAGCAAGCAAACATAATTTTCCACACCATACGTTTAATCCTTTGTTTTCAGCAAGCCGGTGAGATTGACAACCTCACTGTTAAGTTGGGGCAAAGTATTTTGATTGTGTTGTGCAGGTTCTACGTTGGCACCGGAATCCCTGGTGTTGCGCCGCACTACACTCCTTCAACAACAACCTTCACGTGATCTTCATCTCCTACTGGTTCGATAACCTTGGTTTCTTACTAAGGGAAAACTCGCTGCTGTACTTATCATACCTTCCTCTTGGGGTTCCCAACGGACGTGTGCTTTACCGTCACAAGCAGGCCACAATTCTCACACTCATGTATATTTGTATTGCAAATAGTTTGAGGTAGGCCAAGATGGGTTTCATTGTACAAAACACGCATTTTCCATTTTTTAAATCTCATATTTGAATCCCTTAGTCTGTTTACTACTCAGGTGCCCTTGGTTTCTTGACATTACTCAGTTTTGCCCTCTCCCTTCACAAATTCTCGCAGACGTGCAACATTGCCCTGATTGGTCTAGCCCATGTCACGCGGATCGTGCGCGCCGACCGTTGATCGTATGATCTAACATGCAGGATAACCCCTCTCTCTCTCTCTCTGTCGGCGGTTAGCTTCCACCCTCTAAGCATGCTAATGGGCGCTTTTCTGTATTATTTTTCACGCGCTAAAAATTATAAGCCCAACTCTTTTAGGCATTACTTTTCACGCAAAAAATGATAAACCATCACCGATTTGTTGTAGCCATTAATTTTCACGCAAAAAATGATAAACCATCACCGATTTGTTGTAGCCATTACTTTTCACGCAAAATATGATAAACCATCACCGATTTATTGTAGCCATTACTATTCACGGTAAAAATGATAAACGAAACAATCTATCTATCTCTGTATTTGAAGTTTGGGAGGGTTCACCATCTACTTATGTTAACTTTCGAGGTTTTGACCTGAAAATCAAATGGGTATTATAAAGGGAAATAAAAGTTTAAAAAATGTAAAAACGAAACAATCTACCTATCTTTGTATAGAAGATCGTCTGTATGATTTTGGAGGTCATTTAGAGAAGGTAGAAAAAATCACTTTTGAGAAGGTCGAAAAAACCTAACTTGTTACAAAAGCTGGTTTCAGTGAGACCTAACCAAGTTTGGCATACATGATGCCATACCTATAACAACAAGGAATATCTAAAAGGGAAAGTTTCACAAAATTTGAAATTTAGGGTGAAAATGATGCCATACATGATGCTTGTTTTTCGAGGTTTTGACTCGAAAATCAATTGGGTATTATAAAGGGAAATAAAAAGTTCGAAAAATGTAAAAACGGAACAATCTATCTATCTATGTATAGAAGATCAGCTGTATGAAATTTGAGGTCATTTAGAGAAGGTAGAAAAAATCACCTTGTTAGAAAGGCGGCATGCACTTAAGCAAAGTGATTTTTTCGAACATCTCCAAATGACCCCAAATTTGCCATAAATGATGCCATACGTGTAACAACAAGGAACCCTATCTAAAAAGTGTCAAAAAAGTTTGCCCAACCATATAGCTCTATCAAATACAAACTTTCGTTACCTAACCTTCAACATGAAACTTGTTTCAAATTCATTTTGGCGTACAAGAAACAAATCCCACCTTGATTCGAGCACCACAGCCTCCAAACGATGCCGATGCCGATATCGGCATGTTCAGAACGGTTATGCTCGCCGCCACTGCTAGGTCACCGTCGGGATGCACCCTCAATCCCGTCCCCTCATTCGATCACTAACACACCAGAGATACGCCGAGGCCAATGCCGAACGTACATGCTGATGCCAATGCCGAACATGCATGGACGCCGCTGTGGGCACGGCCACCCTGCCCCGCTATGCTGGACGCCACAGACCACCGCGAGGTCTTTCCCTTCGCCACCATACTCTTCTAGCACCCATCTATACATGCCAGAAAGGAGAGACACTAGTTTTCTCTACATTGCTCGTGTTCGTGTCCGACACGGTCAGTCAAAGTTTTGAGGTAGTTGTCGATGTCGTCGACCATTTCTTCTCTTCTTTGCATGGTTAAACGCGTCTAGTTCATATCTATCTAATGCGTTTGGTCTCGCCTCATGCAGTTCTTTGTGGACGTCGATCTCATCTCGACACCCCGCAGGCCACCTCCTCCGTGCCATCGCTGTAGTGCTCCGTTTAAAAATCTAATCCTACCCGTATATTGCCCCTTGTATCAGCATCATGGCCCCACTTGTCATTCGATATACCGAAGCCCCACCCATTCGTGTTTTGGTCAGGGATACAGTGATGCTTATGGTCAAACAAAGATGGATGGTCCGACGTGTCTTTGTGGGCTCTACGTGGCCCCACTAGTCAGAAGATAACGGTCAACCGTCCATTACAGCACCTGTGATGGTTTCAGACAAGGTCTTGGGGAAAACTGAGGAAAAACTAAGGAGCTGGGGGAAATTGAGCACAACTAAGGACCCGAGGGCACGAAAATAGAAATCCCAAAAAAATTAAGCATAGGAAAAATGGAAAATAAAAGAAATACAAAAAATAGTGCGTGTGCCACTGATATAAAGGAGTTCAAACCTTGTAAGCAAAAGGAGAGAAAATAAAAGAGTGGCATTTGTCTACAAATCTTGTTGCTTCTTTCTTATGCAACCAGGATATGGTCTCTCTTGTGTTGGTGTGACACTGAGCTAATAGTCTTTGTTAGGAACATTTTTGTTACTTGATTACTTCATTGGTCACGCTAATCTCATTGTGTCTTGTTGTGTGTGTTTCGTGTTTGCATATCAACAGATCACCCCTCTTGACATTTGACTTTGGATTTTACTCACATTTGACAATATAATCTTTATTTGATTCTTTTAGTTTGCTTTCCACATCCATACTTTCCACCATATAGAGTTATATCCTTTTGCGTCTGCTTTGAGTGTGTGTGTGTGTGTATGTGTGTCTAGTTAACCCCTTACAATTTTGACTTTGCTCTTGACATGAACCATTATTTCGATACTATCTTGAAAGGTCAGGTACTTCTATAGTTTTCCCTTCCACCATATATATATACACCTTACCTTGTGACTAACATGCATAGCGAGGAAGAGCCTACGAAGGACTACAAAGTGTATTATGAGGACAAAGGAAATTCGATACGGAGCCACAATGAGAGTTCTTATGCACATGATCATCTACATCGAGCTCATCATATGGATTATCAAGAGCGTCATCAACATGATATACATTGACACTCTTCTCCGAGTTCAAGAAGGCACTACGAGAAAAGTGCTAAGGCACATGAGCCATAATCTAGGCATGCCGAGGATCGTCAATGACACACATCACTTCATAATCTTAGTCAACAAACATCCCCCAAGGAACTTGGACGACACTCCTAAAGACATGGTGATGATACAAGACTACAAGAACCTCGACATGAACCGGCCAATACTACAAAAGTCAACAATACCAATCACATGGTGCATACCAAGTCTTGTGCCACCACCACAATGGAACCTCCAAGACCACCTACGCATGAGAAGATCTCCCATGGTGCGAGACATGAAGCTACAACAACAAGCAAGATGGTGGAAAGGGCAAATAAAGAGGAATCCCATCCTATGGTGTTTCCCCTTCTACTGCCACCACCATAATGGCACCTACAAGAAGCTCAAGCTCGAAGAAGAAGACCTCCAAGTCACATGATCGTCACCATCAAGATCGCCAATTGCGCAATCAAATTTCCCAACAATTGGACTCCATCAACAAGACCAAGGACATCTTCGGCAAGAAGAACTACATGAAGTGCCCCAAGTGCAATCACCAAGGCCATCTTCCTTCAGGTTTTCCCAATCACATATGCCAAATGTGCTCCAACCAATGACATGATAAATAGGATTGTCCAAATCACATATGCTACAAGTGCAATGACAAGGGTCATGATCCATGGAAGTGCACAAATCCTAGTTGCACCAAGTGTTCCCGCAATGATCATGAGTCATGGGAATGTCCCATTCGCCCATGTCACAAGTGCAAACAAGAAGGTCAGTGTCCATCGGAATGCCCCGATCTCCTATATGACATATGAAATAGCAAATTGTACATGACATGCGATTGCACAACTTGACGCGCCATGAAGCTATATTTCACCGAGATGGACTCCCTAAAATCCAAGATGACCCCTCAAGACAAAGTTGATTCTAAAGAGTTTTGCGCCGAGATGGATATGGATGCCCAAGAATCCAACATGAAGACCATGTAATAATCTACACTTCAAGATGAAGGACAGGAAGGCCAAGTCAAGAGTGACGTTGATTCGAGCATAGCTCTCAACGAAACTATGGCAACATAACATGGTGTAAGCTTAGAAGGCGATAAAGCTGAGAAGGTTGAGCAAGGGAATTTCCCTTCAACAAAGGAGGCAAATGGAGTTCAGAATGGTGAGCATGGGATTTTCCCTTCGCCAATGGAGGCGCATGGCGATGAGAAGATCGAGTTTACTAATATATGCTTGAATGATGAGATGGTACCAATTAATCCCATGCTAGCATGAGAGCCA
Organism: Lolium rigidum; assembly: GCF_022539505.1. NCBI lineage: Eukaryota > Viridiplantae > Streptophyta > Magnoliopsida > Poales > Poaceae > Lolium > Lolium rigidum. Next base: position 95,336,060 of record NC_061511.1, on the reverse strand, counting down.
CTTAGCCCACTTGAGTGATAGTAATATTGAGTTGAGTAACTCTCACCACATATGTGAGATTAAGCGCATCCATTTGGAGGATATGAGTGATACAACACGTGAGTTGAGAGAGGTAGTTGATAGTTCCATGAAGGCCATTTCACATTCTAACAACCTAACCTCTATTGTGTTTTCTCATGTTGTACTAGGTTCCATGGATGATGAAGCGCCGATACCGGAGAAGAAGATCTACATGGTGGATGAACATAATACCACACCATGCATACATGAAGATGAGAAGGCCGGCCACATGGATCCTGCCACTTCCACAACACCTACATCACATGAGTGGGACTACAAAGATAACAATATAGGTGTTAATGATGCCACGATCCCACGAGTGGACATTAAGAATGATGATTTACCTACTATTGCTTGCAATATGTTGAACAATTTCTCTTTCCCATGTATTACTTGCAGTGATGATAATGATGCTTGTGTTGTGACAACCATGATGAACAGTTGCTCTTTCCCAGGTTTGTCTACAATAATGATAAAACTTTGAATATGTTTTGTGCAAAACGTTTGCAATACTCCCCCATTAATGTAACCAAAATGTTGAATAATATTTCTTTTCAAATGCTTGGCTTGCAATAATGTCAATATGATAGTTAATGAGATTGTCCTGTAGCTCTCTCAAAATTTGGATACTTTGCATTTACCCATGTTGAGCATGTTCCCATTTTTACCCCGTATATTCACCATGTGCATTATAATAACTTTCTTAATGCTAATGGTGATGTGCAAAATAAATGGAACATCATGATGGACGATGTGTTCATATACCATTCATGATGCATGTATACATGAACTTTATAGTTTATTATGTCAAAATCACTATTATTATGCAACTTAATTATATTTATTGGTACTAACCTATTAATAGTTGAAAAAGTGCATAATTTCTTATTTTAAACTTTGTTATGTAGGAAATAGGAAAATATAGAAGGAAACCATTCATTATGGCGAAATCTGGAGTTTCCTGAAATATGTCCCTACAGTACACTTTTGAAAGATCGCCCACAAAGGACCTGAAGATGGCCTCAAATGGAAATAATGGTAGAAATAGAAGTTCTGGAGAATTTCCATACCTTTCGTTTGACGTGCCGATATCCTCAGACGGAGGTCATATACGATCTGTGGACCCGTTTTACTGAAGAGTATAGAGGTAGTTTTGGGAACCCGAAATTTGTGACTTAATTGACTTAAACCTTTTTCCATACTTGAGGGATTCAGCCCAACTAAGATTTTATGAGCTCATAAAGGACAAAGGGGAGTCCTAGAAGGTTCTAGAGGTGCCCAAAAGCCCTTAGATCAAAGGGGCATCCATCCTATGGCCAAGATTGCATCGCCACCTCTATATATTGAGAGGAATCTAACCCTAACGCCTCCTAACCTTACCGCCTCCGCGCTGGGGCCACCGCGCTGCACCGGGGCGCCCACCTCTCTCCTCCCCTCGGCCTCCTCAACACCCCCAACCCTCCCGCCGCCGTTGCCCTCGGTGTCGCCGGGTAAAGCCCGTGCGGTGCGGCGGCGGCGGCTTCCCTCGGCCAGGAGATCGGGGGCACGGCGGCAACCCGTGCCCCTGTTTCAACTGGCTGTGGAGAAGAGTGGCGGCGACCGGAGTGTGTTTCTCCTACAGGCAATCTTCCTCAGGCCACCTCTACTTCTCCGAGGATGCCCGGGCTGATCCGGGTTTGGTGGTGGTGGCTTCTTTCTTCATCGGAGGAGGTCGGCTCGGTGCTGGGGTGGCGGATCACATGATTCGTCGACTTCGGCGATGAAGAGCCAGCGGTGAAGGGGCCACCGGTGAAAACCGCTCCTTGAGTTCGTTCTTGGCGGATTGTAACATCCCAAGTTTTCAATAAAAGAAACAAGAGAGAGATTTCAAGGATCCAAAAATCAGAGCCAACAAAAACTTTTTCTCATCATATAGTACTATGCATATAGCTCACCTTATTAATTATTTGAGTGTTCTTTTGCCATAATGCTTGCTTATGTGTTCTCTCTTACTCTAAAACCCTAACAATGATCACTTGATCATCCAAAGTCAAATAAAAAGAAAATAGAAAAGAAATTATAAAAATCAATTTCACACCCACATATGGCCTATGCCATTTTTACAAATCTCTAATCTAGACCAATTGGGTTTGCACCATTAGTTTTAAATGGATACTAAACACTTATTAACACTTTTAGAAACAATCAAACTCAATTCAAATCAAATTTGAATCAAATTTGTGATCACATGTGATTATGGTCATGTGAGACAATTTCAGCAAGATACCCACTTTGAGCCCCTGGTTTTCAACTTTTTCTTTCTACACTTGGCCAACTCTTTGTACCTCTTCCAAGATCTCATCAAGGACTACAACTTTGCTCAAGGCACCCACCTCAAACTCTGTCTCAAATTCAAATGGCAAGCAAGTAAAGTAGGGACTTTGAAACAAATACAAGATCATATGACATATGTGATTTTGCAAACCTACACCATTTTGACCACCACCACCTCCATTCTACTTCTCTTCTTATATGTTTACACTCCACCAAAAATCATCTCAAATTTCCAAGTAACTTTCTTTCGGCCATTTTTACAAACACTTGGTGGGCAGGGACAGAATTGATGCCCATACCGAAATTTGGAGATGGACTTGGTCCAACCTGAGCCACCACTGCAACCCTGGAGCCTCCTCTCACTTCACCTCACCAGTATCACCACTTGCACTGGCCATTGTTTGATCACATCATCAAAACCATGCCATGCCGTGGCATGGCATGCCACCATCATGCCACCCTCACCTCTGGCCATCTCTGGACCGCACCACCGTGTCAATCCCCTTCCTCTCACCTCCCTGGACACGCTCGTGCACTCCCTTGACCAAGACCGAGCCTGCACGCGCCAGCACACGCGCGCCCAGTGGCGCCCAGAACATGCCCATGCCGCGCCAGAGCGCGCATGGCATCCACTCTGGACGCGCCAGAGCGACGGTCGCCTGGAGCCCCTGCATCACCTCCGCTCGCCATCTCTCGCCAGTGGACGCGCCAAGACACCAGCTCGCTCGTGGACACGCCCGTTTGACCGCTGCATCGCCGTGGCCCTCGTCATCGTCGATGCGACGCAGCTCTGGCCTGCCCCTTCCCGTCAAGCTTCCCATCGCCACTGAGCCTCTTCCGCGCCACGATCAAGCGATGCGTCAGCACCAGTGCAGCAGCAACCTAGAACACCCATCCCTTGCCCCTTCACAACATCGGAACGGCGACGACGACGACGACTGCCGCTCCGCCCTTCGGCCACCTCCCGCTCCTATAAAAGGAGGGCCTCTCCCACTGATTTGAGCACGCCAACTTCTTCCTCTCATCCCCACAGCACTCCTCGCCACTTCAATTGAATCGATTAGCCACTCCATCGTTGGAATTGCAAGCTCGCCGCCGCCGCCAGTACACGGAGCACGCCGGTGAAGGAGACCACCTCAGGCGACGCCACTGCTTCCAGGCGCCTCCTCGTCGACAGCACGGTCCCTGCGCACATCTCCGACGACCGCCGGAGCTCCGACGAGCTCGCCGACCCCCTGCCGCCGTCGCCAGTAAGTTCATCTCTCGTCGTCGACGACGACGCTCCACGGCCGTTGATCCTCCTTCTAATCGCACGGTTGGGAATAGCCTTTACCGTTTCGCTGTTAAAAACTCACAGACAGGTGGCCCCCACCATGTCAGCTGGCCCACTGCGAAGCTGGGCCGGCCCATTTCTTCTCCGCACTGCCTAGCCCGTTAAATCTCCCGCCAGCCCACGATTCCAATTTCAAATAGGAAAAATAGAGAAATAATCCAATCTGTTGTCAACTTTGAAATTTAATAGGGACAAATCTACTAGGCCAAATTTTGCAAATTTTATATATTTGGAAACCTTAGGAAATTATCTACACAATGCCACTGGATTGAACCCTAGATCTATTGTAGAATTAAAGTGATAAAATAAACAAGGTAGGGACTTTTCTGCTTTAGAATAATTATTAAAAATCAACCATAAGTGCTTTTTAGTTAATTCCAACTCCTATAATTCAAATTTCACTTATGCTAATTGTTTCTACAAAAATATGACATGCTTACTTTGAATGATCATGGCCTAGTTAAATTAAATGACTCTATGGCTATTTCTAGTCAAAGATATTGTCCAAAACTATTAAGAAATCATATGGGAGTGTTTCTCTCATTTAAATCTTGTCACCACCAATTCAAAATGAGGTAGAGACTCTGGTCATTTAGGTCTCATATAAATTGTGGTGATATTAAATCTTTACCATGCTAGGATTAAATGGTATGAGGTGCTCACCTCATTTAAATCATTTTCTTAAATGATAAGTGTGAAGAGGTTGACTTTAGTCAACCTAGGTCACATATTATTCATAAGAGAAATTAAATCTTAATAAGATAATGAGAGGAAATTATTTCTCTAAGTAATTAAAAGTAACACCTAAATTAGTATGAGAGGAAATTATTTTTCTATAATAAGAAAAACACATCCACCAACTTAATAGTAATGTGTGATGCTAGTTTAAGTGTGTGAATCATGTGTGTGCTTAGTTTAGTATATAAGTTTGGTATGATGATTGTGTACCCCGTATTCGTATTTTAGACGCTAGTACCAAGGAGTACCAGGAGGAGGAGGAGGTCTACTTCCAAGGAGAAGAAGACCACTTTGACCAATTCCCCAACCAAGGAAAGATAATACTCTTGCAAGGTGCAAAGCTCACCATGAGCAAGGCATTACCCTTTTTACTTTATGTTCATGATCCTACTTCCCAGTTTTACTTTACAAGCTTATTTACTTTTGTTTTATCAAAGTACTTTTTGATTCATGATTCACTTGGTTAGTATTGGATTAGTACAAGAGTATCAAACTTAGCCTAGAAGCAAAGCAAGTTACTTAGCACCCCTCACACTTAGATGCTAGTGCTAAGTTAAAATTGACTACTCTAGATGGGAACTTGTGTTTGTGAAATGATGATGTTGAAAACCTTGGAATGATGAGTCATTTCCATTGAAAGATTTTGAAGGTGAATATGATATGAAATTTGACTTGGTGAAATGAATAAAACTGATGATTGAGTTGGATGCGATACCTTTCCAATTTTTGAGTACCCCCACAATACCTGATTATGGGTAAGGCTTAGCTGGAAATTTATGTGTCTTAGTATGGGTTCCCTCTGAACACACATCATAGGGGTTATGCTTGAGGCTGCCTCCGTTGTTGAGAAATGATGTGAATTGAGGTGAATTGTACGGCCAAGCCTCGTGCAGTTCCCGGGTTAACAGTTGGTTTTCACCGGGAGGCCAAGCTCATGGGGAGAGGTGCCTATACTAGGGTGTGTAAGTGAAAGGTTAACGGTTGATGATCCGCGTACTGAGTTACGATGATTCAGGGTTATCCCTGACGGATGTAATCAAATGTTGTGGCACAAGTGTGCAACCTCTGCAGAGTGTAAATCTATTCGAATAGCCGCGTCCGCGGTCATGGACAGTAGGAAAGGCCATACTATTTCCGTCATCAGAATTTATATCTTTTTGAACTTGAACAGTGACTTTGAATTTGAATCACAACAGAGTTGTGGGAATGACACTAATGTTCCCACTTGAGTTAGTTAGCACATGAGGAGTGGTTTACTAAAATGTTTCTAAACTAAAATTGGCTTTATGCAAATAACCTTAGAGCTTAGAACACTCTCAATAGCCATGTTAGTACTTACTTTAGTATTAGTTTGCGAGTACTTAAAGTACTCACGGCTTTGTCCCTGGCTATTCAAATGGCCAGACTATGAAGCCGAGCAGCGAGTACGAGGATGACGACCAGCGGGACGTCTACCACAACTAGGAGTTTCCGACGTCAAGCGTTGGCTTGTGGACTAGAGAGTCCTTGTATCTTACGCTTCCGCTATGAACTTGTGTTTGTTCGTTGATCAATAGATCAACTATTCGTGTAATATGGATCATGTGATTCCACTTTGTAAGATCTTATGGTTTGTAATGAATGATGAACTGTGATACTTAACTATTATGCCTCGCAACAACAATTTCCTGGGATTGCGATGTATGACATAATAGGCATCCGGACTTAAAAACCCGGGTGTTGACAAGTTGGTATCAGAGCCATTGTTTGGCCTTAGGAGACCCTAGTTAGAAATGGACGTTCTGAAAATTTAGTTTCAAAAATGAATGAATTATTTCTAAAAATTTAAGTCTTTGTCTTCTCTTTAAGTTCTTTGGAAAAATAAGAAGTCATGTTCTTCCTTAGAAATATACCTAAAATTTTGCCACACTTGTTCACTTCTCTAACTTAATCCTTCACTTCACTTTCAGATGGAGCCCGTGAACACGAAGTTTTACCAGCTCGGGAATGGGGGAAGCTTGATCTTCGAGCATGACCTCAACGCCCTGTCCGACCACCTTGGTCGCTCGCACCCGGAGTTCCACGGAGCCCAGGTCTCTGACCAGCCAGGAGGCGAACTGCAGTGGATCATCACTGCTGACTTGAGGGGCAAGATGGAGCCTCCCACTTCTGAGAGGATCCTCTTCTCCTTCATGGAGAGCAACTGGCTGGACGGACTTGCCCACGCCCTTCAGGAGGGACTCGCACGCTTGTGCGGGATGAGCAGGGAGGCACTCAAGCACCCTCGCTTTTCTCACCTCGCGAGGCGTAACTCTGCTTGGAGAGCCCATGGACATCCCGCTCCACCGGAGCTGAAGCACCATGTGGAGCATCTCGACTTCATCCTGTACCACACTCAGCAGGATCTCGACCACGCCCGTGAGTACGCCAACCAGACTCACGCCCGCATCATCGAGCAAGGCGACGCCATCAAGATGCTCGCCCATGACCGCAGGACTCTCCGCCATCAGCGGACAAAGAAGGATGCCACCATCACTCGCCTCTGCGCGAAGATAGCAGCACTCGAGGCCACTGTCAAGGCCCAGGAGGAGCAGATGAGGAAGATGGAGGAAGATGGACAAGACATTCAGGGAGGAAGCGACTTCCTGAGTGACGACAACGACTTCGAGGAAGATGAGAACACCGAGGGGGAAGACTACGAGTTTCTGGACGACGGAGAGGATGACCACACCCCCATCGATGTTGATGAGGATGAGGAGTAGTTCACTTGTGCACTATCGTAGGTGTGAGTTGTGTCCCGCCCCAATGTATCGTAGCTTGGAGAAGAAGGGTTCTTAAAACCCTTAGTGTGTTAGCTTGTAATGTGTGTTGTTTGTTATGAATGAATGAATGTTTGTGTCATCATGAAAAGACTTCAAGTTTTAAGCTTTTGAACTTAAACACAAAACAACCCATAGATTTTCCCTCTTATCTCATGATCCATCTCAATGCTCAGATGGCCCCTCCAACTCGCAACGCGAATCAAGAAGCTATGATGCAGATGTTGCAAGTTATGCTGGAAGATAGAGAAGCAGAAAGAGCTGAAAGGCAAGCCAACATTCCAGCACTTCAACAGCTTGTCAACAACAATCAAGGCCATCACGATCACCCAGGATCAAAGCTCAAGAACTTCCAGAATACAAACCCGCCAGTTTTCAGCAAGGCCGAGGAGCCCTCGGATGCGAGATGATTGGCTCCAAACTATGGAGAACAATCTAGAAGTAGCTGGAGTTGAAGAAAATGAGAAAGTGCTATTTGCTACGCACTACTTAGCAGGACCCGCAAGAGCTTGGTGGACAAGCACCCGCGCCATGAACGTGGGACAGTTCATGACTTTGGCAGATTTCAAGCTCAAGTTCAGCAAGTACCATGTGCCCCCGGGTCTGATAAAGAAGATGAGAGATGAATTCCGTGAACTGAAGCAAGGCCGGATGTCCGTGGTAGAATACCGCGACAAGTTCCTAACTTTGTCAAGGTACGCCCCGGATGAGACTGATAACTTTGTCAAGGTACGCCCCGGATGACTTGGGCAGATTTCAAGCTCAAGTTCAGCAAGTACCATGTGCCCGGTCGATAGAAGATGAGAGTGAATTCGTGACGAAGCAAGGCGGATGTCCGTGGTGGAATACGCGACAGTTCCTAACTTTGTCAAGGTACGCCCGATGAGCGATACTACGAGAAGAGGAAGGAAAGGTTTCGAACGGACGCATGATGAGATGCGATGTGTTGATCAACATCCCCTTCGCCGACCTCGAAGCCCTTGTTGACTCCGCCATCCAAATGGAGGGAAAGCTGCATCAAGCCAGCGAGAACCGCAAGCGCCGCATGATGAATCAGAGTGGGCCTAGCAATGCCCCAAGGTATCGCCCCAACTCAAGCGGAGGCTTCGCCTCCAGGAACAACAAGCCCAATGCACAGATGTCACGTCCGGGTTATCAGAACCGGAGTGGAGGAAACCCCAGGCCAGGAGGCCACAACAGCAACTACAACAACAACAACAACAACTTCAACCGCGCTCCGCCGAGAGCCCCCAACCACAACAACAACAACAACAACAACACCAACACCGCACCAAGGACTGGGAGCAACGCCATCCCCGTTGCGACCAAGGACAAGGCCACCATCACTTGCTATGAGTGTGGTGTAGTGGGGCATTACTCCAATGAGTGTCCCAAGAGACTCGCCAAGCTCGCCGGCAACACCGCTGCACCTGCTCAGCAGCAACGCCGTGTCTCCACCGGCAAGAAGTTCGCCCCCAACAACCCGAACAACCGTGGAGGTCGCCTCTTCCACATGAACGCCGAGGAAGCCCAGGAAGCACCTGACGTGGTGCTGGGTATGTTCTCTGTTAACTCAATACCAGCAAGAGTGTTGTTTGATTCTGGAGCATCGCATTCGTTTGTCACAGAAGATTTTGTGTGCACTAGTAAGATTCAACCAATCATCTTGAAACATGTCATGGTAGTTCAAATACCTGGATCAACAACTAAAGCTAGAAAATTTTGCAAAGATGTACCCATCAGAATTCATGAAATAGACTTTTATGCAAACTTGATTGTTCTAGGAACAAAAGGATTGGAAGTAGTACTGGGTATGGATTGGATGGCGAAACATCATGGATTGATAGACTGCGCCAAGAAGGCCATCACCATGACTAGTAGCACCGGACTAATAATAGAACATGTGTCTGAAAGACTACCCAAAAATTTCACTTGCAACCAGAGTTTAGCCAAACCAACCCTGGATCAGATCAGGATCATTTGTCGATACCCTGATGTGTTTCCAGATGATCTACCCGGTATGCCCCCAGATCAGGATATCGAGTTCATCATCGAGTTAATCCCTGGAACAGGACCTATAGCCCGAAGAGCCTACGGCATGAACCCCGCAGAACTAGTGGAACCGAAGAAGCAAGCTCGGATGATATGCTGTACAAAGGTCTGATTCGACCAAGTGCGTCGCCTTGGAGATCGCCAGTGTTATTTGTGGATAAGAAAGACGGTGCCACTCGTTTGGTTACGGATTATCGTAAGCTTAACGATGTCACCATCAAGAACAAATATCCCTTGCCAAAGATACAAGACCTGTTTGACCAGCTGACCGGTGCCCAAGTATTCTCGAAGATTGATCTGAGAACAGGTTACCACCAACTGAAGATCCGTGCAACAGATATTCCAAAGACTGCCTTTACCACCAGATATGGACTGTATGAGTACAATGTCATGTCCTTTGGACTGACCAATGCCCCGCTTACTTCATGAATCTCATGAATAAGATCTTTATGGACTTTCTGGATAAGTTTGTCGTTGTCTTCATCGACGACATTCTTATCTACTCCAAATCAGAAGAAGAACATGAGCAACATTTGGAAGCGGTTTTAGAAACCCTTAGGCAGCATCAGTTGTACGCCAAGTTTAGCAAATGCGAGTTTTGGTTGAAGGAAGTACGATTCCTGGGACACATCTTGTCTGCAGGAGGAATTGCCGTAGATCCCGCTAAAATCAAAACCGTTGAGGATTGGAAAGCCCCAACCACCCAGACTGAAGTCCGGGCATTTCTGGGATTAGCGGGATATTACCGCAGATTCGTGGAAGGATTTTCCAGCATCGCAAGACCTATGACTCAACTGCTGAAGAAGGACAACAAGTTTGACTGGAATGACAAATGTGAAGAAAGCTTTCAACAACTCAAGCTCAGATTAACCACAGCCCCAATACTGATCATGCCTGATCTCACCAAGCCGTTCGATGTCTATTGTGATGCATCCAAGATTGGTCTTGGATGTGTGTTGATGCAAGAGGGCAAGGTGATATCATACCTATCAAGGCAACTGAAGCAACATGAACAGAACTATCCAACTCATGACCTGGAGTTAGCAGCCGTAGTTTTAGCCCTGAAGGTTTGGCGTCATTACCTCATGGGTAATCAATGCGAGATATATTCAGATCACAAGAGCCTGAAGTACATTTTCACCCAGAAGGAGCTGAACATGAGACAGCGCAGATGGATAGAATTAATCAAGGATTACGACATGGAAATTCACTACCACCCCGGCAAGGCCAATGTGGTAGCGGATGCTTTGAGCAGACTGCCGTGTCAGTTGAACTCCATGATCGCAATAGAGCAGCCCAGCCTGTATCAAGAATTTGAACAGTTCAGACTAGAGCTAGTGAGCGAAGGATTCTTAGCCGACATTGAACTTCAACCCACCTTGATGAGTCGAGATAAAAGGAGCCCGGAAGGAAATGCCAGCATTGACGGAATCAAGAATCAGATAGCTGCAGGAAAGGCACCAGGATTCACCGTAGATGAAGAAGGAGTTCTTTGGTACAACGGACGCCTATGTGTACCGTCAGATTCAGAGTTGAAGCAAGTCATTCTGAAGGAAGCTCATGATACACTGTACTCCATTCACCCCGGAGGAACCAAGATGTACCAAGACCTGAAGGAGCAATTCTGGTGGCACGGAATGAAGCGAGAGATCGGAAGCTACATCGCCAAGTGTGATATATGTCAACGAGTCAAAGCAGAACATCAACGACCCGCAGGACTGTTGCAACCCTTACAGATTCCCGAGTGGAAATGGGATTCTGTCGGTATGGACTTTATCACAGGATTGCCCAAATCTAGCAGAGGAAATGACTCCATCTGGGTAGTTATTGATAGATTGACCAAGGTCGCACATTTTATCCCTGTCAAGACCACATACCAAGGCCCCAAGCTAGCTGAGTTATACATCTCCAGAATAGTCAGCCTGCACGGAACCCCGAAGTCAATTGTGTCAGATAGAGGATCGCAATTCACCTCAAGATTCTGGCAGAAAGTACATGAAGGAATAGGAACCCGCCTGAATTTTAGCACAGCCTATCACCCGCAAACCGACGGACAGACCGAGAGAGTCAACCAGATACTTGAAGATATGTTGAGAGCCTGTGTGCTAGAGTATGGATCCAAATGGGAAGACTGCTTACCTTATGCAGAATTCTCCTACAACAACAGTTATCAAGCCAGCTTACAGATGGCCCCCTTTGAAGCCCTGTACGGAAGGAAATGCCGTACCCCTCTGAACTTGTCGAAAGTCGGAGATAGTCAAGTCTTCGGCCCCGATATTCTCCGAGAAGCCGAAGAGAAGGTGCACAAGATCCGCGAGTACCTCAAGACCGCCCAGTCAAGACAGAAGAGCTACGCCGACAAGAGACGCCGAGAGATGACATTCGAGATCGGAGATTTTGTGTATCTCAAAGTCTCACCCCTCAAAGGAATGCAGAGATTCCAACTCACAGGAAAACTCGCCCCCAGATATATCGGACCATTCAAAGTTCTGAGTCGCCGAGGAGAAGTTGCATATCAGCTTGAACTACCGGAAGAAATGTCCGCGGTGCACAATGTGTTTCACATCTCACTGCTTCGGAAGTGCCTAGAAGTACCGGAGAAGACCGAAGTGTTCAAGAACATCGACCACAGAGCCATTGATATCAACAAGGATCTAACATACCGCGAAGTGCCTATTCGCATCCTTGAAGAAGCTTTCAGGACCACCCGCACCAGGAGTATCAAGTTCCTGAAAATACAATGGAGTAATCACACCGAAGAAGAAGCCACTTGGGAACGCGAGGAGGATATGAAGAAGGAATACCCAGATCTCTTTAGTACCTAGTTTTCTTTAGATCTCGGGACGAGATCTTTTGTAAGGGGGAAGGGTTTGTAACATCCCAAGTTTTCAATAAAAGGAACAAGAGAGAGAGAGAGATTTCAAGAATCCAAAAATCAGAGCCAACAAAAACTTTTTCTCATCATATAGGACTATGCATATAGTTCACCTTATTAATAAATTGAGTGTGCTTTTGCCATGATGCTTGCTTATGTGTTCTCTCTTACTCTAAAACCCTAACAATGATCACTTGATCATCCAAAGTCAAATAAAAGGAAAATAGAAAAGAAATTATAAAAATCAATGTCACACACACATATGGCCTATGCCATTTTTACAAATCTCTAATCTAGACCAATTTGGTTTGCACCATTAGTTGTAAATGGATACTAAACACTTTTTAACACTTTTGGAAACAATCAAACTCAATTCAAATCAAATTTGATTCAAATATGAGCTCACATATGATTATGGTCATGTGAGACTTTTTCAGCATGATACTCAGTTTGAGCCCCTGGTTTTCAACTTTTTCTTTCTACACTTGGCCAACTCTTTGCACCTCTTCCAAGATCTCATCAAGGACAACAACTTTGCTGAAAACACTCACCTCAAACTCTGCCTCAATTTCAAAAATTAAGCAAGCCAAGATGAGACTTTGAAACAAAACTAAGATCCTATGCCATTTTGAGATTTTGCAAACCAACTCCAAATTGAAACAAACCAACACCATTCTACTCCTTTTAGTATATGATTACAACCCACCAAAAAGAATTGCAAATTTCAAAAATTATTTTCTTTCGGGCATTTGATCGAACAGCTTGCAGGCAGGGAATCCAAATGAGCCCATACTGAAATTGGAGATGGACTTGGTCCAACCTGAGCCACCACTGCAACCCTGGAGCCTCCCTCTCACTTCACCACACCAGTATCACCACTTGCACTGACCCTTGTTTGATCACATCATCAAAACCATGCCATGCCGTGGCATGGCATGCCACCATCATGCCACCCTCACCTCTGGCCATCTCTGGACCGCACCACCATGTCAATCCCCTTCCTCTCACCTCCCTGGACACGCTCGTGCACTCCCTTGACCAAGACCGAGCACTGCACGCGCCGGCTACACGCGCGCCCGGTGGCGCCCGGAACATGCCCATGCCGCGCCGGAGCGCGCATGGCATCCACTCCGGACGCGCCGCAGGCGACGGTCGCCTGGAGCCCCTGCGTCACCAACGCTCGCCATCTCTCGCCAGTGGACGCGCCAAGACACCAGCTCGCTCGTGGACACGCCCGTTTGACCGCTGCATCGTCGTGGCCCTCGTCATCGTCGACGCGACGCAGCTCTGGCCTGCCCCTTCCCGTCAAGCTTCCCATCGCCACTGAGCCTCTACCGCGCCACGATCAAGCGATGCGTCAGCACCAGTGCAGCAGCAACCCAGAGCACCCATCCCTTGCCCCTTCGCAACATCGGAACGGCGACGACGACGACGGCTCGCCGCTCCGCCCTTCGGCCACCTCCCGCTCCTATAAAAGGAGGGCCTCTCCCACTGATTTGAGCACGCCAACTTCTTCCTCTCATCCCCACAGCACTCCTCGCCACTTCAATTGAATCGATTAGCCACTCCATCGTTGGAATTGCAAGCTCGCCGCCGCCGCCAGTACACGGAGCACGCCGGCGAAGGAGACCACCTCAGGCGACGCCACTGCTTCCAGGCGCCTCCTCGTCGACAACACGGTCCCTGCGCACATCTCCGACGACCGCTGGAGCTCCGACGAGCTCGCTGACCCCCTGACGCCGTTGCCAGTAAGTTCATCTCTCGTTGTCGACGACGACGCTCCACGGCCGTTGATCCTCCTTCTAATCGCACGGTTGGGAATAGCCCGTACCGTTTCGCTGTTAAAAGCTCACAGACAGGTGGCCCCCACCATGTCAGCTGGCCCGCTGCGAAGCTGGGCCGGCCCATTTCTTCTCCGCACTGCCTAGCCCGTTAAATCTCCCGCCAGCCCACGATTCAAATTGAAATAGGAAAAATAGAGAAATAATCCAATCTGATGTCAACTTTGAATTTTAATAGGGACAAATCTACTAGGCCAAATTTTGCAAATTTTATATATTTGGAAACCTTAGGAAATTTCTACACAATGCCACTGGATTGAACCCTAGATCTATTGTAGAATTAAAGTGAGAAAATAAACAAGGCAGGGACTTTTCTGCTTTAGAATAATTATTAAAAATCAACCATAAAAGCTTTTCAGTTAATTCCAACTCCTATAATTCACATTTCACTTATACTAATTGTTTCTACAAAAATATGCCATGCTTACTTTGAATGATCATGGCCTAGTTAAATTAAATGACTCTATGGCTATTTCTAGTCAAAGATATTGTCCAAAACTATTAAGAAATCATATGGGAGTGTTTCTCTCATTTAAATCTTGTCACCACCAATTCAAAATGAGGTAGAGACTCTGGTCATTTAGGTCTCATATAAATTGTGGTGATATTAAATCTTTACCATGCTAGGATTAAATGGTATGAGGTGCTCACCTCATTTAAATCATTTTCTTAAATGATAAGTGTGAAGAGGTTGACTTTAGTCAACCTAGGTCACATATTATTCATAAGAGAAATTAAATCTTAATAAGATAATGAGAGGAAATCATTTCTCTAAGTAATTAAAAGTAACACCTAAATTAGTATGAGAGGAAATTATTTTTCTTAAATAATAAGAAAAAACACATCCGCCAACTTAATAGTAATGTGTGATGCTACTTTAAGTTGTGTGAATCATGTGTGTGCTTAGTTTAGTATATAAGTTTGGTATGATGATTGTGTACCCCGTATTCGTATTTTAGACGCTAGTACCGAGGAGTACCAGGAGGAGGAGGTCTACTTCCAAGGAGAAGAAGACCACTTTGACCAATTCCCCAACCAAGGCAAGATAATACTCCTGCAAAGTGCAAAGCTCACCATGAGCAAGGCATTACCCATTTTACTTTATGTTCATGATCCTACTTCCCAGTTTTACTTTACAAGCTTATTTACTTTTGTTTTATCAAAGTACTTTTTGATTCATGATTTACTTGGTTAGTATTGGATTAGTACAAGAGTATCAAACTTAGCCTAGAAGCAAAGCAAGTTACTTAGCACCCCTCACACTTAGATGCTAGTGCTAAATTAAAATTGACTAGTCTAGATGGGAACATGTGTTTGTGAAATGATGATGTTGAAAACCTTGGAATGATGAGTCATTTCCATTGAAAGATTTTGAAGGTGAATATGACATGAATTTGACTTGGTGAAATGAATAAAACTGATGATTGAGTTGGATGCGATACCATTCCAATTTTTGAGTACCCCCACAATACCTGATTATGGGTAAGGCTTAGCCGGAAATTTATGTGTCTTAGTATGGGTTCCCTCTGAACACACGTCATAGGGGTTATGCTTGAAGCTGCCTCCGTTGTTGAGAAATGATGTGAATTGAGGTGAATTGTACGGCCAAGCCCTGTGCAGTTCCCGGGTTAACAGTTGGTTTTCACCCCGGGAGGCCAAGCTCATGGGGAGAGGTGCCTATACTAGGGTGTGTAAGTGAAAGGTTAACGGTTGATGATCCGCGTACTGAGTTACGATTATTCGGGGTTTATCCCTGAAGGATGTAATCAAATGTTGTGGCACAAGTGTGCAACCTCTGCAGAGTGTAAACCTATTCGAATAGCCGCGTCCGCGGTCATGGACAGTTGAAAAGGCCATACTGTTTCCGTCATCAGAATTTATATCTTTTTGAACTTGAACGGTGATTTTGAATTTGAATCACAACAGAGTTGTGGGAATGACACTAATGTTCCCACTTGTGTTGGTTAGCATATGAGGAGTTGTTTACTAAAATGTTTCTAGACTAAAATTGGCTTTATGCAAATAACCTTAGAGCTTAGAACACTCTCAACAACCATGTTAGTACTTACTTTAGTATTAGTTTGCGAGTACTTAAAGTACTCACGGCTTTGTCCCTGGCTATTCAAATGGCCAGACTATCAAGCCGAGCAGCAGTACGAGGATGATGACCAGCAGGACGTCTACCACAACTAGGAGTTTCCGACGTCAAGCGTTGGCCTGTGGACTAGAGAGTCCTTGTATCTTACGCTTCCGCTATGAACTTGTGTTTGTTCGTTGATCAATAGATCAACTATTCGTGTAATATGGATCATGTGATTCCACTTTGTAAGACCTTATGGTTTGTAATGAATGATGACTGTGATACTTAACTATTATGCCTCGCAACAACAATTTCCTGGGATTGCGATGTATGACATAATAGGCATCCGGACTTAAAAATCCGGATGTTGACACCTGGATAGCCTTGAACGGTGTTTGCCTTCCCCTTGAGTATTTCGAGAGGCGCTCGCCTGCGAGCCTCTTCGCTGTTCACTGGATCGATCTGCCGCAGATAGGCGTCTCTCGAGGGTGGCTTGTTCCTTCGACAGGTGCTCCCGGTTTTTCTCTAGTATAGAGCGATAAGCATTGAGGGTTCCGACTGAGGTTCCTGCGGGGAGCGGTGTGTTGTTGAGTACTGCTGCTCTGGCGGCTGCCCACTCTTCGTCCGCGATGGTGTAGTCGCTGTCGTGGTTGCTGGCGCTGTTTTCGAAGCTCGCCCGTCTACTGGAACGAGGAGTATGGTCTCCGTTTCCTCTGTGCCTTTTGTTTCCTGTGTTATTGGCGACATAAACTTGATGGTGTGCTGTTCTTCGGGTGGTTCCTTGGACGATGCTGTCGATACTGTCCTCTCCCGACGAGTACTGGGCATTGCAGATGAACGGCGTGTCGTTCGATCCCAGCCCGTGCCTGGTGTCGCAGTTCAAGCAGTAGTACGAAGTTAACTCCGAAGATATGGGATCGTCGGATCCTACCGACATGGAAGACACGGAACGGGGAGTCGAGGGCGCGGGTAAACTCGTCGAGCCTGTCAGGCCAACCGAAAGGTCGAGTGATGATGATGCGCTTGGACTCGTCGATCTGGAGGTGGGCGATTCCAGCAGTCGAAGGATTCCCTCCGCGTTGACGTTGTAGTGGACGCTGCCGAAGGTCATCTCCATGTTTACTTGTAGATCTGAGAAGTTTGAGCGGGAGGAATTGCTGTGCGGGGTAAACTCATAGGAGCCGAACCGAATCGGGCTTCCCAGGTTTGGCGATGACGGTGTCGACGAAGTTGCTGATGAGGTTGCCGGTGAAGTCGCCGGTGTCATGATTGGATCTGCCGATGACCGATCTTGTGCCGACAGGATTCCCACAGACGGCGCCAATTGTCGAGGGTGCTCCTCGGCAATGCCCTCCGATAGGGGCTTAGGGTTGATGGAATCCTGCAAGCTGACACGAGACATCGGTTCACGGACAAGCGGGGAGAGCGATTTACCCAGGTTCGGGGCCCTCGATGAGGTAAAACCCTTACGTCCTGCCTGTCTGTTCTTGATTATGATGATAATGGGTTACAATGGGGTGCCGAATAGTCCGGCTGAGATCTCGTCAAGATGGCTAAATACTAGGGTGACCTAGCTCTAAGCTTCTGTTGGCTAAGATTGGTTGTGTGTCTCGACAGCCCCTCTCCTGGCCTTTATATAGGAGGTCAGGTCTCAAGAGGTCTGATCGAGTACGAATAGGTTTACAGTAGATCTATTTCTAAAACCTTCCTTGTCCGGCTCCTTCCGTGTCTTGTACTTCAAGGAATCTTCCGTTGCACCGCCCTAGTGGCCCATCTTGCCATCGAGTGCCTTCATGGGCCTCCAGCTAGCCCGTATAGGGTGGAGCAACATTGGTTACCCGAAGGCTAGTGCCCACATCACTAGCATTCTTTGTTTGGGAGAGAGACACGCTCCGCTGTTTCGTATGAACACATGTGTTCTTAGCTTTATCTTTAATGTTCATTGCGAAGGTTGGACTACTTCATTCATTGTTACATGGTTGGAAACAGAAAATGTTGCATGTGGTAATTGGTATAATGTCTTGAATAATTTGATACTTGGCAATTGTTGTGCTCATATAGATCATGTTTAAGCTCTTGCATCATGTACTTTGCACCCATTAATGAATAACTACATAGAGCTTGTTAAAATTTGGTTTGCATGATTGGTTTCTCTAGAGTCTAGATATTTTCTGGTTAAGGTGTTTGAACAACAAGGAGACAATATAAAGTCTTATAATGCTTACAATATGTTCATATGTGAGCTTTCCTGCACCTTTTATACTTGAGTTTGCTTCAAACAACCTTGCTAGACTAGCCTTGTATTGAGAGGAATTCTTCTCGTGCATCCAAATCCTTGAGCCAAAAACCATGCCATTTGTGTCCACCATACCTACCCACTACATGGTATTTCTCTGCCATTCCAAAGTACATTACTTGAGTGCTACCTTTAAAATTCTATCCTTTGTCTTTGCAATATATAGCTCATGGGAAAAATAGCCTTAAAAACTATTGTGGTGAAGAATATGTACTTATGTGTCTTATTTCTTAATAAGTTGCTTGTTGAGCGGTAACCATGTTTCTGGGGACGCCATCAACTTTTACCTTTGTTGAATATCATGTGAGTTGCTATGCATGTTCATCTTGTCTGAAGTAAGGGAGATTTTCATGATCAAATGGTTTGAGTATGCATATTGCTAGAGAAGAACATTGGGCCGCTAACTAAAGCCATGATCCATGGTGGAAGTTTCAGTTTGGACAATTAATCCTCAATCTCTTATAAGAATTTTATCTGTTGTTGAATGCTTATGCATTAAAGAGGAGTCCATTATCTGTTGTCTATGTTGTCCCGGTATGGATGTCTAAGTTGAGAATAATCAAAAGCGAGAAATCCAATGCGAACTTTCTCCTTAGACCTTTGTACAGGCGGCATAGAGGTACCCCTTTGTGACACTTGGTTGAAACATATGCTATGTGATACGTCCCAAACGTATCTATAATTTCTTATGTTCCATGCTACTTTTATGATGATACTCACATGTTTTATACACATTATATGTCATTATTATGCATTTTCCGGCACTAACCTATTGACGAGATGCCGAAGAGCCAATTCGCTGTTTTCTGCTGTTTTTGGTTTCAGAAATCCTAGTAAGGAAATATTCTCGGAATTGGACAAAATCAACGCCCAGGGTCCTATTTTTCCACGAAGCTTCCAGAAGTCCGAAGAGGAAACGAAGTGGGGCCACGAGGTGGCGACACAATAGGGCGGCGCGGCCCAAGCCCTGGCCGCGCCGGCCTGTTGTGTGGGCCCCTCGTGACGCCCCTGACCTTCCCTTCCGCCTACTTAAAGCCTTCATCGCGAATACCCCAGTACCGAGAGCCACGATACGGAAAACCTTCCAGAGACGCCGCCGCCACCAATCCCATCTCGGGGGATTCGGGAGATCGCCTCCGGCACCCGCCGGAGAGGGGAATCATCTCCCGGAGGTCTCCTCATCGCCATGATCGCCTCCGGATCGATGTGTGAGTAGTCCACCCCTGGACTATGGGTCCATAGCAGTAGCTAGATGGTTGTCTTCTCCTCATTGTGCTATCATGTTAGATCTTGTGAGCTGCCTATCATGATCAAGATCATCTATTTGTAATGCTACATGTTGTGTTTGTTGGGATCCGATGAATATTGAATACTATGTCAAGTTGATTATCAATCTATCATATATGTTATTTATGTTCTTGCATGCTCTCCGTTGCTAGTAGAGGCTCCGGCCAAGTTGATACTTGTGACTCCAAGAGGGAGTATTTATGCTCGATAGTGGGTTCATGCCTCCATTAAATCTAGGACAGGTGACGAAAGTTCTAAGGTTGTGGATGTGTTGTTGCCACTAGGGATAAAACATCGATGCTTTGTCTAAGGATATTTGTGTTGATTACATTACGCACCATACTTAATGCAATTGTCTGTTGTTTGCAACTTAATACTGGAGGGTGTTCGGATGATAACCTGAAGGTGGACTTTTTAGGCATAGATGCATGCTTTTTTTTTTTGAGGGGTCAACAGTGGGGCAAAATCCCCACTGCATGCTGGATAGCGGTCTATGTACTTTGTCGTAATGCCCTGATTGAATCTCATAGTACTCATCATGATATATGTATGTGCATTGTTATGCCTTCTTTATTTGTCAATTGCCCAACTGTAATTTGTTCACCCAACATCTGTTTATCTTATGGGAGATACACCACTAGTGAACTGTGGACCCGGTCCTATTCTTTACATCCGAAATACAATCAACTGCAATTGTTCTTTACTTGTTCTTCGCAAACAATCATCATCATCCACACTATACATCTAATCCTTTGTTTACAGCAAGCCGGTGAGATTAACAACCTCACTGTTAAGTTGGGGCAAAGTACTTTGATTGTGTTGTGCAGGTTCCACGTTGGCGCCGGAATCCCTGCTGTTGCGCCGCACTACACTTCGCCGCCATCAACCTTCAACGTGCTTCTTGGCTCCTACTGGTTCGATAAACCTTGGTTTCTTTCTGAGGGAAAACTTGCTACTGTACGCATCACACCTTCCTCTTGGGGTTCCCAACGGACGTGTCTTAACTGCACGCATGCATCAAGCATATTTTCTGGCGCCGTTGGCGGGGAGATCAAGACACGCTGCAAGGGGAGTCTCCCACATCCAATCTCTTTACTTTGTTTTTGTCTTGCTTTACTTTATTTTATTCTTGCTTTGTTTGCTCTTATATCAAAAACACAAAAAATTAGTTGCTAGTTTTACTTTATTTACTGTCTTGTTCTCCATATTAAAAACACAAAAAAAATTAATTACTTGCATTTACTTTATTTATCTTTTGTTTATTTCATCATGTTTCCTCCTAAGTACACTCTAAAAGACATACCGGTAGGACGTGGGTCTATCATTGGGAGAGATAATATAGAAGATTTTTTCACTCATGTTAGTACAGCTGAAGATTTTGAAGATAGACACTTGGTAGAACTTGCTCCTACTTATAAAATTGATGTTGCTTCTTTAGTACACATGTTGGAAACTAAATTTGTTAATCTCAATCCTATAATTCGACATATGTTTCTTACACTCGGTGATATGGAAGAAGGAGAAAAGAAAGATTTTGTTTTAGAAACCCTTCTTAAAGAATTTGGTGGTGTAGCAAGAGAAGCTAGAAAGGTCTTTATTAAATATAAGATGCTTGGCTCTTATACCAACTTTGCTAGTACCCTCGAAAAGATGGACATGGATAGAATAAGGTACACTAATAATGTTAATGATGGTGGGGAGATTAAGACAACAATACCTTGTAAGCTCCTAGGAATGCATGAAGCTCTAGAAAATAACTATGGTTGGCTTGTTCCCGAAAATTTGTTTGATGAGGATAGCAAGCCCAAGTATAATGAAAAAGGAGCCTCTGAAACTTACATAGATAATATAAAATGCATAGTTGAGAAAACTCCAAACCCCTCTGTTAATGCTTCTTCTCTTGATAATACTTGATTCACACTTTCTGCGCCTAGCTGAAAGGCGTTAAAGAAAAACGCTTATAGGAGACAACCCATTATTTTACTTATGCACTTTTGTTTTATATTTGAGTCTTGGAAGTTGTTACTACTGTAGCAACCTCTCCTTATCTTTATTTTATTGCATTGTTGTGCCAAGTAAAGTCTTTGATAGTAAAGTCAATACTAGATTTGGATTACTGCGCAGAAATAGATTTCTTGCTGTCACGAATTTGGGTATGGTTCTCTGTAGGTAACTCAGAAAAATCTGCCAATTTACGTGCGTGATCCTCAGATATGTACGCAACTTTCATTACATTTGGGCATTTTCATCTGAGCAAGTCTGGTGCCTCTTAAAAATTCGTCTTTACGGACTGTTCTGTTTTGACAGATTCTGCCTTTTATTTCGCATTGCCTGTTTTGCTATGTTTGATGGATTTCTTTGTTCCATTAACTTTCAGTAGCTTTGTGCAATGTCCAGAAGTGTTAAGAATGATTATGTCACCTCTGAATATATGAATTATGTACTGACCCTCTAATGAGTTTGTTTTGAGTTTGGTGTGGAGGAAGTTTTCAAGGGTCAAGAGAGGAGGATGATACAATATGATCAAGAAGAGTGAAAAGTCTAAACTTGGGGATGCCCCCGTGGTTCATCCCTGCATATTTTAAGAAGACCCAAGCGTCTAAGCTTGGGGATGCCCAAGGCATCCCTTCTTCATCGACAACTTATCAGGTCACCTCTAGTGAAACTATATTTTTATTCTGTCACATCTTATGTGCTTTACTTGGAGTGTCTGTTTGTTTTTGTTTTTGTTTTTGTTTTTGTTTGAATAAAATCGGATCCTAGCATTCTTTGTTTGGGAGAGAGACACGCTCCGCCGTTCCGTATGAACACATGTGTTCTTAGCTTTATCTTTAATGTTCATTGCGAAAGTTGGACTATTTCATTCATTGCTATATGGTTGGAAACGGAAAATGCCGCATGTGGTAAATGGTATAATGTCTTGAATAATGTGATACTTGGCAATTTTTGTGCTCATATAGATCATGTTTAAGCTCTTGCATCATGTACCTTGTACCCATTAATGAAGAACTACATAGAGAGCTTGTTAAAATTTGGTTTGCATGATTGATCTCTAGAGTCTAGATATTTTCTGGTTAAGGTGTTTGAACAACAAGGAGACAATGTAAAGTCTTATAATAGTTCCAATATGTTCATATGTGAGCTTTGCTGCACCTTTTATACTTGAGTTTGCTTCAAACAACCTTGCTAGCCTAGCCTTGTATTGAGGGGAACTCTTCTCGTGCATCCAAATCCTTGAGCCAAAAACTATGCCATTTGTGTCCACCATACCTACCTACCACATGGTATTTCTCTGCCATTCCAAAGTACATTACTTGAGTGCTACCTTTAAAATTCTATTCTTTGCCTTTACAATATATAGCTCATGGGAAAATAGCCTTAAAAACTAGGGATTTCTATTTTCGTGCCCTCGGGTCCTTAGTTGTGCTCAGTTTTCCCCAGCTCCTTAGTTTTTCCTCAGTTTTACCCAAGCCTTTGTACCGAAACCATCACACGTGATGTAACGGCCGGTTGCCCGACGGTTGACCGTTATCTTCCGACTAGTGGGGCCACGTAGAGCCTGCAAAGACACGTCGGACCATCCATCTTTGTTTGACCAGTAAGCATCGCCGTATCCCCGACCAAAACGCGAACGAGTGGGGCTTCGGTATATCAAATGACAAGTACGGCCATGACGCTGATACAAGGGGCAATACACGGGTAGGATTAGATTTTTAAACGGAGCTCTACGAGCGATGGCACGGAGGAGGTGGCATGCGGGGTGCCGAGATGAGATCGACGTCCACAAAGAACCGCATGAGGCGAGACCGGACGCATTAGATAGATATGAACTAGACGCGTTTAACCATGCAAAGAAGAGAAGAAATGGTCGACGACATCGACGACCACCTCAAAACTTTGACTGACCGTGTCGGACACGAACGCGAGCAATGTAGAGAAAACTAGTGTCTCTCCTTTCCGGCGTGTATAGGTGGGTGCTAGGAGAGTGTGGTGGCGAAGGGAAAGACCTCGCGGCGGTCCGTGGCGTCCAGCATAGCGGGTCGGCGTGGCCGTGCCCACGGCGGCGTGCATGCATGATCGGCATTGGCATCGGCATGTACGTTCGGCATTGGCCTCGGCGGTATCTCCGGTGTGTCGGTGATCGAATGAGGGGACGGGATTGAGGGTGCATCCCGACGTTGACCTAGCAGTGGCGGCGAGCATAGCCGTTCGACCATGCCGATATCGGCATCGGCATCGTTTGGAGGCTGTGGTGCTCGAATCAAGTTGGGATTTGTTTCTTGTAGGCCAAAATGAATTTGAAACAAGTTTCATGTTGAAGGTTAGGTAACGAAAGTTTGTAACTATCCCAAAATTATACTAGCGCCATGGTGAGGTTCTTTTTGATAGAGCTATACGGTTGGGCAAACTTTTTGACACTTTTTAGATAGGGTTCCTTGTTGTTACACGTATGGCATCATGTATGGAAAATTTGGGGTCATTTGGAGATGTTCGAAAAAATCACTTTGCTTAAGCGCATGCCGTTTCGTCTCGCTGAAACCAGACTTTTCTAACAAGGTGATTTTTTCTACCTTCTCTAAATAACCTCAAATTTCATACAGTTGATCTTCTATACATAGATAGATAGATTGTTTCGTTTTTACATTTTTCGAACTTTTTATTTCCCTTTACAATACCCAATTGATTTTCAGGTCAAAACCTCGAAAAACAGCATCATGTATGGCATCATTTTCACCCTAAATTTTCTGAAACTTTCCCTTTTAGATATTCCTTGTTGTTATAGGTATGCCATCATGTATGCCAAACTTGGTTAGGTCTCACTGAAACCAGCTTTTGTAACAAATTAGGTTTTTTCGCGTGAAAAGTAATGGCTACAACAAATTGTTGATGGTTTATCATTTTTTTGCGTGAAAAGTAATGGCTACAACAATTTGTTGATGGTTTATCATTTTTTGCGTGAAAAGTAATGGCTACAACAAATTGTTGATGGTTTATCATTTTTTGCGTGAAAAGTAATGGCAACAACAAATCGGTGATGGTTTATCATATTTTTTGCGTGAAAAGTAATGGCAACAACAAATTGTTGATGGTTTATCATTTTTTGCGTAAAAGTAATGGCTACAACAAATTGTTGATGGTTTATCATTTTTTGCGTGAAAAGTAATGGCAACAACGAATCGGTGATGGTTTATCATTTTTTTTGCGTGAAAAGTAATGGCTACAACAAATTGTTGATGGTTTATCATTTTTTTGCGTGAAAAGTAATGGCAACAACAAATCGGTGATGGTTTATCATTTTTTTTGCGTGAAAAGTAATGGTAACAACAAATCGGTGATGGTTTATCATTTTTTGCGTGAAAAATAACGCCTAAAACGAGTTTATAATTTTTAGCGCGTGAAAAATAATACGAGAAAACCGCCCTTCGACAAGCTAATTAACCGCCAACGAGAGAGAGAGGGGTTATCCCGCCCGTTCCCTATATCATACGATCAACGGTCGGTGGGCACGATCCGCGTGACATGGGCTAGACCAATCGGAGCGATGATGCACGTCTGCGAGAATTTGTGAAGAGAGAGGGCAAAACCGAGTACTATCAAGAAACCAAGGGCACTGAGTAGTAAATAGACTAAGGGATTCAAATATGAGATTTAAAAAATGGAAAATGCGTGTTTTGTACAATGAAACCCATCTTGGCCTACCTCAAACTATTTGCAATACCAATATACATCGGTGTGAGAATTGTGGCCTCATTTAGACAAAGTATGATTTGGGGGAAGCTGTTTTGGGAAGGGCTTATTGTGGAAAACCATGCACCTTCATAGCTACTAGGTGATTTGAGAAGTGGCAATTTGTGGTAAAACTTGATTTATCTATGATTTATCTATGATTTGAGAAGTGTCAATTTGTGGTAAAGACTCCATGAGTAAGTGCCACTCTTTTTAGGATTTTTTTGCACATTAAATGACTCATTTAACTAGTTAATCCCATTTGTTGACTCTCTGTTGACCAGCCACTTGAGGGTAAAACTGAGTATATTGCACTAGCCGGTATTAGCACTCGAGGGGAAAATTGAGCACACAAAAAATGCTAGTATAAGACTCGAGGGTATACCTGAGTATATCTAAATTTCCGGGGTTAGACTCGAGGACACGTGCAATTGTTGACGCGTAGACGCGGGTCGCGGTGGAGAAGTCGAGACGTGCAATCGTGGACGCGTGTCGCGTTGCGAAAGTCCAAGACGTGCGGACGTGCACCTGTGCACGCGTAGGGACGCGGGTCGCATTAACCACCCCTCGCCTTTATAGACGCCTCCTCGCACTGTCTCTGTCACTC
This sequence comes from Lolium rigidum, assembly GCF_022539505.1. NCBI lineage: Eukaryota > Viridiplantae > Streptophyta > Magnoliopsida > Poales > Poaceae > Lolium > Lolium rigidum. Next base: position 95,310,053 of record NC_061511.1, on the reverse strand, counting down.
TCACTCGCTCACGCATCGCCAACTCTCCCCCACGTCCCATCATCTTCTCCAAAGCAAAAACCCTCTCCCTCTCCCTCTTCCTCTTCCTCTTCCTCCGCCGGAGAGATGGACAAGGAGAATGACAATCCCATCGTCGAGGTTGGCTCGAGCGCGACGCCTCCATCTTCGGCCCCGTCCCCTCGACGGACGCCGCCGCCGCCGCCGCCGGTGCATCGGAGGCTGCTGCCGCCGGTGGCGGTCGGATCCCGGCGGGATGGGACCCCTACGACCCCGTGCCGTACGTCCCGCCCCCGAACCCCTACGACACCTCCCTGGAGGACCCATGGAACGAGGTAACTACGGTTTGCTTCCTTTTTTGTTCCCCATTCCTTTTTGAACCCTATTTTTGCTGGTGTAGATGGATCTGTAGATGGATGAGTATTGGGCTAATATTTGCGCCGATTTTATTCCATTTTGTTTTGATCACTTCTTGATTTGGGGTTCGGCTGTTCGTTTAATTTATGCAAGTAATATTGGATCTCAATCAGTTAATTTATGCAAGTAATCATGGGATCTCAATCAGTTATTTTATGCACTAATCAAAAGATATCAACCGTTTAATTTTGCAAATAATCTCGAATGTGTTCAAGTTCAGATCTAGTTCAGATCTAGAATCTGTTTCTTTGCCTATGATGAATGGTTGGGCACAAATTTTTACGAGGGAGGGTTCAGCGAACCATTGCTGTGTACAAATCTGTTGTGCATGAGCTTTAGTTCGCTTACCCCTTCCCTGTAGATATATAATCATGTCCACTCTAAGCGAGGTCGACTCTGTTTTTCTTAACTTTGTTATCATGTACGTTAGTCATCGTTGCAACTCATTCACTAGTTTCCGTTTGATATGGATCAGATGTCCGGCAGCGACGAAGAGCGAGGAGGACGTCAAGACTCGCCAGGTGCCTGCGGAGGCTGCAGGTCGGCCGATACATCTCCTACTTCGCCAAGGAGGTGTACAGGTGCCCCTTACGCACCAGGAGACTCGGCGCCACGGACTTCAACTGCCTCGTCACGCATGCCGAGAACATCGAAACACCTTCCCCAAGGTCGGCACGACGGTGAACGTCCACTCCTTCCGCGCCAAGCACGGGGCGCTCGGCATGCACCTCCGCGGCTTGCGGCGGGTGGAGATCTCCGCGGGCGCATGCCTCCGCTCAAGCCCAAGGCTCCCAAGGGGAGCAAGAGCAACAAGTGGAGGGAGAGCCGGATGGGGTAGGCGGAGTCCTGGACGTGTCTGCTGCTGTCTGCTCTGCCTCCTAGTTTGTTGTTGGGATCCCTTTGTTGTTAGCTAGGGATCCCTTGTTGTTATGTTAGTATGATGGTGCTTGTGAAGAACCTCGTTACTATGTTGGCTGCTTGTGTATGCAGCCTATTATCTATCCATATTATCTAGGGATTATCTATCCCTAGTCTACTATATTTTGTTGGCCGTACTTAGTTTTCTTGATTTACTATGACTTGTGAATTTATCGTACATTATCCTGGAGATTTGCTTCTAGATTTAACTACATACATATGAACCGGAGGGAGTACTAGATTTGCTGCCATATTGGGCAAACAACGAGGGCCAAAAGGCACAAATAATTGAAGAAAGTCAGAAATGCAAGCTTCTCTAGATTTTATACTAATTTGGTGAAAAGGACGGAGAGAAAGAGGGGAAAAAGGTGCACTTAATAGGGATGCCAATTTGGGGCCGAGAGAGACAGAACCCGGCTCCTGCTCACGTGCAACCAAACGCTTCTCGTCCTGTCCCACGCGGGCCCTTTCTACCAGCCCCACGCGACGCGGGCCCACACGACTCGGCCCCACAAGACGCGGCCCCACACGTGACAGAACGGTCAACTAAACGGGAATCCTGCCGTCCGAGCGCTTACGCGGGTTTCAAACAAGGGCTTGGGGAAAACTGAGGAAAAACTAAGGAGCTGGGGAAAACTGAGTACAACTAAGGACCGGAGGGCACGAAAATAGAAATCCCTAAAAACTATTATGGTGAAGAATATGGACTTATGTGTCTTATTTCTTAATAAGTTGCTTGTTGAGCGGTAACCATGTTTCTGGGGACGCCATCAACTTTTACCTTTGTTGAATATCATGTGAGTTGATATGCATGTTCGTCTTGTCTGAAGTAAGGGAGATTTTCATGATCAAATGGTTTGAGTATGCATACTGTTAGAGAAGAACATTGGGTCGCTAACTAAAGCCATGATTCATGGTGGAAGTTTCAGTTTGGACAACTAATCCTCAATCTCTTATGGGAAAATTAACTGTTGAATGCTTATGCATTAAAGAGGAGTCCATTATCTATTGTCTATGTTGTCCCGGTATGGATGTCTAAGTTGAGAATAATCAAAAAGCGAGAAATCCAATGCGAACTTTCTCCTTAGACCTTTGTACAGGCGGCATAGAGGTACCCCTTTGTGACACTTGGTTGAAACATATGCTATTCAATGATAATCCATGTTAATCCAAGCTAATTAGGACAAGGTGCGAGCACTATTGGTATACTATGCATGAGGCTTGCAACTTATAAGACGTCTTATACATAACACATATGCTTTATTACTACCGTTGACAAAATTGTTTCTTGTTTTCAAAATGAAAAGCTCTAGCACAAAAATAGTAATCCATGCTTCCCTCTGCGAAGGGCCAATCTTCTACTTTATTGTTGAGTCAGTTCACATATTCTTTCTATCTCAGAAGCAAACACTTGTATCAACTGTGTGTATTCATTCTTACATGTTTACCTATTGCACTTGTTATATTACTTTGTGTTGACAATTATCCATGAGATAAATATGTACAAGTTGAAAGCAATTGCTGAAACTTAATCTTCCTTTGTGTTGCTTCAAAGCTCTTTACCAAGAATTTATTGCTTTATGAGTAACTATTATGCAAGTCTTATTGATGCTTGTCTTGAAAGTATTATTCATGAAAAGTCTTTGCTATATGATTCATTTGTTTACTCATTATCTTCATCTTTGCTTCGAATCGCTGCATTCATCTCATATGCTTTACAATAGTATGATCAAGATTATGATAGCATGTCACTTCAGAAATTATCTTTGTTATCGTTTACCTACTCGAGGGCGAGTAGGAACTAAGCTTGGGGATGCTTGATACGTCCCAAACGTATCTATAATTTCTTATGTTCCATGCTACTTTTATGATGATAGTCACATGTTTTATACACATTATATGTCATTATTATGCATTTTCCGGCACTAACCTATTGACGAGATGCCGAAGAGCCAGTTGCTGTTTTCTGCTGTTTTTGGTTTCAGAAATCCTACAAAGGAAATATTCTCGGAATTGGACGAAATCAACGCCCAGGGTCCTATTTTTCCACGAAGCTTCCAGAAGTCCGAAGAGGAAACAAAGTGGGGCCACGAGGTGGCGACACAATAGGGCGGCGCGGCCCAAGCCCTGGCCGCGCCGGCCTGTTGTGTGGGCCCCTCGTGACGCCCCCTGACCTGCCCTTCTGCCTACTTAAAGCCTTCGTTGCGAATACCCCAGTACCGAGAGCCACGATACGGAAAACCTTCCAAAGACGCCACCACCGCCAATCCCATCTAGGGGGATTCAGGAGATCGCCTCCGGCACCCTGCCGGAGAGGGGAATCATCTCCCGGAGGTCTCTTCATCGCCATGATCGCCTCCGGATCGATGTGTGAGTAGTCCACCCCTGGACTATGGGTCCATAGCAGTAGCTAGATGGTTGTCTTCTCCTCATTGTGCTATCATGTTAGATCTTGTGAGCTGCCTATCATGATCAAGATCATCTATTTGTAATGCTACATGTTGTGTTTGTTGGGATCCGATGAATATTGAATACTATGTCAAGTTGATTATCAATCTATCATATATGTTATTTATGTTCTTGCATGCTCTCCGTTGCTAGTAGAGGCTCGGCCAAGTTGATACTTGTGACTCCAAGAGGGAGTATTTATGCTCGATAGTGGGTTCATGCCTCCATTAAATGCAGGACGGTGACGAGAAAGTTATAAGGTTGTCGATGTGCTTGTTGCCACTAGGGATAAAACATCGATGCTTTGTCTAAGGATATTTGTGTTGATTACATTACGCACCATACTTAATGCAATTGTCTGTTGTTTGCAACTTAATGCTGGAGGGTGTTCGGATGATAACTCTGAAGGTGGACTTTTTAGGCATAGATGCATGCTTGGATAGCGGTCTATGTACTTTGTCGTAATGCCCCGATTGAATCTCATAGTACTCATCATGATATATGTATGTGCATTGTTATGCCTTCTTTATTTGTCAATTGCCCAACTGTAATTTGTTCACCCAACATCTGTTTATCTTATGGGAGAGACACCACTAGTGAACTGTGGACCCGGTCCTATTCTTTACATCTGAAATACAACCTACTGCAATTGTTCTTTACTGTTCTTCGCAAACAATCATCATCATCCACACTATACATCTAATCCTTTGTTTACAGCAAGCCGGTGAGATTGACAACCTCACTGTTACGTTGGGGCAAAGTACTTTGATTATGTTGTGCAGGTTCCACGTTGGCGCCAGAATCCCTGGTGTTGCGCCGCACTACACTTCGCCGCCATCAACCTTCAACGTGCTTCTTGGCTCCTACTGGTTCGATGAACCTTGGTTTCTTTCTGAGGGAAAACTTGCTACTGTACGCATCACACCTTCCTCTTGGGGTTCCCAACGGACGTGTGTTAACTGCACGCATCACTATGCAATGATAATCCATGTTAATCCAAGCTAATTAGGACAAGGTGCGAGCACTATTGGTATACTATGCATGAGGCTTGCAACTTATAGGATATCTTATACATAACACATATGATTTATTACTACCGTTGACAAAATTGTTTCTATGTTTTCAAAATGAAAAGCTCTAGCACAAAAATAGTAATCCATGCTTCCCTCTGCGAAGGGCCAATCTTCTACTTTATTGTTGAGTCAGTTCACCTATTCTTTCTATCTCAGAAGCACACACTTGTGTAAACTGTATGCATTGATTCTTACATGTTTACCTATTGCACTTGTTATATTACTTTGTGTTGACAATTATCCATGAGATATACATGTTGAAGTTGAAAGCAACCGCTGAAACTTATATCTTCCTTTGTGTTGCTTCAATGCCTTTACTTTGAATCTATTGCTTTATGAGTAACTCTTATGCAAGTATTATTGATGCTTGTCTTGAAAGTACTATTCATGAAAAGTATTTGCTATATGATTCATTTGTTTACTCATTATCTTCATCATTGCTTCGAATCGCTGCATTCATCTCATGTGCTTTACAATAGTATTGATCAAGATTATGATAGCATGTCACTTCAGAAATTATCTTTGTTATCGTTTACCTACTCGAGGGCGAGTAGGAACTAAGCTTGGGGATGCTTGATACGTCTCAAACGTATCTATAATTTCTTATGTTCCATGCTACTTTATTGATGATACTCACATGTTTTATACACATCATATGTCATTATTATGCATTTTCCGGCACTAACCTATTGACGAGATGCCGAAGAGCCGATTGCTTGTTTTCTGCTGTTTTTGGTTTCAGAAATCCTACAAAGGAAATATTCTCGGAATTGGACGAAATCAACGCCCAGGGGCCTATTTTTCCACGAAGCTTCCAGAAGACCGAGGGAGATACCAAGTGGGGCCACGGGGCGCCGCCACACTAGGGCGGCGCAGCCTAGGGGGGGCCGCGCGGCCCTAGCGTGTGGGGCCCCCGTGACTCCCCTGACTCCGCCCTTCCGCCTACTTAAAGCCTTCGTCGCGAAACCCCCAGTACCGAGAGCCACGATACGGAAAACCTATGCGAGACGCCGCCGCCGCCAATCCCATCTCGGGGGATTCGGGAGATCGCCTCCGGCACCCGGCCGGAGAGGGGAATCATCTCCCGGAGGTCTCTTCATCGCCATGATCGCCTCCGGATCGATGTGTGAGTAGCCCACCCCCGGACTATGGGTCCATAGCAGTAGCTAGATGGTTGTCTTCTCCTCATTGTGCTATCATGTTAGATCTTGTGAGCTGCCTATCATGATCGAGATCATCTATTTGTAATGCTACATGTTGTGTTTGTTGGGATCCGATGAATATTGAATACTATGTCAAGTTGATTATCAATCTATCATATATGTTGTTTATGTTCTTGCATGCTCTCCGTTGCTAGTAGAGGCTGCGGCCAAGTTGATACTTGTAACTCCAAGAGGGAGTATTTATGCTCGATAGTGGGTTCATGCCTCCATTGAATGCTGGGAGTGACATCAACCTCTAAGGTTGTGGATGTGCTTGTTGCCACTAGGGATAAAACATCGATGCTTTGTCTAAGGATATTTGTGTTGATTACATTACGCACCATACTTAATGCAATTGTCTGTTGTTTGCAACTTAATACTTGGAAGGGGTTCGGATGATAACCTCGAAGGTGGACTTTTTAGGCATAGATGCATGCTGGATAGCAGTCTATGTACTTTGTCGTAATGCCCTCATTAAATCTCATAGTACTCATCATGATATATGTATGTGCATTGTTATGCCTTCTTTATTTGTCAATTGCCCAACTGTAATTTGTTCACCCAACATGCTATTTATCTTATGGGAGAGACACCACTAGTGAACTGTGGACCCTGGTCCAATTCTTTACATCTGAAATACAATCTATCGCAATTGTTCTTTACTTGTTCTTCGCAAACAAACATCATCATCCACACTTTACATCTAATCCTTTGTTTACAGCAAGCCGGTGAGATTGACAACCTCCATCGTTACGTTGGGGCAAAGTACTTTGATTGTGTTGCGCGGGTTCCACGTTGGCGCCGGAATCCCTGGTGTTGCGCCGCACTACACTCCGTCACCAACGACCTTCACGTGATCCTTGACTCCTACTGGTTCGATAAACCTTGGTTTCTTACTGAGGGAAACTTGCTGCTGTATGCATCACACCTTCCACTTGGGGTTCCCAACGGGCGTGTGCTTTACGCGTATCAGGTATAGATGGTGGTAATATTGCAAGAAGTAAAGATGCAGTAAAACAGTAAACAAGCGATGTTTGCAGTATTTGGAAACAAGGCCTAGGGATCATACTTTCACTAGTGGACACTCTCAACATTGATCACATAATAAATAAATAACTTCTCCTCACTTGTGCTACATACACTCTCTTGTTTGATAACAAACACCATTCATTGTGTAGGGCTACAAGAGCTCCCTCAAGCCGGAGTTAACAAGCTCCACAACATTCGGAATTCATATTTAAGTAACCTCTAGAGTGCATGATAGACCGTTGCAATTTAGGCCGAGTAATAACATAGCATACACACTGTCACCTTTAAGCTATGAAAGGGGGAATAGATCACATCAATACTATCATAGTAATAGTTAACTCCATAATCTACAAGAGATTACAATCATAACCTACGCCAAGTACTACATGATGCACACACTCGTCAACATTACATCATGGAGGAGGAATAGACTACTTTAATAACATCACTAGAGTAGCACATAGATTAATAGTGATACAAAGCTCATCATATGGATCTCAATCATGTAAGGCAGCTCATGAGATCATTGTATTGAGGTACATGAGAGAGAGATTAACCACATAGCTACCGGTAGAGCCCTCAGCCTCGGGGGAGAACTACTCCCTCCTCATCATGGGAGACAGCAGCGGCGATGAAGATGGTGGTGGTGTCGATGGAGATGCCTTCCGGGGGCACTTCCCCATCCCGGCGGCGTGCCGGAACAGAGAATTCTGTCCCCCGAATCTTGGCTTCGCGATGGCGGCGGCTGCAGAACTTTTCTCGTATGGTGGCTTATTCTTTTAGGGTTTTCGAGGCGGAGAGAATATATAGGCGGAAGGGCAGCGTCGGTGGAGTCCCAGGGGACCCACACCATAGGGAGGCGCGCCCCCCTTGGCCGCGCCGCCTGGTGGGGTGGGGCCCCCAGGGCTCCCCTCTGGTCCCTCTCTGGCTCTCTGGAAGCTTCCGTGAAATATAAGACCCTGGGCGTTGATTTCGTCCAATTCCGAGAATATTTCCTTTGTAGGATTTCTGAAACCAAAAACAGCAGAAAATAGGAACTGGCACTTCGGCATCTTGTTAATAGGTTAGTTCCGGAAATGCATCAAAACGATATAAAGTATGAATAAAACATGTAGGTATTGTCATAAAACTAGCATGGAACATAAGAAATTATAGATACGTTGGAGACGTATCAAGCATCCCCAAGCTTAGTTCCTACTCGCCCTCGAGTGAGGTAAACGATAACAAGGATAATTTCTGAAGTGACATGCTACCAACATGATCTTGATCAATACTATTGTAAAGCATATGAAATGAATGAAGTGATTCAAAGCAATGGTAAAGACAATGACTAAACAACTGAATCATATAGCAAAGACTTTTCATGAATAGTACTTTCAAGACAAGCACCAATAAGTCTTGCATAAAAGTTAACTCATCAAGCAATAGATTCTTAGTAGAAGGTTTTGAAGCAACACAAAGGATGATTAAGTTTCAGCAATTGCTTTCAACTTGTAACATGTATATCTCATGGATATTGTCAACATAAAGCAATATAACAAGTGCAATAGGTAAACATGTAAGAATCAATGCACACAGTTGACACAAGCGTTTGCTTCTAAGATAGAAGGAGATAGGTAAACTGACTCAACATAAAGTAAAAGAATGGCCCTTCGCAGAGGGAATCAGGGATTAAATCATGTGCTAGAGCCTTTTAAGTTTTGAAATCATATAGAGAGCATGCAAATAAAGTTTTGAGAGGTGTTTGTTGTTGTCAACGAATGGTAGTGGGCACTCTAACTACCTCATCAACCAGACTTTCAACAGCGGCTCCCATGAAGGACGTTATCTCTACCAGCAAGGTAGATCATCCCTCTTCTCTTTTGTTTACACATGTACTTTAGTTTTATTTATGGATGACACTCCTCCCAAACTTTTGCTTTCACAAGCCATGGCTAACCGAATCCTCGGGTGCCTTCCAACATTCACATACCATGAAGGAGTGTCTATTTGCAAAATTAAGTTGCTTACTGATGAATCAGGGCAAAACATGTGAAGAGAATTATTAATGAAGGTTAATTAATTGAGGCTGGGAACCCCATTGCCAGCTCTTTTTGCAAAATTATTGGATAAGCGGATATGCCACTAGTCCATTGGTGAAAGTCTGTCAAGAGTAAATGACAAGGTTGAAAGATAAAACACCACATACTTCCTCATGAGCTATAAAACATTGACACAAATAAGGAGTAATAAAGTTTTGAATTGTTGAAAGGTAGCACATGAAGTATTTACTTGGAATGGCAGAAAAATACCATGTAGTAGGTAGGTATGGTGGACACAAATGGCATAGTTTTTGGCTCAAGGATTTGGATGCACGAGAAGTATTCCCTCTCAGTACAAGGCTTTGGCTAGCAAGGTTGTTTGAAGCAAACACAAGTATGAACCGGTACAGCAAAGCTTACATATGAACATATTGCAAGCATTATAAGACTCTACACTGTCTTCCTTGTTGTTCAAACACTTCACCAGAAAATATCTAGACTTTAGAGAGACCAATCATGCAAACCAAATTTCAACAAGCTCTATGGTAGTTCTTCATTAATAGGTACAAAGTACATGACGCAAGAGCTTAAACATGATCTATTTGAGCACAACAATTGCCAAGTATCAAATTATTCCAGACAATATACCAATTACCACATGAAGCATTTTATGTTTCCAACCAAATAGCAATTAACGAAGCGGTTTTCAACTCCGCCATGAACATTAAAGATAGAACTAAGAACACCAGTGTTCATATGAACGAGCGGAGCGTGTCTCTCTCCCACACAAGCATGAATTTATTCAGAGAATGAAAATAACAAAACGAAAATAAAAGCACACAGACGCTCCAAGTAAAGTACATAAGATGTGATGGAATAAAAATATAGTTTCACTAGAGGTGACCTGATAAGTTGTTGATGAAGAAGGGGATGCCCAAGGCATCCCCAAGCTTAGATGCTTGGGTCTTCTTGAAATATGCAGGGATGAACCGCGGGGGCATCTCCAAGCTTAGACTCTTCACTCTTCTTGATCACATTATATCACCCTTCTCTCTTGACCCTTGAAAACTTCCTCCACACCAAACTCAAAACAAACTCATTAGAGGGTTAGTGCATAATCAAAAATTCACATATTCAGAGGTGACACAATCATTCTTAACACTTCTGGACATTGCACAAAGCTACTGAAAGTTAATGGAACAAAGAAATCCATTCAACATAGCAAAAGAGGCAATGCAAAATAAAAGGCAGAATCTGTCAAAACAGAACACTCCGTAAAGACGAATTTTTCAGGGGCACTTAACTTGCTCAGATGAAAATGCTCAAATTGAATTAAAGTTGCGTACATATCTGAGGATCACGCACGTAAATTGTCAGATTTTTCTGAGTTACCTACAGACGGGGCTGCTCAATTTCGTGACAGTAAGAAATCTGTTTCTGCGCAGTAATCCAAATCTAGTATCAACCTTACTATCAAAGACTTTACTTGGCACAACAATGCAATAAAATAAAGATAAGGAGAGGTTGCTACAGTAGTAACAACTTCCAAGACACAACAAAACAGTAGCAAAATAAAACATGGGTTATCTCCCAAGAAGTGCTTTCTTTATAGCCATTAAGATGGGCTCAGTAATTTTAATGATGCACTCGCAAGAAATAGGAGTTGAAGTAAAAGAGAGCATCAAGAAGCAAATTCAAAACACATTTAAGCCTAACCCACTTCCTATGAAAAGGAATCTTGTAAGTAAACAAGTCATGTAAGCATAATGCAACAAGCATAGAAAGGAAACACAAGTGCAACTTCAAGATTTTCAACATAAAGAGGGGAAACTTAATATTATTAAGATGCATATAACCATGTTTCCCTCTCTCATAATAACTCAACAATAAAACTATCACATGAAACATTCTTATCATGAGCTACATGCATAAAATTATTACTCTCCACATAAGCATAATCAATTTTATTAGTAATAGTGGGAGTAAAACTACCATAACCATCATTGTAATCATCATAAATTGCAGGCATGGTATAATCATAATAACCTTTATCCTCCATAGTAGGTGGCACCAAAATACCACTATCATTATAATCATCATAAATAGGAGGTAAAGTATCATCAAAGAAAATTTTCCCCTCAAAACTTGGGGGACTAAAAATATCATGCTCATCAAAACCAGCTTCCCCAAGCTTAGAATTTTCCATAGCATTAGCAACAATGGTGTTCAAAGCATTCATACTAATAACATTGGCATTATCATGCATATAAAGTTCCATAGGTTTTTTAATTTTCTCTTCAAACACCTCATGTCCTAACTCAAGATAGATATTATAAAGATCTCTAATATTTTTGTTGTTTTCCATTAGGCCTAACTAGTGTAAACAAGAAACAAAAAGATGCAATTGCAGGATCTAAAGGAAATATCTTCGAGCACTCACACACCGGCAACAGTGCTAGGAAATAGCTTAGTAGTCGGAGGATGTGAATACCTTTTACCTTACCTCCCCGGCAACGGCGCCAGAAAATAGCTTGCTGCCTACTGCTGGCGTGCAGTTGACGTGGGACGTGGAAATCTCTGTGGTATAACTTTTCTTCGTTCCCCGGCAACAGCGCCAGAAAATAGCTTGATGTCTACGCACGCTTCTATTCCTGTAGACAGTGTTGGGTCTCCAAGAGCAGAGGTTTGTAGAACAGCAGCAAGTTTCCCTTAAGTGAATCACCCAAGGTTTATCGAACTCAGGCAGGTAGAGGACAAAGATATCCCTCTCAAGCAACCCTGCAATTACGATACAAGAAGTCTCTTGTGTCCCCAACACACCTAATACACTTGTCGGATGTATAGGTGCACTAGTTCGGCGAAGAGATAGTAAAACACAGGTGGTATAGATGGTGGTAATATTGCAGGAAGTAAAGATGCAGTAAAACAATAAACAAGCGATGTTTGCAGTATTTGGAAACAAGGCCTAGGGATCATACTTTCACTAGTGGACACTCTCAACATTGATCACATAATAAATAAATAACTTCTCCTCACTTATGCTACATACACTCTCTTGTTTGATAACAAACACCATTCATTGTGTAGGGCTACAAGAGCTCCCTCAAGCCGGAGTTAACAAGCTCCACAACATTCGGAATTCATATTTAAGTAACCTCTAGAGTGCATGATAGACCGTTGCAATTTAGACCGAGTACTAACATAGCATACACACTGTCACCTTTAAGCTATGAAAGGGGAATAGATCACATCAATACTATCATAGTAATAGTTAACTCCATAATCTACAAGAGATTACAATCATAACCTACGCCAAGTACTACATGATGCACACAATGTCAACATTACATCATGGAGGAGGAATAGACTACTTTAATAACATCACTAGAGTAGCACATAGATTAATAGTGATACAAAGCTCATCATATGGATCTCAATCATGTAAGGCAGCTCATGAGATCATTGTATTGAGGTACATGAGAGAGAGATTAACCACATAGCTACCGGTAGAGCCCTCAGCCTCGGGGAGAACTACTCCCTCCTCATCATGGGAGACAGCAGCGGCGATGAAGATGGCGGTGGTGTCGATGGAGATGCCTTCCGGGGGCACTTCCCCGTCCTGGCGGCGTGCCGGAACAGAGACTTCTGTCCCCCGAATATTGGCTTCGCGATGGCGGCGGCTGCAGAATTTTTCTCGTATCGTGGCTTATTCTTTTAGGGTTTTCGAGGCAGAGAGAATATATAGGCGGAAGGGCAGCGTCGGTGGAGTCCCAGGGGACCCACACCATAGGGGGCGCCCCCCCTTGGCCGCGCCGCCTGGTGGGGTGGGGCCCCCAGGGCTCCCCTCTGGTCCCTCTCTGGCTCTCTGGAAGCTTCCGTGAAATATAAAAACCCTGGGCGTTGATTTCGTCCAATTCCGAGAATGTTTCCTTTGTAGGATTTCTGAAACCAAAAACAACAGAAAATAGGAACTGGCACTTCGGCATCTTGTTAATAGGTTAGTTGCGGAAAATGCATCAAAACGATATAAAGTATGAATAAAACATGTAGGTATTGTCATAAAACTAGCATGGAACATAAGAAATTATAGATACGTTGGAGACGTATCAAAGCACATCAAAGCAATGACGCATGGTGAAGCTCTTGCCCTTGCTGCCGGCCATGTCTCTGTACCACGCATCAGCAATGCGGTCCTACATTTGCAAAAGGAACCAAGAAATCGTCAATATGTCACCAAAGCTAAACTACAATTATACAAACCAAATATGCACTCACATATTCGTCGACAGTTGCGCCGCTAGGAGGATTGGACACCACATGGTCCATTGCTGCTGCCCACTGGCTACAGGCCGGTTTGATCGCGTCCCAACGACCTTGGAGGGATCGGTACGTGCGATCGACAGGATGGCGAACGCGCGACATAAGCTTATGGAACTTGTCCTCAATGCGTTGCCAGTACCGCTTCCCTGTTTGATCGGTGCCGGAGACGGCATCCATCCCCACGGAGGCCCAAGCTCGGCACAAGGTGGTGTCTTCAATCTCCGTGTAGTTGTTGGTCCGCCTCTTATTCCTATTTCCATCGGCCGAGACCTCCACCACACCCTCGTCCCCTTCATCATCCACTTCGTCCCCTTCTTCCACCTCGTCCCCGCATCGTTCTCATCTCCGCCCATCCCATTGACGAACGAAGGGAGTGGGTTAATGTTCACTGATACGTCTCAAACGTATCTATAATTTCTTATGTTCCATGCTACTTTTATGATGATACTCACATGTTTTATATACATTATATGTCATATTTATGCGTTTTCCGGGACTAACCTATTGACGAGATGCCGAAGGGCCAGTTCCTGTTTTCTGCTGTTTTTGGTTTCAGAAATCCTAGTAAGGAAATATTCTCGAAATTGGACGAAATCAACGCCCAGCATCTTATAATTCCACGAAGCTTCCAGAACACCCGAGAGCCACCAGGGGAGAGCCACAGGGCCACCAGACAATAGGGCGGCGCGGCCCAAGGGGGGGTGCGCCCCCTATTGTGTGGGGCCACCGCAGCCCTTCCGACTCCGCCTCTTCGCCTATTTAAAGGTCCCTGACCTAAATCTTCGATACGGAAAAGCCACGGTACGAGAAACCTTCCAGAGCCGCCGCCATCGCGAAGCCAAGATCTGGGGGACAGGAGTCTCCGTTCCGGCACGCCGTCGGGACGGGGAAGTGCCCCGGAAGGCATCTCCATCGACACCACCGCCATCTCCATCACCGCTGCTGTCTCCCATGAGGAGGGAGTAGTTCTCCATCGAGGCTAAGGGCTGTACCGGTAGCTATGTGGTTAATCTCTCTCCTATGTACTTCAATACAATGATCTCATGAGCTGCCTTACATGATTGAGATTCATATGAGTTGTATCACTATTCATCTATGTGTTACTCTAGTGATGTTATTAAAGTACTCTATTCCTCCTTCATGGTGTAACGGTGACAGTGTGTGCATCATGTAGTACTTGGCGTAGGTTATGATTGTAATCTCTTGTAGATTATGAAGTTAATTATTGCTATGATAGTATTGATGCGATCTATTCCTCCTTCATAGTGTGATGGTGACAGTGTGCATGCTATGTTAGTACTTGGTGTAATTGCAATGATCTATCATGCACTCTAATGTTATTTAAATATGAACATCGAATGTTGTGGAGCTTGTTAACTCCGGCATTGAGGTGCTCTTGTAGCCCTACACAATTAGTGGTGTTCATCATCCAACAAGAGAGTGTAGAGTGGTTTTATTATGTGATCAATGTTGAGAGTGTCCACTAGTGAAAGTATGATCCCTAGGCCTTGTTTCCAAACATCGAATCTCCGTTTATTTACCGTTACTGTTGCATGTTTACTCGCTGCCATATTTTATTCAGATTGCTATTACCACTCATATACATCCATACTACTTGAATTTCACTATCTCTTCGCCGAACTAGTGCACCTATACATCTGACAAGTGTATTAGGTGTGGTGGGGACACAAGAGACTTCTTGTATCGTGATTGCAGGATTGCTTGAGAGGGATATCTTTGACCTCTTCCTCCCTGAGTTCGATAAACCTTGGGTGATCCACTTAAGGGAAACTTGCTGCTGTTCTACAAACCTCTGCTCTTGGAGGCCCAACACTGTCTACAAGAATAGAAGCACCCGTAGACATCATTCACCTCCTCCAAAATCTCCATGTACGAGGCGTTCTCGTTCCTAATCGGACGAGGCCTCAGTATCTACTCGCAATCAAAAAACGGAGGAAGAGTTCATGTGTACCTTGTTGACCCCTCGCCGAGCACGTCCTGGGCGATGTTCGTGGTGGCTTCTGGTGGCGGCGGCGGCGTTGGCGGAGAGGGGACCGGAGGCGGGGCGCCACAGCTAGTCGCCGCCTTCACTTTCGTCCTTTTCGGAGCCGAATTCTTTGGTCTCGCACGGGCTGCCTTCGGCTTTGTTGCCACCGCCGAGACATCACCGGTGGCCGCCCGTGGCACCGGATTGCGGGACCACATGCATTCCCGCGCGCCGCCGCTTCACCCCGCAGGGGTTCGCAGGGGTTCGGAGGGGTGGCAGCGGTCGCCAGGGTGGTTGGTGGAGCGGCGGAAGCTCCGGCGACCACGGGAGAGGGTGGCGGCGCCTGCGAGGTAGAAACGGCGGCCGGCGGGGTCGATTCGAGACTCATCGGGGAGAAATCGGAGGGTGACGGTGCAGAGGAAGGTGAGGGCGCACAGATCGACGGCGGCGGTTGGGAGGAGCTGAAAGTTCCCTTGCGCGCAAAGAAGGGATTGTGTTCGGGCGCGTTCGGTTCGCTCCGTCGGCCCCTACAAATACAGGCCGACGGATCGAACCCAACGCAGCCTGAAAAATATTTTCAGTTTTGACGTGTTTACGGTCATTAATCGACGCCGTTTTTCGGCCCGAACCCGTAAACTGCCAGACCATTTTTCGGTTTTGGGCCTTTTACCACTCTGCTAGAGATGCTCTTAGTGCAGTAGATACCATCCGATTCGACACCTGTGACTGCAAGTGTAAGAAAAAGGTACGCAGCAAGGCACGTCTGCTGAAAGGGATGTGATTAGGGTTGCCGTCGCCCACCTTCTCAGCCTGACTGCCGGCGGCGCCGGCCGGCCCCTGGCACCCACACCACGCCGCGCTTCCCCACTGATCTTCGTCCTCCTCGCGCGCCTGTCTTCTTCCCCCGTCCCCTCAGGTACCTCCTCCCCTCCCGCCCTCCTCCCAACCCCCACCCCGAACCCACCCGAATTTTCCCAAGCTCTTACTAATTTAGTACCGATTGATGATAACCCGATGTATCCGTTTCGAGTTTTTACTGCGGATGGAGAGATGGATGAGATTGCTCTTGTTTAGATGCAGTGGCGGAGCTTGAACGAAATCTCAGCGGGGGCGAAGTTATAAAATTACAAGCACTCATATGTGTTTTGAGTCACATAATACAAGTACAACAAGTTATGGTGTATGCATTTTGAGAAACTCCAACAATCGGACTAAGTAATCAGCATGCGGAATAATCTACCAATCAAATTGTAGTCAAAACGTCTCAATACAACTTTCCCCAACTAAAAAAGCAAAATCAAACGACTGGGACTAAACGCTGTAGTAGGAATGTAGAAACTTGCAAGACGAGAGAGATAGTAGCTAGCTTGGAGCATTCAGATTTGCATGACAACAGGGTAGGGGACTTTGCTTTCGACCCTGCGCCACCGGCCTGCCGCCCGGCCGCCCACACGTACGACCAGTTCCTGGAGATGAGAACAGCCTTTGCAGGTGCAAGCATGAAGGAACATGTTAAATGGGCCTTGGAGTCTGCGCACTGCTACCAGCTACCATACTAGGAGGTGTGATGCATTTTTGTTGGGGGGGCGACAGCCCAGGTTCGCCCCGTGAAGCTCTGCCAGTGTTTAGATGTATTGAATGCTGGATAGTTGCTCTGAACTAGACTCGGTTGTCTTCCACCAGTACCTCCTGACGTGCCACCGTAAAATTGGTACTAGCTTCAAACAGTACCAGGACCGAACGGCCAGCAGGCCGGAAATGCCCAAATGGATGTATGCCATATGCTCATATTGTACGACAGATCCAGGGCGAAGTGCTGGCACTAAAATCTAACCAGCTCTATATGCTTTATACTATATATAAAAGTTAGATGATATAGACAGAAGGATTCCGCTTACATGCTTCTGTGTGCATTATCTATGAAAAACGTGAACGGATCATTTTGTTTGCACACGTAGTACGTTCTTGATCTTTGGTCGACTGAGGAATCATTTAATTTCTGTTGAGTAGATGGAGAGGGGCCTGAAATCCAAGGCGCACTGGGATTCGTTCGGGCACAAAGTGTTCTGCGAGATCTGCAAGGAGGAGGTTGGCGCCGGGAACAGGCCCGTGTCGTATTTGAATAAGACGGGATACCAGAATCTCCAACACAAGTTCTTGGCTAGGACTGGGAGAAGTTATGAGAGGAAGCAGTTCAAAAACCGGTGGGAGTCCTTGAAGAAAGAATATGCTCATTGGGTGGCCTTTACACAGGCTGCAGCTGGGCAGCGGTGGCATAGCGCGTCGGGAACAGTAGATGCCGACAATGAATGGTGGGTGAAGCTCACAGAGGTATCGTCCAGTGTACCCAATGGAGTCTATTTCCTCCAAGTTTATGTGATTTACGAATCGCGCTTATGCTAATTGTCAGTCCATTTATTTGTTTTTTAGGCCCACCCAGAATTTGTAAAGTTCCGGAATGGACCGCCAGAAAACCTTGCTGAGCTTGCCGCCATGTTTGACGAGGCTCATGCGACAGTTTCATCTTCCGCCATCCCGGGTGAGCATATAGAAGACCCCACTGATCTCGTTGAGGTTGAGGATGGCAACGGCTATCTAGAATGCAACAATGACCTGGAATGCAACAATGATCTGGAATATATCAAGGCATCTGACCAGCAAGCAAAGGGAGCTGAAAAGCGGAGGGCTGCTGCCATTGCTGCTAGTCCAAAGAAGAAATCAAAGCAACAAAAGAACCCGCCGGATCAGGAGTTCAGGCATGTGACCAACATAATGGCTGGTAGCACTTCGGGAACATCTTCGAGTGATGTTCCAAGAGGTCATGGGATTAAAGATGTCATCAAGTTGGCTGTGCAATCTGGGGCGAAAGAATGCAGCGATCTGTTCTTCACGGCCACCAAGCTGTTCATGAATGTGGACTATAGGGAGATGTTCAGTGCTTTCGAGACCAATGAAGGAAGGCTCGATTGGCTGAACAGAATGCATGAAGAGATGAAGAAGAAATAATGTATTTGTTTCCCTGGCCGCAAGAGATAGGTGGATAGATCAGTCCATGCATGTGTGAACTACCAATCTTTTTCCGACATGCGAGGAGAAGACTCATTTCTCCACTTACAGAATTACAGTAGAAGTGAGAGTGAGGCTTGAATCTGGGCGTGTTGTTCTCAACCCTGTATACCCACTGCTAATACTCTAGGAGGGTTCTTGTGTGAAGTACTAATCTCATATCATTATGAACTTGTTTCTTGTGATGTTGTTATGTCAATGGATGATAGAAATATTTCATGGTTTACAGTATACTAACCTTTCTATGTTCTCTAAGTACAGAAGAAATGAGGAAAACAAATTTAAGCATATCTTTAGCCAAGGGGCAAACTTCTGTCTTCACTTGTTTTACTGCTGCCCTTGGGAAGAAAAAGTTTGTTATAGCTAACTACTGTTAGTCTCCTGCAGTTGTGTTCTCTCTTCATTTCTCATAGTTTAAAAAATCCGGTTATTTGTTCACTCTTCTTTCTTGAGCTAGATAAGCTACTTTTGATGAATTAAAGGTTCCAGAGAAACATTATCTTTATAGGCAAAAAATAAATTAAGTTTGTGTATTGTTCTTTCTTTTTAGGCACATTCTTCAAATACTATTATCAAATCAGAAACAACTACTAATATGCTTGTCATCAGAGTAAAAGATTTAAGAGTTTTAACTGAGGTATATTATGTAAGATTGCCGATATACCATGAAAGTAGCACCAAGATTTCCATCCTGGTGTGTGAAACATCTTTTGTTATCTTAATAACAAATCGGGCATGGGCGCATGGCATTGTTTAATGGTACCTTTTCCAGTGTTTATGTAGGCCTGATGATCAATTGAGTTGTTCATCCACTGACATAGTTGCCTAACTAGGCTCATAATTTTTATGTTGCAATGATATTTGCTAATTTGCACAAGCAAATTACTCAGCTGCGCATCCTAAATGGACAACCATTTGATATCAGAATCCTCGATGCTGATTTTAACAAAAGGATTATGTGTGGAGCATCTTTTGTTATCTTAGTAATTAACAGTCTGGACATGGCATTGTTTAATGGAAGTTCTCTAGCGTTTATTTAGACCTAATGATCAGTTAAATTGTTCATCCACTGATGTGGTTGACTACCTGAGCTTGTAATTTTCCCATTGCAATGGGATATGCTGAAGTAAATTATTTTTCTGAACATCCTAAATGGACAACCATTTGATATCAGAATCCTCGATACTGGTTTCTGACAAATTTTTGTTCAGTTGATACTCTAGCATATTTTGCTCCTTAAATTTTCTAATTCTAGTTTCCATCCATTTTGCTCCTTAAATTGTCTAATTCTAATTTCTAACCATGTTCATCAGTGGAGCTTGTACGGACATCATCATGCTGGACAACCGGTATATAACTATTGTCTATTTCCTCATGAAGATTATACTATTGAATATCCTTTCTGGTTGGGAGAATTTAGCAGCAACTGATTCTTTGGAGTGGTGTTTGGCTCCGTTTTGAACAGCCTATGATCAAGGGCATTGAAGGATGAAAGCACTCCTGTCATATGTACGGTAACACAGTGTATCTGTCATATTCTAAACTAACATCTGGATCGGTTGCAATTGTAACTCCACACTGAAATATGAGTGCAGTACGCACTTTCCTCTGCAGATTTAGCCTTTTTTTTTGGGGGTAACAGTATGTCTGTAAGATTTTTATAGCAAACTTGTGGGACAGTTTCAGCTAAGCATCCTTGCTACCGCTGAATGCTGATGACGGTGGCAGCCTGTGGACATGTGGGAGAAATAGTTGTGAGAGCGTCCACAATCCTTAACTTGTTGATATGTAATTTTTTAGTTTGCTTACCTAAATGATCACAATTTTGATTATCATGGATATAATATACTCCATCCAAGTCAATTTATATTTCACAACATATAATGATGGTGTTTTCACCTACCGCGGTGGGTAGCTCTTTTTGAACTGCTATGTGTTCACTTCACTGTTGTCCTTGCCCATGTTGTGTTCAGTGGCTACTACTGGAGCTACTGCGCTTTCCTCTTTTGTCTAGGGAGTTCAAAGCCTGAAGCAACTTTACACACGAGTGACCTCACGCAGGATGGGAATGCCAAAATGGTGAAAGAATCTTTGGGTATACTTTAGGAAGAGGGATAACTCTAAATGAGCTGCTGAAGAAGAAAGTTTAGGAGAAAGTCCAAGCAATTGCTTCTGAAGTTCCCATCTATGAGGCAGTGATGACCAAATGCTGTGTTGGTGGCAACCTCTTTTCTCTGGTGCGTTCAAACACATACTCTTTTGTAAAACTGCTGGTGTGGATTTGGCTCTTTGATCTCTAGTTTGTTGTAGGCTATTGATTCTTTTCTTGAAATTTCAAGACTCTGTTTTGCAATTTACTTGCCAAACTGGCATGCATAGCAAATTTCTTATCAGCTGAATTAGCCACCGACCTGAAACAGTAATTTTTTGTGTTGCAATTGACACTTTGAAACTTTTAACTAGGCATTCTGCAAGGGATATGCTTCAGCTTATCTTCGAAGAAGACATCAAACTCTCACGCTTCAGTTGGAGACAAGGAGTGGGACACTACATTACACGTCAGGCCAAACAGTAAAGCCATTCATGGAGGCTGGTCGGAGTTTGCCATCAATAGTGACCTTCACCTGGGAGATATTTGCTTCTTTGCAAAGAGGGGCACCAGAAGTCTTGTGATGAGGATCCATTTCGTTAGCAAGTCAGGCATACTGTTGTAGCTCAAGCTTCCTAGTTCGTGTTGCTGTTCCGAGTACTGGAATTATCTATGGTCCGTATGGCCTAAACTCGCTGATATGCTGCCATTTATGTACATTTTGTTTAGGTTTTTTACTGTTTGTTATGAAACCTTGTAGTATCCAAACTGAGGAAAGTTGAATTCTGCTCTGCCTCCAATATCGTTTACGATAACTGATTATGATGTCTACAGGTGATCAAATATTTCGCAATGAGAACATGCTATAAGCTGTACTTCCATAGTTCCATGTGCTATTTCAACTGTCATTAGGATTTTAGGTTACGGGGAGTAGCAGATAAAAGGTGTAGGACTAGGACCCTGTTTTTGTGTGAGGTAGAGAAGATAGTGATTATTTATTCAAACTGTTCCAAGGTAAAATATTAGTTTAAGCACCTCTCATGTTTATTGTTTCTTTCTTTTGAGGTTCACTTTCTGTAAATTTTATCATCACATCAGAAACAACCATTAGTATGCTTGTCAGAGTAAAAGACTGTAAGAGAAGTAACCCCAAGATTTCCATTTTGGCGTGTGGGACATCTTTTTTTCATCTTAGTAACAAGCTGAATGAGTTGAGTTGTTTGATCGTACCTTCTCTGGTATATATGTAGACCTAATGATGGGTTGAGTTGTTCATCCACGGTTGTAGTTTTATACCAGTGCTCATAATTTTCTCTTTCTGTGGCCTCGGGTTTTCTTTTCCAGGTCGAACTTGTTCGGCCGTTGGATTTTGCAACTTAATTAGTAAAAGTCTGTGTGATGCAGAGACCCTTTTTCGAAAAGAATAAAAATTGCTGAGCATCCTAATTGGACAACTAGTTGATACCAGTATCACCGATGCTGGTTTCTGAATTTTTTTTATTTAGTTGATGATACCCTATAGTTAGATATTGTTCCTCCAACATAGTCTATTTTGTACCATAAATTGTCTAATTCTAGTTTCTCTCCATGTTCATCTGTGAATATAGCTTGTAACTCTACATTAAATTATGTGTGCAGTGCCCACTTTCTTCCGCAGATTGAGCTCTTTGGGGTGAATTGGTTGGTACATGGAAGCAAACACTCTAAAGTCTAATATGTCTAAGACCTTTTCATGGTGAACTTGTGGAACAGTTTAGCATCCTTAGACATGCTCTTACTACAGCTCTTCTGGACTCCTTGTCGATTCCATCTGAATCAGCTTTCCTTCTAGATGTGCATCCTCCTCTCTCTATTTTGAATATCTGGTTGAAGGTAGGCTACGAATATCAGTGGGTTTTATGAGTGCTTGTTCAAATGCTGTTCAAGTAAAAAATGGGAGGAGATTCTAGTGCTGGCTAACCAGTTAAGGAGCAAGGGAGTGGTTGTACAAGAACTTCTTTATTTAGGATATTGCTTCAGATAATATATGAACTAGCGAAGCAGTTCTTTCCTTGATTAAATATTTAAAGGGCTTCCTCAGAAAAAAGTGAGCATTTTTAAGGCATGCGCTTAGGGTGTATTTGGTGGCCCGGGTCACCTCAGATATTCTCAACCCAACCTAGCTGAAGTGCTTATTTGTTGTTTGTTAGACCGGCTCGGTCCAACTCGGCACTGCTGACCTCGTACCAAAAAAGCCTCTCAGCCAGGTCCAGATGAGAAGCAGGAATCGAGCTTCGCAGGTCGGCCAGGCTGAGCTCGCCCCGCAAAAAACTGTAGCAAGCCGCTGGATGTGGGTTAGAATATAAGAAGATGCAACAGAAAACACTATTGGATGGAAAATGTTTATCCCCTGATGTGGTGTATGAATTTAATTTGGTTAACTTGCCATGTCATTTGGGTAGGCATAAAATCCGAAAATGGCGCATGCATTTCCTGCAAATATTGGAAACTCGATGTCCCAAAAATGAGCTGTGTTACGGTGATTGGTGAGTACTTTCGAGTACTACCCAGTACCACTTCTCTAATTTATTCCATCCGTCCGATCTAGCAGTTAAATATAGAATTTTAACTAAACTTAAACATGGGTAATATGGTAATTTTCGGAGGCTAACCCAGTAACCCACCCTTCAGGCCTTCTTGGGAGATTTTACTAGTTGCCACGTTTTATTTCAGACTTCTATAATTTGCCACACTTTACTTAGCCTTTGATAATTTGCCACACATTAGATTGATTTGTTTCTAATTTACCCTCTTTTCTTTACAGCTCTATTATTTATTTTAACACCAAAATACGTTGGGAAATACAGTACTTCTACCGATTGGATCGATCAACCAAAGATCCCCAAAATCACGCATTCCTTTTCTTGCAGCAGACCGTAAGAGGGAGCTCGGACGGAGCGCCGCCACCCGCCGGCCATCACGTACGGCTGAGGAAGAGCAGAGCCACCGCCCGCAGACAACGCCGACCGGACAAAGGTCGGAATCCCTCCTCGAGAGGCCGGCTGCATCGTCAGAGGTCGGCGCCTCCTAGTGGACATGGTGCCGGCGGAGAGATCCTCCGTGGCTGGCCGACAAAGAAGGTGTCATTGGTATCGAATGAAGAGCTATGGCACGTTGAAGCATAGCTGCAGCACTTGTCGCTCGATGCTCACCCCATCTCCCAGCAAAGAGCTGGTCTCCTGTAAGAAGTTATCCGAAGAACACACAGGCAGAAAAAGATCAACCTGGCCAAGAAACAGAGCTCATGCGTGCAGACATCAAGAGTCCCAATGATCGAAATTCAGAGCATTCGGTGATCTGCAATTGCAGAATTCAGTTGCTAGTCAGTAGTCACTAACCTTCTCCAAGCGAAATAGGGAAAAAATTGATGGGATTGAGGGAGATGAGCGGATTGGGTTACATGGATATGGTGGTTGCCGTGCATGATCGGCAACCATGGCTGCGCCACCCGTGGTCCAGCCTCTGCCGCCGGTGATCCCGCCCCAGCTCCTCTTTCTCATGTTCTTGGTTTCTCCTCCGCTGAACAAAAAGAACGGGAAACGATTCATTGGTTGATCGATCGATAGATCAGGATCGGTCCAGCCAGGTTATTTGCCAAACCATACTAGTAATGTATTTCCCAACGTATTTTGGTGTTAAAATAGATAATAGAGCTGTAAAGAGAGAAATATGGCAAATTAGAAAGAAATCAATCTAATGTGTGGCAAATTATCAAAGGCTAAGTAATGTGTGGCAAATTATAGAAATCTGAAATAAAGCGTGGCAAATAGTAAAATCTCCCGGCCTTCACAGGCCGGTAGCGACCACTACCTGAGTCCACGATCTAGTCCACGCCCCTGCCCCCCACCGCCCGCCGCTCGCGGGACGCGCCGTCGATCGCCGGACGCGCAGCCGAAGCCTCTACTATCCGTAAACGCAGCTGAATCAGATCTCCGCCTCCGTACCCGCCCGTGCACCGCGCCCGCCTTGGTAAGGAGTTCGGCCGCCTCGCCTAGTAGGTCGCGAGCCACGTCTGCTTGCCCACGAGCTCACCTCGCCTCGCCCAGGAGCTTGCACCGGCACCGCCCAGGATCTCCCAGTCCGAACCCCTGGCCGGCATCGTCCCTGCACTACACCGCCACCTCTGAGATAGTGATTTGCAAATCAGTATGATCTTGTTTCTTTGATGACCAGGTTAAAAAAAGTTCCTTGTGCTATTCATGCAATGGTCTAGGTCATGAAGTTAGGAAATATCACTGTGAGAACTCATAACAGCATGGATTACCTGTAATGTAATCACATTAAAGCATAGGAAATATTTCAAGTAAAGCCTGCAAATGCAGTGGTGCTTGTTTAACTACTCTGCTGTGATTTTTGCTCAATTGTGATCATCTGATCTAATTAGAATATTGGATGTTGGCATTGTCTTCTGTAACCACGAGACCTTACTTTTCAAGCAATGTCAATGTCGACATGAAGATTTGTCCCATGATTTGCCTAAATTATTCCAAAACACTGTCAGCGACACAAGATTCAATGGTCGTGTCTAGTATAAACATCCTGTAGGTACAATGTGGTTATTCATTTTTCAGTGGCAGAACTATTTTATGAATTATTCCTCATAATTTCATGATGAGCACTGAAGAACCATCATATGTGCTTTGCTAAAAACAGGTTTTTGGGGATCACTGCGTCATATGTTTGGAAGACATCGTGCATGAGATCTCAACGGTTGGGACACACATCAGGGAAACGTTGAGCTTTCTCGTGCCCGTCAAGCTCGAGTGCTCAACGAGGAGGCTGCGGATGAAGAATTACTTCAAGGCTGGTGGCGACGCAGGCAACCGTGGGGATAAGATCCATGGACTAATCGAGAAGCTGAAGTGAGGCGGTCTCCACTAGTAGTCCGCAAACACGTGATTGATCCGTTACAATATATGTTTTGTCCTTTGTAATAGCAGCTGAATTTACCATTGTTTATGAAACCGTGAACAAGTTTGTGATCATATCATGAAATAGCAGAAAAACTAATATTTGAACTAGTCAGAACTTGTCTAGCTCATGGTAATCATGGATGTCACTTGAATATTAATCCCCACTGTGTAGATGTGAAGTATTCAAATAAAATTCATATCAAACTTGAGTACAGTTTCTTTGACATGACAACATGGAAATAGCATCATAGCATCATCTGAATTATGATATTAAGAATCAATGATCCAGGACACATGAAAACAAGGAATTTAGAACCAGGGCACATGAAAAACTTGTTCACGAAACAACATCTGTATTGTATTATAAGAGGCTTCAGCTGGAATGCTCTTACGGCTTTAGTCATGCAGCAATAAGTGAACAATATTTTAACCTGATGCATTGAACAAAGATATGATTAAGGCCAACAAATTGATTAAATATCTCCTTCTATGTGACAAAGCTCTATATTCAAACTGAGAAGGGGCATCAGGAGCTAGCATCAGAAACTTCTGCTGGATAATCAAATTTGATTGGAACAAATAGGGGCATGAGTGATATAACCTTCTGAAGCTCAAGTGAGCACTTGGATTGGAACAAATAGGACGGGCGACACAAAGTTGAACATTTCTGTCTCTCAACACTTTGAACAAACAGGCTACAAGTGTCTCATAAAATTTACACGCACATTTTCTATCAGCAATTCCAATATGTTAAAAGCTACAGAACAGCTGAGCAGATGATGAAAGTTGCACCCCACCAGGCCTAGGTTGCTTACATTGGTGTTGACTGTCAAACACAGAACCAAGTGAACTAGCTACTGAGAATTGCTTACAAAGAAGTAGCTACTGAGGATCCAGACTCCATAGCAATATCTATCTTATGGAACATGTAGAATGGAGCTATTCGTTGGAAAAAAAACAGTGCTAGTGCCACCACTGTCTTCTGTCCTTTCTGTCCTCCAGACAACTGTATCATGGACTTTGTTTCTCCCTTGCCAGTAAAGGAAATCTGAAACGTAATAAACCTTTAACAAGTTTGACGACAAATCAAACTGATCACCAAAATAATTCATCAAGAGTTTAATAACTTGAGTATAGTTTCTTTGACATGACAACATGGAAATAGCATCATAGCATCATCTGAATTATGATATTAAGAATCAATGATCCAGGACACATGAAAACAAGGAATTTAGAACCAGGGCACATGAAAAACTTGTTCACGAAACAACATATGTATTGTATTATAAGAGGCTTCAGCTGGAATGCTCTTACGGCTTTAGTCATGCAGCAATAAGTGAACAATATTTTAACCTGATGCATTGAACAAAGATATGATTAAGGCCAACAAATTGATTAACTATCTCCTGCTATGTGACAAAGCTCTATATTCAAACTGAGAAGGGGCATGTGGCTGCAGGAGCTAGCATCAGCAACTTCCGCTGGATAATCAAATTGGCTTTTCAACACTCAGTTAGTATAAAAATATTTAATTGCACAAGTAAAATCTTTAGTTCTGCCCACAGCTATTCAACAGGCTGCCAAGTAAGTTCATGTAGCAGGCTAACCCCAAGCAACAAAACCCTACTGAATTTATAATTCTAGATACATGAGAAATCAAGAATGGACGTGGATCCATTCACCTTGGGCAAGCAACCATTCTTCTCCGACACGTCGCACCGGCGTCTTGTCACACGTCGTGCCGGCCACCTTCAGCTTCGAAGCCGCGCTTGGCGGCAACCACCGGCTCCACCTCCACTGCGTTGGCCCGGCGCCCCACCGGGACACCGTCTGAGAGGCGCTCTACCTCCGACGTGTAGCGCCGGCGTCTAGTCGTGCGGCGGGCCTAGACACCTGCAGCTTCTACGTCGTGTTTTACATCTACAGCCGGCTCCGACTCCTCTGCCTCGCCCCAGCGGTCCACCGGGGACGATTGGAGGTCGTTGGAGAGCTCCACGTCTTGCGGACAGTGAGGCGGGTGGAGCACGTCGTCAGACGAATCCTGTGCGGAGCTGCAGGACACGGCACGAGTCACGGACTTCGGCGATCACGGTGCCGGAGTGGCGGCCGGAACGGGGGATTTTTGCAGGGGCTAGGGGATGGCGCGCAGACGAGCGGCGAGGCACTATGCCGGCGGGGAGGGGTGGCGTTGGGAAGGGATAAGAACGCGTCGGCGTCGAGGCGGCGACGAGGGGAGGCGACAGGGCGGCGGCCGCCTCCATGGCGCGATGGGATGGAGCGGCGACGCGGGGAGGGTGAAGTCGGAGGAGGGATAACATCTGAACGCGAAATTACGTAACTACCCTTCTATTAAACTAAAATAAATATATAATTCCAGTACTTACGAGTACTTTCCGGTACTTAATTTCCACTACTTTTCGGTACTATTGGTTTTCCCACCGTTGGATTAACTAGCCTGGACGGCTCCTAAATTGCCCAATCATAGTAAAAGTTGTACCCAAAAATATTCAAATGATGAAAAATTATAACACTTAACCTATTACCTTGTCCTGCAACAGCATATATGCCGAAAAAATTCAGCCCATTTGCGGGGCAGGATCTCTAACACCATTAAGCTCATCACTCCTAATGGTATCATGTATAATGTTGTGGTGAGCTGGGAGATGGGCCAGGCAGTTCTTCGGTATGGCTGGGATGCATTTGTTACACCAGATACAAGAAAATGACACATTCTTCTTCATGTACCTTGGGGACTCCAACTTTGAGCTTCGTCTACTAGATTCAGATGGCTGTGAGAAAATGGCTTCCTATTTTCGACCACCCTCAGATTTCCTTGGAGCCTTTCCTCCAATGTGCCTTGTGGTCTTCATTTGTCGAATGGTTAGTTTTATTTTTCGAACTAGTGAACTAGAAGCAGTTAACAGTTTCTGTAACAAGCAGAGAAAAAAAAAATGCAGATGAATTTTCTTCTTAAAGTTTCACAATGATTTTGTGAAAATTGTACCAAACTTGATGTGCAGAACAAGCTGCGCCTAATCCAGGACAAGTTCGTATGCCAATTGAGTTTGACTATACCATGCCAACTGGATGCCACCCAAGCCCGGAACAAGATGATAAAGTTCTAGAAATTACCCGCACAATAAGGTCTGAGATCCCCTTGTATGTGGCTGTGATGAACAAAATTAATGTCAACATGGAGGACTGCTTTATAAGTTGTATCTTTTCCAGATCATTTATTTGTTATGATAGCTACTCCAGTTCTTATGACCTATTGCTATTGGTCAGCACTGCATATTCTTACCTTTTTTCTGTTTTGTTCCTGAAGAACATACCATTGCAGCTTGTGGACCATTTCAAAGAGGAGACGACTGCTACTACTATCAAACTAGTAGCCCATAATTGTCACATATACATTGTTGGAGCTAGCATTCTAGCAAGCACAGTGAGGATCAGGTTGTCATCCGATCTGGCTGGGGTGCTTTTGTAGCAGCTATTGACATACAAAAGAACGACCTCCTCATTTTCAGTAGCAAGGAGAAAACTCGCCTCAGAGTTCTCACACTGGACCCAAGAGGTTGTCAAAAAACGTCTCCATGGGTTGCCATTAAAGATGTCTCCAGATGAGCCTGTTTCGATGTGTGCTCGTTTCCTGCTTTTGAGATGAGCCTGTTTCTGTAATATGCTTTAAAACCCTTCGAACGCTAGCAGTAGGCGGCGATCCCCCCTCTTCTTTTATTTCCTGTTACCTAAACCTCTGTTTTCGTTATCGTGATGGTAATGAAAATCGATCCCTTGTTGGATCGTTTGGGAAAAAAATTTAAGATGTCTCCAATATTTGTGAAGATTCAATTCAGATTACTGATCCACCACCTCATACAATTGAAACTATTGATCTGACCAGCTCTGACGATGATCACATTGTGAGGGAAGATGCTAGAAGGTCACCTAGGTGGCAGAAACAGGTACCAGGTTGTGGTGCAAAAACACAGAAGATGGCTTCAACGTCATCCCCGCATTAAAAAGTCAGGTAATTGTACTAAGTACCTCACATTTTTTACCACGTTTTCAAATACTTGTGGTTGTGCGGTGCTCATCATACGAGAGCATGGCCCATTTTTCAGGATTTGACATTCACAAGCTGAATGTCGGAGCAGCTGACAAGTTTGGAGTTGACCAGATACCTCCCATCTCCAACGATCTTTCCCGGCTTCCCTATATTCTTGCAAAAGGGGTAAGTCTAACTGAGCCACTATAAGTTCAGGAGAAAGTCCAAGCAATTGAATCTGAACTTTCTATCTATGTGGCAGTGATGACCAAAACCAGTGTTGGTGGTAGTCACTCAATACGCACTCATTTGTTAAACTGCTAGTATGGATGTGGCTCTTTAATCTCTAGTTTGTATTAGGCCACTGACTACTTTCATGAAATTTCAAGCTTATATCGCGAAAAACTTGCAATGCCTAGCCCACTCCTTATCAGCTGAATTAGGCATTAACCTGAATTTATCATTTTCTCAGTTGCCATTGACACTTTGAATCTTTTAACTAGTTATTCTGCAAGGAATATGCTTCAGCTTATCTTCCAAGCAGTGGTCAAACTCTCACGCTTCAGCTGCAGGACAAGGAGTGGCACACGACATTATACGTCAGGCTAAAAGGTAAAGCCATCCATGAAGGCTGGTCGAAGTTTGCAGCTGACAATGACATGTGTGTGGAAGATATTTGCCTCTTTGCAAAGAGGAGCACCGGGAGTCTTGCGATGAGGGTCCATTTCGTTCGCAAGTCGGGCGTACTGCTGTAGTTCAAGCAACTACTGGAATTATCTAGGTCTGTATGGCTTAAACTCTGTGATACCCTGCCATGAGATTAGAGGGCCCAGTGCGGAATTATTTGATGTTTTGTTAAGGTTGTTGACTGTTTGTTAAGAAACTGTAATACTATCTGACCTGAAGAAAAGTTGAATTATGCTCTGCCTCTGATACCGTTTAATATTCATAAGAAGTGTTGGGGTTTAGTTCAAATTTGAGTTAATTTAAACTAAGACCCCAACACATACTACTAATCGGAGGGAGTACAAGATATCGAAGATATCCAACCTATTGCGAATTAAACACCCCTCGATCAGCCTGCATGGCCAAGCACAACAATCAACGACGGGAAAACATATACGTATTGGGTATACTGAGATTGGTCAACCGGAAAAGGAAATTGTAAGACAGAACATATCTTTGCACTGGGCCTCGTGGTGCACTAGGTGAATCCAACCTTGGTTACTTAGAACATAAATTGGTATTGCTTCATAGCCAGATTGCCCGATATGTTGTAGAACGAACCAATATCTTTACCAGAAATTCACCCAATTGTTGGTTTGTGCTGGAATTTGGGGCATTTGGCCTTTGGCCTATGGCCCATTATCAAATTCTGAAACTCACATGGCCCATTCCAATAATCAGTGGCAGCACTAGTGGGAGCTAAAGTTTAGTCCCACATTGCTAGTTGGGAGAGAGCTGGAGTGGTATATAAGGTGGGCTGTTCTAGTCCTAGTAAGTGAGTGAGAAGAGAGAGAGCCCTCGCGCACTCCTCCTCCTCCGCCGCCCGCCTCGCCTCGACACGACACGACACGACACGACACGACACGACACGACACGACACGACAGGACACGACAGGACACGACACGACACGACACGACACGACACGACAGGCGCGGACTCCAACCCTAGTCTAAACCAGACGCATACGGTACTACCTGTTTCCAGTTCATTGCGCCGCCGCCTTCGTCTTCCTCATCCCGTCCGTCGGCGTGCACCGACTGCCGGGACAGTAGGCCTCCGGAACCCTGTCTCTCGTGAACCTGTACGGGTGAGGGGCAATCAGGTTTTTGGGGAGCGCTCCGGCACGACTACGGCATCACGACGTCGTCATCGGACGACGAGTTCCTCCACACCGACAACTTCTTCCCGGACCTCGGCGACTTCTTCGGCAACCTCAACATGGGCGACAACGACGCTGCTGCAAAGTATGTGATCTTGTCGTCTCTCTTTCGGTTTCGTTAGAGTTTCTTCTTCTAGTTTGTGTGGTAGATGAGATCAGTTTATCTTGTTTAGATGTGATCTGTTCATCTACCTTACTAGTCTGCATGATTAGTTTATTTGTTATTTTCGTAGTCATGATTTATCATTTAGTTGTACAGATTATTTCATATGGATATTTGCTTATATTTTCAACAATCCAAAAACCTGATTTTAGGCAAATCAATTCAAGCAGCGTTGCTGCCGCTACTCGACCTCCCCTCTTTGATGGTATGCATTACAAGAGGTGGCGCACAAAGGCAGTTCTATGGTTTACAAACCTAGGCTGTTTTAGCGCCACGGATGCTAGACCTGAGGGGCCTCTCTCTGCAGAGGAGCAGGAAAAGTTTGAGAAGGTCGACGCCATGTTTAAGGCGGCCTTGTTCAGCATTCTTGGGGACAACATTGTTGACCCGTACATGGCTTTCGACCATGGTAAAGATGCGTGGGATGCGCTCGAGGCCAAATTTGGGGTCTCGGACGCTGGCACTGAACTGTATGTCATGGAGCAATACTATGACTACAGGATGACTGATGAGCGCTCCGTGGTTGAGCAGGCTCATGAGATTCAGTCCCTTGCCAAAGAACTCGAGCAGTTTAGGTGTACCTTGCCGGACAAATTTGTGGCCGGTGGCATTATTGCCAAGCTTCCTCCTTCGTGGAGGAACTTTGCTACTTCTCTGAAACATAAGAGACAAGAGTTTTCCGTTTCGGATCTCATTGGCTCGCTTCATGTGGAAGAGAAGGCGAGAGTAAAGAACACACGCGCTCGTAGTTTTGAGGGAGGTTCTAGTGCCAATGTGGTACAGAAGAAGAACTTCCAATCTCACAAGTCTAAGAATAAGAACAATGGAAAAGACAAGTTTGACGTGAAGAACAAAGCCTCCAATTCAACCAACTTCAAGAGGAAGACTCCTTATAAGAAGAAAGGGAACTGCCATGTTTGTGGCGCTCCTGGACATTGGGCTCCTGATTGCCCAGAACGTCATGATCGGCGTGAGAACAGCGGCAAGTCCGCAAATGTTGCTATTGGTGTTGATACTGAGATGAAGGACATTGGGTACGGTACTTCTCCTACTGTCCTTTCAGTATGTAATTCTCCTGATTGGTGGATAGACACCGGAGCCAATACACATGTATGTTCTGATGTCTCTATGTTTTCTTCTTATCGAGTCGCAAGGACTTCTTCCGTGCTGATGGGAAACGGCTCACGTGCTTCTGTTCGTGGTGTTGGTACGGTGGATCTGAAGTTTACTTCGGGAAAAACCATCCAGCTAAAGAATGTGCAGCACGTTCCTTCCATTAACAAGAATCTCGTTAGCGGATCGCTCTTATGTCGAGATGGTTTTAAGTTGGTTTTTTAGTCCAATAAAGTTGTAATTTCCAAGTGTGGACAATTTGTTGGAAAGGGTTATGTGTGCGGAGGCTTGTTCCGCTTATCTTTGTCAGACTTATGTACTCAAATTATTAATCATGTTTGCAATGATAGTGAGTTCGATATTTGGCATTCACGACTTTGTCATATTAATTTTGGGTGCATGACGCGGCTAGCGAATATGAATATAATTCCGAAATTTGCTATTGTCAAGAAATCCAAGTGCCAAGTATGTGTGCAAGCTAAGCAACCACGTAAGTCTCACAAGACTGCGGAGGCAAGAGACTTGGCACCGCTAGAGCTTATACGTTCGGATCTTTGTGAAATGAATGGTGAATTGACAAAAGGAGGAAAAGATACTTCATGACTTTAATTGATGACTCTACTTGATATTGTTATGTGTACCTCCTGAAATCTAAAGATGAAGCTCTTAATCACTTCAAAATCTTTAAAGCTGAAGCAGAAAACCAACTTGATCGAAAGATCAAACGGCTAAGGTCCGATCGTGGTGGAGAGTATTTTTCCAACGAGTTTGATTCTTTTTGTGCGGAACATGGTATTATCCATGAGAGGACGCCTCCCTACTCACCTCAGTCAAATGGGGTGGCCGAAAGAAAGAACCGTACTCTAACTGATTTGGTTAACGCCATGTTAGATACATCGGGTCTATCCAAGGCATGGTGGGGGGAGGCGATATTGACTGCATGTCATGTCCTAAACCGTGTCCCCACAAAGAACAAAACCATTACCCCTTGATACGTCTCCAACGTATCGATAATTTCTTATGTTCCATGCCACATTATTGATGATATCTACATGTTTTATGCATACTTTATATCATATTTATGCGTTTTCCGGAACTAACCTATTGATGAGATGCCGAAGTGCTAGTTCCTGTTTTCTGCTGTTTTTGGTTTCAGAAATCCTAGTAAGGAAATATTCTCGGAATTGGACGAAATCAACGCTCAGGGTCCTATTTTTCCACGAAGCTTCCAGAAGTCCGAAGGGGAAACGAAGTGGGGCCACGAGGTGGGGACACAGTAGGGCGGCGCGGCCCAAGCCCTGGCCGCATCGGCCTAGTGTGTGGTCCCACCAGGACTCCACCGACCTTGCCCTTCCGCCTACTTAAAGCCTCCGTCGCGAAAACCCTATTACGTTCGACGAAACCAGAGAAAACCTTCCAGAGCCGCCGCCATCGCGAAGCCAAGATCTGGGGGACAGGAGTCTCTGTTCGGCACGCCGCCGGGACGGGGAAGTGCCCCCGGAAGGCTCCTCCATCGACACCACCACCATCTCCATCAACGCTGCTTGTCTCCCATGAGGAGGGAGTAGTTCTCCATCGAGGCTCGGGGCTGTACCGGTAGCTATGTGGTTAATCTCTCTCCTATGTGCTTCAATACAATAATCTCATGAGCTGCCTTACATGATTGAGATTCATATGATGATTCTTGTAATCTAGATGTCATTGTGCTAGTCAAGTGGATTTTACTTATGTGATCTCCGGAGACTCCTTGTCCCACGTGTGTAAAGGTGACAGTGTGTGCACCGTGTGGGTCTTTTAGGCTATATTTCACAGAATACTTATTCACTGTTATGAATGGCATTGTGAAGTGCTTATTTATATCCCTTTATGATTGCAATGTGTTTTGTATCACAATTTACCTGTGTGCTACTCTAGTGATGTTATTAAAGTAGTTTATTCCTCCTGCACGGTGTAATGGTGGCAGTGTGTGCATCGTGTAGTACTTGGCGTAGGCTATGATTGTGATCTCTTGTAGATTATGAAGTTAACTATTGCTATGATGGTATTGATGTGATTTATGCCTCCTTTCGTAGTGTGAAGGTGACAGTGTGCATGCTATGTTAGTACTTGGTTTGGTTATGTTGATCTGTCATGCACTCTAAGGTTATTTAAATATGAACATTGAATATTGTGGAGCTTGTTAACTCCGGCATTGAGGGTTCGTGTAATCCTACACGAGTTAGTGGTGTTCATCATCCAACAAGAGAGTGTAGAGTTTAGCATCTATCTATTTATTCTGTTATGTGATCAATGTTGAGAGTGTCCACTAGTGAAAGTATGATCCCTAGGCCTTGTTCCTAAATACTGCTATCGCTGCTTGTTTACTGTTTTACTGCATCTGTACTTTCTGCAATTTTACTACCATCAACTGTACGCCAGCAAGCACTTTTCTGGCGCCGTTACTACTGCTCACATTTATTCATACCACCTGTATTTCACTATCTCTTCGCCGAACTAGTGCACCTATTAGGTGTGTTGGGGACACAAGAGACTTCTTGCTTTGTGGTTGCAGGGTTGCATGAGAGGGATATCTTTGACCTCTTCCTCCACGAGTTCGATAAACCTTGGGTGATCTACTTAAGGGAAACTTGCTGCTGTTCTACAAACCTCTGCTCTTTGACCTCTTCCTCCCTGAGTTCGATAAACCTTGGCCCAACACTGTCTACAAGAATAGAAGCTCCCGTAGACATCAAGCACTTTTCAGGCGCCGTTGCTCGAGGAGGAAAGGTAAAAGGCACTCATACTCCGGTCCCAGGTAAAGTACTTTTATGGCGCCGTTGTGTGTGTGCTCGAAGCTATTTCCTTTAGATCCTGCAATTGCATCTTTTTGTTTCTTGTTTACACTAGTTAGGCATAATGGACAACAATGAGCTTCTTATTCTATTTCCTGATTTAAGACATGGATGGTTTGATGCGAAAATTAAAAAACCTATGGAACATATTAGTATGAACGCTTTGAACACCATTGTTGCTAATGATATGGAAAATTCTAAGCTTGGGGAAGCTGGCTTTGATGAGCATGATATTTTTAGTCCCCCAAGCATTGAGGAGAAAATTTACTTTGATGATACTTTGCCTCCTATTTATGATGATTATAATGATATTGGTCTTTTAGTACCGCCTGTTATGGAGGATAAATTTGATTATGATTACAATATGCCTCCTAAATTTGATGATGAGAATACTAATGATAGCTACTTTGTTGAATTTGCTCCCACTACAACTAATAAAATTGATTATGCCTATGTGGAGAGTAATAATTTTGTGCATGAGACTCATGATAAGAATGCTTTATGTGATAGTTATATTGTTGAGTTTGCTAATGT
Organism: Lolium rigidum; assembly: GCF_022539505.1. NCBI lineage: Eukaryota > Viridiplantae > Streptophyta > Magnoliopsida > Poales > Poaceae > Lolium > Lolium rigidum. The sequence goes on along the minus strand of NC_061511.1, from coordinate 95,273,962 downwards.
TGCTACTGAAAGTTATTATGAGAGAGGAAAGTATGGTTGTAGAAATTTTCATGTTACTAAAACACCTCTCTTTTTGCTGAAAATCTTGAAGCTGCACTTGTTTTACCTTTCTATGCTTGTTGCATCATGCTTCATGAATTTGTTTATTTACAAGATTCCTATGCATAGGAAGCATGTTAGGCTTAAATTTTTTTTGAATTTGCCTTTTGATGCTCTCTTTTGCTTCAACTACTATTTCTTGCGAGTGCATCATTAAAACTGCTGAGCCCATCTTAATGGCTATAAAGAAAGCACTTCTTGGGAGATAACCCATGTGTTTATTTTACTACGGTACTTTTGTTTTATATTTGAGTCTTGGAAGTTGTTACTACTGTAGCAACCTCTCCTTATCTTAGTTTTGTTGCATTGTTGTGCCAAGTAAAGTCTTTGATAGTAAGGTTCATACTAGATTTGGATTACTGCGCAGAAACAGATTTCTTGCTGTCACGAATCTGGGCCTAATTCTCTGTAGGTAACTCAGAAAATTATTCCAATTTACGTGCGTGATCCTCATATATGTACGCAACTTTCATTCAATTTGGGCATTTTCATCTGAGCAATTATGGTGCCTCTTTAAAATTCGTCTTTACGGACTGTTCTGTTTTGACAGATTCTGCCTTTTATTTCGCATTGCCTCTTTTGCTGTGTTGGATGGATTTCTTTGTTCCATTACCTTCCAGTAGCTTTGTGCAATGTCCGGAAGTGTTAAGAATGATTGTGTCACCTCTGAACATGTGAATTTTTGATTATGCACTAACCTTCTAATGAGTTGTTTCGAGTTTGGTGTGGAGGAAGTTTTCAAGGGTCAAGAGAGGAGGATGATACAACGTGATCAAGAAGAGTGAAAGCTCTAAGCTTGGGGATGCCTCGGTGGTTCATCCCTGCATATTTCAAGAAGACTCAAGCATCTAAGCTTGGGGATGCCTTGGGCATCCCCTTCATCGACAAATTTATCAGGTTCCTCCCTTGAAACTATATTTTTATTCGGTCACATCTTATGTACTTTACTTGGAGCGTCTGTTTGTTTTTGTTTGAATAAATGCTTGTGTGGGAGAGAGACACGCTCCGCTGGTTCATGTGAACACATGTGTTCTTAGCTATTAATGTTCATGGCGATGGTTGAAACTGCTTCGTTAATTGTTATATGGTTGGATACGGGAAATGCTACATGTAGTAATTGATAAAATGTCTTGGATAATTTGATACTTGGCAATTGTTGTGCTCATGTTTAAGCTCTTGCATCATATACTTTGCACCCATTAATGAAGAAATACATAGAGCTTGCTAAAATTTGGTTTGCATAATTGGTCTCTCTAAAGTCTAGATAATTTCTAGTATTGAGTTTGAACAACAAGGAAGACGGTGTAGAGTCTTATAATGTTTACAATATGTCTTTTATGTGAGTTTTGCTGCACCGGTTCATCCTTGTGTTTGTTTCAAATAACCTTGCTAGCCTAAACCTTGTATCGAGAGGGAATACTTCTCATGCATCCAAAATCCTTGAGCCAACCACTATGCCATTTGTGTCCACCATACCTACCTACTACATGGTATTTCTCCGCCATTCCAAAGTAAATTGCTTGAGTGCTACCTTTAAAATTTTCATTCTTTACCTTTGCAATATATAGCTCATGGGACAAATAGCTTAAAAACTATTGTGGTATTGAATATGTACTTATGCACTTTATCTCTTATTAAGTTGTTTGTTGTGCGATAACCATGTTCCTGGGGACGCCATCAACTACTCTTTGTTGAATATCATGTGAGTTGCTATGCATGTCCGTCTTGTCTGAAGTAAGGGAGATTTACCACTCATTTGATGGTTAGAGCATGCATAATGTTAGAGAAAAACATTGGGCCGCTAACTAAAGTCATGATCCATGGTGGAAGTTTCAGTTTTGGACATATATCCTCAATCTCATATGAGAACATTAATTGTTGCTACATGCTTATGCATTAAAGAGGAGTCCATTATCTGTTGTCTATGTTGTCCCGGTATGGATGTCTAAGTTGAGAATAATCAAAAGCGAGAAATCCAATGCGAGCTTTCTCCTTAGACCTTTGTACGGGCGGCATAGAGGTACCCCTTTGTGACACTTGGTTAAAACATGTGTATTGCGATGACAATCCCGGTAATCCAAGCTAATTAGGACAAGGTGCGGGCACTATTAGTATACTATGCATGAGGCTTGCAACTTGTAAGATATAATTTACATAACACATATGCTTTATTACTACCGTTGACAAAATTGTTTCTTGTTTTCAAAACCAAAGCTCTAGCACAAATATAGCAATCGATGCTTCCCTCGTCGAAGGGCCATTCTTCTACTTTTATGTTGAGTCAGTTCACCCATTTCCTTCTGTCTTAGAAGCAAACACTTGTGTTAATTGTGCATTGATTCTTTCATACTTGCATTTGTTATATTACTCTATGTTGACAATTATCCATGAGATATACATGTTACAAGTTGAAAGCAACCGCTGAAACTTAATCTTCCTTTATGTTGCTTCAATACCTTTTACTTTGAATTATTGCTTTATGAGTTAACTCTTATGCAAGACTTATTGATGCTTGTCTTGAAAGTACTATTCATGAAAAGTCTTTGTTTTATGATTCATTTGTTTACTCATGTCATTACCATTGTTTTGTCGCTGCATTCATTACATATGCTTACAATAGTATGATCAAGGTTATGATGGCATGTCACTCCAGAAATTATCTTTGTTATCATTTACCTGCTCGGGACGAGCAGGAACTAAGCTTGGGGATGCTGATACGTCTCCGATGTATCGATAATTTCTTATGCTCCATGCCACATTATTGATGATATCTACATGTTTTATGCATACTTTATGTCATATTTATGCGTTTTTCGGAACTAACCTATTGACGAGATGCCGAAGTGCCAGTTCCTGTTTTCTGCTATTTTTGATTTCAGAAATCCTAGTAAGGAAATATTCTCGGAATTGGACGAAATCAACGCCCAGGGTCCTATTTTTCCACGAAGCTTCCAGAAGTCCGAAGGGGAAACGAAGTGGGGCCACGAGGTGGGGACACAGTAGGGCGGCGCGGCCCAAGCCCTGGCCACGCCGGCCTAGTGTGTGGTCCCACCAGGACTCCACCGACCTTGCCCTTCCGCCTACTTAAAGCCTCCGTCGCGAAAACCCTATTACGTTCGACGAAACCAGAGAAAACCTTCCAGAGCCGCCGCCATCGCGAAGCCAAGATATGGGGGACAGGAGTCTCTGTCTCGGCACGCCGCCGGGACGGGGAAGTGCCCCCGAAGGCTCCTCCATCGACACCACCACCATCTCCATCAACGCTGCTTGTCTCCCATGAGGAGGGAGTAGTTCTCCATCGAGGCTCGGGGCTGTACCGGTAGCTATGTGGTTAATCTCTCTCCTATGTGCTTCAATACAATAATCTCATGAGCTGCCTTACATGATTGAGATTCATATGATGATTCTTGTAATCTAGATGTCATTGTGCTAGTCAAGTGGATTTTACTTATGTGATCTCCGGAGACTCCTTGTCCCACGTGTGTAAAGGTGACAGTGTGTGCACCGTGTGGGTCTTTTAGGCTATATTTCACAGAATACTTATTCACTGTTATGAATGGCATAGTGAAGTGCCTATTTATATCGCTTTATGATTGCAATGTATTTTGTATCACAATTTACCTGTGTGCTACTCTAGTGATGTTATTAAAGTACTTTATTCCTCCTGCACGGTGTAATGGTGGCAGTGTGTGCATCGTGTAGTACTTGGCGTAGGCTATGATTGTGATCTCTTGTAGATTATGAAGTTAACTATTGCTATGATGCTATTGATGTGATTTATGCACTCTTTCGTAGTGTGAAGGTGACGAGTGTGCATGCTATGTTAGTACTTGGTTTGGTTATGTTGATCTGTCATGCACTCTAAGGTTATTTAAATATGAACATTGAATATTTTGGAGCTTGTTAACTCCGGCATTGAGGGTTCGTGTAATCCTACACAGTTAGTGGTGTTCATCATCCAACAAGAGAGTGTAGAGTCTAGCATCTATCTATTTATTCTGTTATGTGGTCAATGTTGAGAGTGTCCACTAGTGAAAGTATGATCCCTAGGCCTTGTTCCTAAATACTGCTATCGCTGCTTGTTTACTGTTTTACTGCATCTGTACTTCCTGCAATTTTACTACCATCAACTGCACGCCAGCAAGCACTTTTCTGGCGCCGTTACTACTGCTCACATTTATTCATACCACCTGTATTTCACTATCTCTTCGCCGAACTAGTGCACCTATTAGGTGTGTTGGGGACACAAGAGACTTCTTGCTTTGTGGTTGCAGGGTTGCATGAGAGGGATATCTTTGACCTCTTCCTCCCTGAGTTCGATAAACCTTGGGTGATCCACTTAAGGGAAACTTGCTGCTGTTCTACAAACCTCTGCTCTTGGAGGCCCAACACTGTCTACAAGAATAGAAGCTCCCGTAGACATCACCCCTTTTGAGGAATGGGAAAGGAAAAGGTTGAAACTCTCTTACCTACGAACTTGGGGCTGTATGGCGAAACTAAATGTGCCGATACCCAAGAAGCGCAAGCTTGGACCAAAAACCGTGGATTGTGTTCTTCTGGGATATGCATTTCATAGCATTGGCTACAGATTTTTGATAGTAAAATCAGAGGTATCTGACATGCATGTTGGTACAATTATGGAGTCGAATGATGCGACTTTCTTTGAGGACATCTTTCCTATGAAAGAAACGTCTAGCTCATCAATTCAGGAGATGCCCAGTTCATCTACTCGGGAATTATTTCCTGAACCTACCATGGCTATAGAACACTTTGATAATCCTGTGGAGGATGATAGTGAAGCTCCCAAAAGGAGCAAGAGACAGAGGACTGCAAAGTCCTTTGGTCACGATTTCATTGTGTACCTCGTGGATGATACTCCCACTTCTATTTCAGAAGCCTACCTGTCCGTAGCGTGATGGATTCCATCTTAGATAATGGAACTTGGGAGGTTACTGATCGTCCTTATGGGTGCAAACCTGTAGGATGCAAGTGGGTGTTCAAGAAAAATCTTAGGCCCGATGGTACTATTGAAAAGTACAAGGCACGTCTTGTGGCCAAGGGTTATACCCGAGAAGAAGGTGAAGATTTCTTTGATACATACTCACCTGTTGCCTGATTGACCACCATTCGAGTGCTACTATCCTTGGCTGCCTCACATGGTCTTCTTGTTCATCAAATGGATGTTAAGATTGCTTTCCTAAATGGAGAGCTTGAAGAGGAAATTTATATGGAGCAGCCTGATGGATTTTTAGTAGATGGTCAAGAAGGAAAGGTGTGTAAATTACTGAAATCTTTATATGGGCTTAAGCAAGCGCCTAGCGAGTGGCATGAGAAGTTTGAAAGAACTTTAACCGCTGAAGGCTTTGTTGTAAACGAAGGCGACAAGTGTGTATACTATCGCCATGGTGGGGGCGAGGGAGTTATTCTTTGTCTCTATGTCGATGACATATTGATATTCGGGACCAACCTTACTGTGATTAAGGAGGTCAAGGAGTTCCTATCTCGTTGTTTTGAGATGAAGGACTTGGGAGTAGCTGATGTGATCTTAAACATCAAGTCTGCTGAAGGATGACGATGGTGGGATTACATTGCTTCGGTCCCACTATGTGGAAAAGATCCTAAGTCGCTTCGGGTATAGCGATCGTAAATCTTCTCCAACGCCTTATGATCCTAGTGTGATAATTCGTAAGAATAAAAGAATTGCTAGAGATCAATTGCGATACTCGCAGATCATTGGCTCGCTTATGTATTTAGCCGGCGCCACGAGGCTCGACATCTCCTTTGCGGTAAGTAAACTCAGCCGTTTTGTGTCTAGACCTGGAGATGTTCATTGGCATGCTCTTGAGAGAGTTTTGCGCTATTTGAAAGGCATCTGCGAGTTATGGCATTCACTATACTTGGGTATCCAAGGGTACTTGAGGGTTATAGTGATGCAAATTGGATATCCGACGCTGATGAGACTAAGGCCACAAGTGGTTATTTGTTTACACTTGGAGGTGGCGCTGTTCCTGGAAGTCTTGCAAGCAGACCATCATTACGAGGTCAACTATGGAAGCAGAACTCACAACATTAGACACAACCACTGTTGAAGCAGAGTGGCTTCGTGAGCTCTTGATGGACTTACCTGTGGTTGAGAAACCAATACCCGCTATTCCTATGAACGGTGATAATCAAACTGTGATCGTCAAAGTAAACAGTTCTAAGGATAATATGAAGTCATCAAGGCATGTGAAGAGGAGACTGAAAACTGTCGGGAAAATGAGAAACTCCGGAGTTATAGCGTTGGATTATATCCATACGTCTAGAAACCTGGCAGACCCCTTCACAAAGGGACTATCACGAAATGTGATAGAAAATGCATCGAGGGAGATGGGTATGAGACCCACAGTATGAGCTTCCCACGGTGGTAACCCACTCGATGTGATCGGAGATCCCGTGAATTAGAGCTGGGAGACAAGCTGTTGGTCAGCTGAGAGGAGAGTATATATCCCTAAAGCAATTTTACCACTCCGTAAGATGCAATACTCTCCTAATCTGCATGGCAGGTTGATAATTATCTTAATGTGTTCTAAGTGGCTTATTTTAGCAAAGATGTTGTCCTGCAGAACATCTTTTGAAGAACACACCTATATGAGTCTGATTGTTAAACGTCGCAATTTATGAGAGTTGGGTGCTCTCTAGTAAACTCATCAAAGGCCCTGGAGTATGACGTATAAGCTCCAAACCGCGAGGAAGCCTCGCGGCAGCCTAGTATCGGTCTAGGCTTTGTATGAAGCTAGTGCGTAGAAAACTTGTAGTTCAAGGCATAGTCCACTATCCAAGTTGCAATCTAGTGTAATATGAAGCTTTAAGTGGAAGTTCAACTTAACAGTCTCCACGATATACCGGTATATAAAACAATGTTCTGGAAACTTATTGATGAGATGTGCCAATGAGAGTTTGTGGGGGATTGCTGGAATTTGGGGCATTTGGCCTTTGGCCCATGGCCCATTATCAAATTCTGAAACTCACATGGCCCATTCCAATAATCAGTGGCAGCACTAGTGGGAGCTAAAGTTTAGTCCCACATTGCTAGTTGGGAGAGAGCTGGAGTGGTATATAAGGTGGGCTGTTCTAGTCCTAGTAAGTGAGTGAGAAGAGAGAGCGCCCTCGCGCACTCCTCCTCCTCCGCCGCCCGCCTCCCCTCGCCTCGTCACGACACGACGCGCCGCGGGTTGCGGGAATCTCGCCGAGCCGAGCTTATCTTTTTGCTGTTTGGGAAATTAATTGTGTAATCAATTTCGAGTCATTAACGGACGCGTTACTCAGCCGTTTTGCCTTCCGGTTTTTCTGGATCGTGGCTGTGCCGACTCGGACGTGGGCTGCGCCCCACGACCTTCCCGAACCGCACTATATAAGCGCGGACTCCAACCCTAGTCTAAACCAGACGCATACGCTACTACCTGTTTCCAGTTCATTGCGCCGCCGCCTTCGTCTTCCTCATCCCGTCCGTCGGCGTGCACCGACTGCCGGGACAGTAGGCCTCCGGAACCCTGTCTCTCGTGAACCTGTACGGGTGAGGGGCAATCAGGTTTTTGGGGAGCGCTCCGGCGCGACTACGGCATCACGACGTCGTCATCGGACGACGAGTTCCTCCACACCGACAACTTCTTCCCGGACCTCAGCGACTTCTTCGGCAACCTCAACATGGGCGACAACGACGCTGCTGCAAAGTATGTGATCTTGTCGTCTCTCTTTCAGTTTCTGTTAGAGTTTCTTCTTCTAGTTTGTGTGGTAGATGAGATCAGTTTATCTTGTTTAGATGTGATCTGTTCATCTACCTTACTAGTCTGCATGATTAGTTTATTTGTTATTTTCGTAGTCATGATTTATCATTTCGTTGTACGAATTATTTCATATGGATATTTGCTTATATTTTCAACAGTTTGTACTTCCCCTGAGAATACATGATGATTCATGGAAGGATAGCCATCAAGAACATAATCACCTTACTTCTTTACATGGTAATATAAGCTTGCCTCGTGGTCGTTCTTGCTCTTGCGGAAGGGCCAACATTTCTTCCCCATGGCGCCGGTGGGGTGGATTGTATTGGCTCTAGCAATGGTGTGGTCGGAGAAATGGGCGCCGGCAGCGTCCCTTTAAGAGGCTCGAAAGTCATATCGCCTTCAATATCCTGCCACTGCGACGCCGCCCAGCTGCGCACGCTCGCGGAAGCCGAGGCGTGCCATTAACGTGGCCCTGAAAAGGCTGCAGCGCTCTGTCCGTAAGTAATACAGCGGAAGACGAAGCAGTTGTGTCCCTGCCAGGCGGGCCCGGGCGAGGACCGGGCGGACGACCGCTGCATCCGCGGAGACGCAAACCTGACGCATATTTGGGATAGGTTTGGGTCACCGCGGACGGCCCGGACACTATGCGTCGCCCCGCTGGAGGTGATACCAGACACATTTTTGGGCTAGGACGTAAACGGTCGCTCAGCGTCCGTTTGCTTCGTGGCGCTGAAGATGCCCTAAACTAAAAAATGAAATCGATGAAAATTTACCCGTGGACCAGATACTGTCCAGTGCCGTTCAGAGGAAGCTGGACCACCTTCCCATCGGGCAGCTGGTTGTGCCGCTGCAGCTTGAGAAATCTGGGGAAATCAGCCGATGAAGCAATAGCAGCCTGAAAGGCCAGCAGCAGCATGACCACCACTTTCATCGCGGTCGTCAGAACGAAGGGGTACCACTACCAGGCAGAGAGTAAGCGACCCGGATCCAATCTCCAAAACATCCAGAGAGACAGCCCATATTTTGCTCAATGTAATTTTATATTTGTCTCACAAACAAATTCCAGGGATCAGTTAGCTAACTATCTTAGTTGTGTATAAATCTAGTCTGATGTCAGACTCACGCAGTGGCATACATTATTATTTAGCTTGAACCATGGGTAGTTTGGGGAAGGGGGGGGGGGGGGCAGATGCCCCCTCCCCTATATTTGTCATGTGGATACCCGTCTTTAGAGAGCTTTATTTAAAAAACGCATTCACTGAACAATCAGCCGAAAGGTTACTGAACAGGAAGCTAGGAATCTCGTTCATCCAACTCTCGATCACACTCAAAGTGCTTACACGTTTTGCACAGAGGTGCGCCGGGTAGTTAGTTGACCGTATTACAACCTGAATAACAAAATGATTAAAAGAAAAAGGCTAGCTCTCCAATCTCTACTAGTAAAGGAGCCACAATAGAACGAGAATTCTAGCGAGTGTTCTAGGGGTTCACCACCTCCAGGCAATCTGTTTCCATTATTACTTGCGTGAGCCCTCGGATTTTGGCGAAGAGGACGCCATCACACACTTCCATGCACTCTTCAATGAGAGGACCAGTAATCCCAGGTAGAGGCTTGCACCATGTTCCAACAAGACAATTCGTCAATCTGAAAACACCACCTGCACCATCATTACCATCAGCAAAATTAACGGCTCCATCTGTATTAATCTTCACGTAATTCAGATCGGGAGGCTGCCATCCATGACCTTGCAACACAATATGCTGCCGGGGAATATCAAGAAGGAAGAGACTCCCCCTTGTAGCTTTCACTGAAAACACATGATCAATGTGTACCTCGTCATGTTTCCATTTATTCCGTGAGTGCCATATGGACCACATCACAGTGATGATCTTGGCATGTTCATGGTATGTGAAACGCTGGACACAAAGGATGGCCTTTCCCCAAATATTAGGATATAGTGGAGGAAGGCTAATATCAAGCCATGTGAGAGCTTCATCCCAGAAACTTATAGCATGGGAACACTTGATTAGAGTATGCATCAAGTCCTCGTCCATAGCTAGATAAACATTGCATCTACTCATCTCCTTTATATGTCGCCTCTTCAAAGTGCATTCATCTGGCAGGATTCCACAAATCACCTGCTACCAGAAGACATGAACTGTTGGCACAACTTTTAATTTAAATAGAGCCGACCACATTTGTTGCTCATTCGATGAAGTTTCTGTAACCGCCCCTTCTTTCCTTCCCCGGTATACACTACTCACAGGATCGCCGTAGAATGGTGGACCTACGACTATGACCATCAACCTACTATAGTACTATATATGTACCTTGGCACGAGACGTGGGGTGCCATTGGCCATACACCCCATATATCCTTGATCGGACTGCTCGTCAATAATTGAACTACGGTACTAATTTGACGATCAATGTGCAGGGAAAAGTCTATTTATTTACTCTCATTGCATGCATGCATCACATTCTCCGTTGGCGTAGTCAAGCGATATACGTGATCGCACTCGCACACTCTGCTACACTAAGAGAAAAAGAACTCACTCGACTAGATCAACAACTACATGCCAATATGATAAAGAGTGACGAGTTATTATGAGATGGAGGCGAAGCGTAGAGTGGGTGCAAAACATACTGAAATACAGCTAGAACATACAAAAAGTACATGTCTATAAAATCCTGTCACCTTAAGAGCCTTCCAACTCCTCCAAATTCGCATCGTCCGAAGCTTACATGCAAAAGTTCCCGACATCAATCTTCTAGCTCAAAATAAGGATCCTAAAATGGATTTGTTCTGGAAATGGCACATGCAATGATAGGTAATAAATATGTCCTACCATAAAATCCCCAAAAAAGCACAATTTTTGCAAAAGTTAGGTTAGTTGCATCGAATTGGGATTTCACAGTAACAACGCGAAAGCGCCCAGATAATTCCAGACAAGCAGCAGTAGGCCCTGTCATCGTGCAGGTGTTCCGAAGCTGGGTAAATCGCGTACCACCGTCCCGTGTGCACTCCGCCCTATGGCCCCTACTTCTTCTCCCCCTCGTGAGGATCCCTCCTCCGAGGTACCGTCGATTAGGCAACGACAGTTGGCGCCCACCGTGGGGCCTGCAGCGTCTGGAGGCCGGAACCGGGAGGGTTCCGCCATGGGAAGCTACGACGACACCATCGCTGTGGGGCGTGTCCTTTACGCCGGAAATCTGCCGATCGTCCCTCCGGACGAGTGCTGGATTCCGGCTAAAACCGACCCCATCAAGCTCTCCATCGTCCCAGTTGGCGGCATACACATCTTCATCGGGGAAACCGTTGATTCCGACGGAAACCCACTGGTAAGTAGCGCTGACGCGACCGCCGCCGAGCGGGACGCAGTCGCGAAGATCCGATCTGAGACGCAGGAACTTCCTAGCAAAGATTCCGCCTTAGATCTGAAAAAATCAAATCCCACCCAATCCGCCCCTGAGCAGGAAATAATGGTGGAAGACCAATGCAGATCCGCCTGGGTCTCCCAGGTGTTAGAAAAGCAAAGGTGTCACTTCGTGCACTTCTTGGCCCATACCGCCGGAACCGCCCCTCAAGAAGTCGGAGCTGGTCCCGAGCAGGTCGAGGCCCCGGAAAACAACGCTGCTCCGGATCAGCAAGAGGCTGTCGGAGAAAGCGGAACTCCGGCTGAAGAGTCGATTCTGGGAAATCTAAGCCCAATTTCCGGAGACACCCAATCCATGGACACTGAAGAGTTCGATCGCAAGGTGAAGGAATATGGATACGGTGATCAGCCTGAAGTTGATTCCGCCCAGCCAAAGCGGTACTTGCAAGCGTAGCGGCGGCGGGAGAACACGGATCGGAAGAGCCGGGCACCCAATCCGACCCCCAGCCATCCCATCGGGGATCTCCAATGTCGCGGGAGCGACCCCGTAGGGATTCTTCCTCGGAGAGCCTCCTGTCGCCTGAAGAGATGGTCGCACAAGCAGGCATGGATGCGGTTTATCGCTCGGATATTCTTAACAAACCCATCACTCCCGAAGACGTAGAAGCATTAGAAGCTAAGAGAGTGGAGCTGCTGGCCACAGCCAAGAAGTTCAAAGACACCGCAGCCGCCATGCTGGAAGAAAGGAAGCACGCCGCAGTTTTTGTGGAAGACTTCATCCAGCGTGAGCAGGAGGTGGACGAAGGACTGGCAAAAGTCAAGGAACTCCGAAAGCATTGGGAGGATAAGATCGTTGAAGCTCATCAGGAGGTCGCAAAGGTCCGACGTGAGTTGATAGCTCCCCGCAAGATCACCTTCGCAACTCCAACGGAGCAGCAGCCGTTCGCAACCCCAAAGGACAATATGACGAAAGCTGCAGAGATCCTGAAGAAAAGTAACGAGGAAATCGACATCGACTACGTTCGCACGCTCGTCGCTTCAGCAGTGAAGCAGCAGAGCAAGGCAGACACTTCGCGCAAGTTGGAGTCTAACCCAGAGCATTGCGTCTCCACTGCGCAGAAGGACGCCCACGACAATCGTCATCGAGACGACGAATCGCGAACCGGATCCTCGGAACGCAGAAGGAAAGCCAGGGAACACCCAAATCCGATCCCCGTACCATCAAAGACGCCACCGTCAGATCCGAGAAAGGGAAAGGATGCGATGTACTCTGGACGGGACAAGTACCGCAACCCCTCTCCTCCGCCTAATGGTTACCCGCGTCCCTCTCGCTGCCGTAGTCCAGCCGGAAACACCAGGCCTCAGGGGCATGGTGGAATTGTTATCCGCGACAACGTGCTGCCTTCAAGAAAGCGAAGCGAGGAGCGCACGCCGGAACCTCGTCGGAACCAGAACAACGATCGTGAACCCGAGCCTAGGAGGATTCGGGATGAGGAGCGCGATCCGGAACCTCGCCGGAGCCGGAACGACCAGGGCAGCCAGCGCCACGGCGAAGGCAGCCACAGGAGCCGGAGCCAGCACCGGGAAGGCCGGGGAGAATCTGAAGGCGGAAGCAAGAGGTCGGATCGGCCCCCTCGCAGATCTCCCTCACCACCACCTAGCGGTGGCGGCGGAGGTGGAGGCGGAGGTGGCGGCCGGAGATCTCGCTCTCTCTCACAGTCTCCCCGCCACGGCTCGCGCGACGCGCGGGAACGCCTCAACGAATACAGAACCGACTACATCGGACCGAAGTGCTTTGGCAGGATGATTCGAGAGGAACCAAAGCCAAGGATGAACCTCAAGCTACCCGGAAAATTGAAGCATTATGATGGCACCGAAAGGCCGGATACCTGGATTGAGGATTACTGATACGTCTCCGACGTATCGATAATTTCTTATGTTCTATGCCATATTATTGATGATACCTACATGTTTTATGCACACTTTATGTCATATTCGTGCATTTTACGGAACTAACCTATTAACAAGATGCCGAAGTGCCGGTTCTCGTTTTCTGCTGTTTTTGGTTTCAGAAATCCTAGTAACGAAATATTCTCGGAATTGGACGAAATCAAGACCCGGGGGCCTATTTCGCCACGAACCTTCCGAGAAGACCGAAGAGCATACGAAGTGGGGCCACGAGGTGGCCAAACCACAAGGCGGCGCGGCCAAGGGGGCCCGCGCCGCCTCGTGGTGTGGGCCCCTCGTCGGCCCCCCGACTCGCCCTTCCGCCTACTTAAAGCCTCCGTCGCGAAACCCACGAGGCGAAAAACCACGATACGGAAAACCTTACCGAGACGCCGCCGCCGCCAATCCCATCTCGGGGGATTACGGAGATCTCCTACGACACCCTGCCGGAGAGGGATTCATCTCCCGGAGGACTCTACACCGCCATGGTCGCCTCCGGAGTGATGAGTGAGTAGTTCACCCCTGGACTATGGGTCCATAGCGAGTAGCTAGATGGTTGTCTTCTCCTCATTGTGCTTCATTGTTGGATCTTGTGAGCTGCCTAACATGATCAAGATCATCTATCTGTAATACTCTATGTTGTGTTTGTCGGGATCCGATGGATAGAGAATACCATGTTATGTTAATTATCAAGTTATTGCATATGTGTTGTTTATGATCTTGCATGCTCTCCGTTATTAGTAGAGGCTCTAGCCAAGATGATGCTAGTAACTCCAAGAGGGAGTATTTATGCTCGATAGTGGGTTCATGCTTGCATTGACACTGTGACGATGACGAGAAAGTTCTAAGGTTGTGTTGTCTTGTTGCCACTAGGGATAAAACATTGGCGCTATGTCCGAGGATGTAGTTGTTGATTACATTACGCACCATACTTAATGCAATTGTCTCGTTGCTTTGCAACTTAATACTGGAAGGGGTTCGGACGATAACTCTGAAGGTGGACTTTTAGGCATAGATGCGGTTGGATGGCGGTCTATGTACTTTGTCGTAATGCCCAATTAAATCTCACTGTACTTATCATGACATGTATGTGCATTGTTATGCCCTCTCTATTTGTCAATTGCCCGACTGTAATTTGTTCACCCAACATGCTTTTATCTTATGGGAGAGACACCTCTAGTGAACTGTGGACCCCGGTCCATTCTTTAATACTTGAAATACAAATCTGCTTGCAATACTTGTTTTTACTTGTTTTCTCTGCAAACAATCATCTTCCACACAATACGGTTAATCCTTTGTTACAGCAAGCCGGTGAGATTGACAACCTCACTTTGTTTCGTTGGGGCAAAGTACTTTGGTTGTGTTGTGCGGGTTCCACGTTGGCGCCGGAATCCCTGGTGTTGCGCCGCACTACATCCCGCCGCCATCAACCTTCAACGTGCTTCTTGGCTCCTCCTGGTTCGATAAACCTTGGTTTCTTTCTGAGGGAAAACTTGCTGCTGTGCGCATCATACCTTCCTCTTGGGGTTGCCCAACGAACGTGTGAAATACACGCCATCAAGCATATTTTCTGGCGCCGTTGCCGGGGAGATCAAGACACGCTGCAAGGGGAGTCTCCACTTCTCAATCTCTTTACTTTGTTTTTGTCTTGCTTTATTTTATTTACTACTTTGTTTGGTGCATTATATCAAAAACACAAAAAAAATTAGTTTACTTGCATTTACTTTACTTTATTCATCATGTTTCCTTTTAATTTTACCACAAAAAACATACCGGTAGGACAAGGGTCTATAATTGGGAGGAACAATATAGAAGAATTTTTCACCCATGTTAGTACCGTTGAAGATTTTGAAGATAGACACTTGGTAGAACTTGCTCCTACTTATGAAATTGCTGCTGCTGCTTTAGTTCGCCTGTTGGAAACTAAATTTGTTAATCTCAATCCTATAATCCAACATATGTTTCTTACACTTGGTGATTTGGAAGAGGGGGAAAAGAAATATTTTGTTTTAGAAACCCTTCTTAGAGAATTTGGTGGTCTAGCAAGAGAGGCTAGAAAGGTCTTCGCTAAATTTAATATGCTTGGTTCTCATACTAATTTTGTTGGTCTCCTTGAAAAAATGGATATGGATAGGATAAGGTACACTAATAATGCTAATGATGGTGGGGAGATCAAAGCACCAATACCATGTAAACTCCTAGCTATGAATGATGCACTAGAAAATAAGCTGTGCTTGGCTTGTTCCTGAAAATTTGTTTGATGAGAGTAGCAAGCCCAAGACTAATGAAAAGGGAGACGCTGAAACTTATGTATCCAATATACTATGCATGGTTGAGAAAACTCCAAACCCCTCTCGTAGGTGCACCACCCTTCGATAACACTTGAGTTACACTTTCGCGCCTAGCTGAAAGGCGTTAAAGAAAGCGCTTATGGGAGACAACCCATGTTTTTACTACAGTATTTTTGTTTTATATTTGTGTCTTGGAAGTTGTTTACTACTGTAGCAACCTCTCCTTATCTTAGTTTTATGTTTTGTTGTGCCAAGTAAAGTCTTTGATAGTAAAGTAAGTACAAGATTTGGATTACTGCGCAGTTCCAGATTTCTTTGCTGTCACGAATCTGGGTCTACCTCCCTGTAGGTAGCTCAGAAAATTAAGCCAATTTACGTGCATGATCCTCAGATATGTACGCAACTTTCATTCAATTTGAGCATTTTCATTTGAGCAAGTCTGGTGGCCTAATAAAATCCATCTTTACGGACTGTTCTGTTTTGACAGATTCTGCATTTTATTTTGCATTGCCTCTTTTGCTATGTTGGATGAATTTCTTTGATCCATTAATGTCCAGTAGCTTTATGCAATGTCCAGAAGTGTTAAGAATGATTGTGTCACCTCTGAACATGTGAATTTTTATTATGCACTAACCCTCTAATGAGTTGTTTCGAGTTTGGTGTGGAGGAAGTTTTCAAGGATCAAGAGAGGAGTATGATGCAATATGATCAAGGAGAGTGAAAGCTCTAAGCTTGGGGATGCCCCGGTGGTTCACCCCTGCATATTATAAGAAGACTCAAGCGTCTAAGCTTGGGGATGCCCAAGGCATCCCCTTCTTCATCGACAACATTATCGGGTTCCTCCCCCGAAACTATATTTTTATTCCGTCACATCTTATGCACTTTGCTTGGAGCGTCGGTTTGTTTTTGTTTTTTGTTTTGTTTGAATAAAATGGATCCTAGCATTCACCTTGTGGGAGAGAGACACGCTCCGCTGTAGCATATGGACAAATATGTCCTTAGGCTCTACTCATAGTATTCATGGCGAAGTTTCTTCTTCGTTAAATTGCTATATGGTGGGAATTGGAAAATGCTACATGTAGTAACTCTAAAATGTCTTGGATAATTTGATACTTGGCAATTGTTGTGCTCATGTTTAAGCTCTTGCATCATATACTTTGCACCCATTAATGAAGAAACACTTAGAGCTTGCTAATTTGGTTTGCATATTTGGTTTCTCTAGAGTCTAGATAATATCTAGTATTGAGTTTTGAACAACAAGGAAGACGGTATAGAGTCTTATAATGTTTGCAATATGACTTTTATGTGAGTTTTGCTGCACCGTTCATCCTTGTGTTTGTTTCAAATAACCTTGCTAGCCTAAACCTTGTATCGAGAGGGAATACTTCTCATGCATCCAAAATCCTTGAGCCAACCACTATGCCATTTGTGTCCACCATACCTACCTACTACATGGTATTTATCCGCCATTCCAAAGTAAATTGCTTGAGTGCTACCTTTAAAATTCATCATTCACCTTTGCAATATATAGCTCATGGGACAAATAGCTTAAAAACTATTGTGGTATTGAATATGTACTTATGCACTTTATCTCTTATTAAGTTGCTTGTTGTGCGATAACCATGCTTCTGGGGACGCCATCAACTATTCTTTGTTGAATATCATGTGAGTTGCTATGCATGTCCGTATTGTCCGAAGTAAGAGAGATCTACCACCTTAATGGTTGGAGCATGCATATTGTTAGAGAAGAACATTGGGCCGCTAACTAAAGCCATGATTCATGGTGGAAGTTTCAGTTTTGGACATATATCCTCAATCTCATATGAGAATAATAATTGTTGCCACATGCTTATGCATTAAAGAGGAGTCCATTATCTGTTGTCCATGTTGTCCCGGTATGGATGTCTAAGTTGAGAATAATAAAAAGCGAGAAATCCAAAATGCGAGCTTTCTCCTTAGACCTTTGTACAGGCGGCATGGAGGTACCCCATTGTGACACTTGGTTAAAACATGTGCATTGCAAAGATCCGGTAGTCCAAGCTAATTAGGACAAGGTGCGGGCACTATTATTATACTATGCATGAGACTTGCAACTTGTAAGATATAATTTTCATAACTCATATGCTTTATTACTACCGTTGACAAAATTGTTTCATGTTTTCAAAATAAAAGCTCTAGCACAAATATAGCAATCGATGCTTTCCTCTTTGAAGGACCATTCTTTTACTTTTATGTTGAGTCAGTTCACCTATCTCTCTCCACCTCAAGAAGCAAACACTTGTGTGAACTATGCATTGATTCCTACATACTTGCATATTGTACTTGTTATATTACTCTATGTTGACAATTATCTATGAGATATACATGTTACAAGTTGAAAGCAACCGCTGAAACTTAATCTTCCTTTGTGTTGCTTCAATACCTTTACTTTGATTTATTGCTTTATGAGTTAACTCTTATGCAAGACTTATTAATGCTTGTCTTGAAGTACTATTCATGAAAAGTCTTTGCTTTATGATTCACTTGTTTACTCATGTCATTACCATTGTTTTGATCGCTGCATCCACTACATATGTTTACAAATAGTATGATCAAGGTTATGATGGCATGTCACTTCAGAAATTATCTTTGTTATCGTTTTACCTGCTCGGGACGAAGCGAGAACTAAGCTTGGGGATGCTTGATACGTCTCCGACGTATCGATAATTTCTTATGTTCTATGCCATATTATTGATGATACCTACATGTTTTATGCACACTTTATGTCATATTCGTGCATTTTCTGGAAATAACCTATTAACAAGATGCCGAAGTGCCAGTTGTTGTTTTCTGCTGTTTTTGGTTTCAGAAATCCTAGTAACGAACTATTCTCGGAATTGGACGAAATCAAGACCCGGGGGCCTATTTCGCCACGAACCTTCCGGAAGACCGAAGAGCATACGAAGTGGGGCCACGAGGTGGCCAAACCACAAGGCGGCGCGGCCAAGGGGGGCCCGCGCCGCCCCGTGGTGTGGGCCCCTCGTCGGCCCCCGACTCGCCCTTCCGCCTACTTAAAGCCTCCGTCGCGAAACCCCGAGGCGAAAAACCACGATACGGAAAACCTTACCGAGACGCCGCCGCCGCCAATCCCATCTCGGGGGATTACGGAGATCTCCTCCGGCACCCTGCCGGAGAGGGGATTCATCTCCCGGAGGACTCTACACCGCCATGGTCGCCTCCGGAGTGATGAGTGAGTAGTTCACCCCTGGACTATGGGTCCATAGCAGTAGCTAGATGGTTGTCTTCTCCTCATTGTGCTTCATTGTTGGATCTTGTGAGCTGCCTAACATGATCAAGATCATCTATCTGTAATACTCTATGTTGTGTTTGTCGGGATCCGATGGATAGAGAATACCATGTTATGTTAATTATCAAGTTATTGCATATGTGTTGTTTATGATCTTGCATGCTCTCCGTTATTAGTAGAGGCTCGGCCAAGTTGATGCTAGTAACTCCAAGAGGGAGTATTTATGCTCGATAGTGGGTTCATGCCCGCATTGACACCGGGACGAGTGACGGAAAGTTCTAAGGTTGTGTTGTGCTTGTTGCCACTAGGGATAAAACATTGGCGCTATGTCCGAGGATGTAGTTGTTGATTACATTACGCACCATACTTAATGCAATTGTCTGTTGCTTTGCAACTTAATACTGGAAGGGGTTCGGACGATAACCTGAAGGTGGACTTTTTAGGCATAGATGCAGTTGGATGGCGGTCTATGTACTTTGTCGTAATGCCCAATTAAATCTCACTGTACTTATCATGACATGTATGTGAATTGTTATGCCCTCTCTATTTGTCAATTGCCCGACTGTAATTTGTTCACCCAACATGCTTTTATCTTATGGGAGAGACACCTCTAGTGAACTGTGGACCCCGGTCCATTCTTTAATACTAAAATACAAATCTGCTGCAATACTTGTTTTTACAGTTTTCTCTGCAAACAATCATCTTCCACACAATACGGTTAATCCTTTGTTACAGAAGCCGGTGAGATTGACAACCTCACTATTTCGTTGGGGCAAAGTACTTTGGTTGTGTTGTGCAGGTTCCACGTTGGCGCCGGAATCCCTGGTGTTGCGCCGCACTACATCCCGCCGCCATCAACCTTCAACGTGCTTCTTGGCTCCTCCTGGTTCGATAAACCTTGGTTTCTTTCTGAGGGAAAACTTGCTGCTGTGCGCATCATACCTTCCTCTTGGGGTTGCCCAACGAACGTGTGAAATACACGCCATCAATTACTATAATGCAGTAACCTTTGCCGGATGAACCCCTAATATCGCCTGCCGCATGCTCCAGTTGGACCTTGTAGGTCCAGCCCGGATCTGGCTCAGCGTCCTCGAGAAGAACTCCATCTTTTGCTGGTTTGACCTGAAGACCGCTTTCGAAAAACACTTCAGAGGCACCTACAAAAGACCTGCCACGGCAAGCGACTTACAAGCTTGTATCCAGAAGAAGGGAGAATCCTCAAGAAACTTCCTCACACGATGGTTGGCATGCGGGAACGAGTGCGAAAACGTCGACCACACCACTGCCATGTACGCCTTCATTGGTGGACTGCAGAGAGGAGGATTGTTGAGGCATAAGCTCACTTGTTTGGCTAACGCAAATAAACTGACTTTGGATGAGATGATCTCCATTGCCAGCGACCATACTGCCGCCGACGATGATGCAGGCGGTGATATCGCAGCTACAGCAATCCCCCTACACCAACAGAAGAAGAACCGTGATAACGGCAACAACAGCAGCCATAAACGCAAAAACCCTGATGACCAGAAGAGTGGCGGATCCGACATGGTCGCCATGGCGTTCCAACGCGGAGGTTCAGGAGGCGGAAGAGGACGCGGCCGTGGAGGCGGAGCCGGCAGGGGTCAGCAGCACGACACTGAAGTCACAGCTGGCGGATCCCGCGCCCCGCAAACCTACGAGGAGTATAGAGACATGCCCTGTCTGGCCCACTTGGATCCGGTTACAGGGAAGTCCACTCACACAAACCGCAACTGCAAGTGGGTCAACGACTTAAAGAACGACCCGGAAGCAGGATACAAGCGAGCCCGGAAGCACCGCCCACGCGGCAAAGGAGGCAAGGGCAAGAACAAGGACAAAGAGGAAGACAGTTCCGAGGCAATGGATGAGGATGATAACTCGCCGGATCCCAAGGCAGGGTCCGCAGGAAAATCCAACCCATTCGAGAAAAAGAGCGTGGGGGCTTACCACACTTTCCTCGGAACCCCAACAGTCCGCGCTACAAAGTCAGCTACCCGGATCCTGAACGCCACAGTTCCGGCTGTGCCGCAGTATGTCAGGTGGTCGGAAGTTCCATGCACATTTGACATGGAGGATCATCCCGCCATTGTGCCAAAAGAATACTACGCCTTGGTTGTAAGTCCCCGCATAGACGGGTATGACTTCTCCAAGTGCCTCATGGATGGTGGAGCCAGCTTGAACATCATGTACCTGGAGACTTTGGAGCGGATGAACCTCACCAAGGAACATCTCAAACACAGCAACACTGAGTTTCACGGCGTGGTTCCGGGTAAGAAGGCGAACTCCCTCGGCAGCATCACACTTCCAGTGGCCTTCGGCGATGTTCATAATTTCCGCGAAGAGAAGATCACGTTTGAAGTCGTGCCCTTCAAGAGCTCCTACCACGTCATCTTCGGCAGGCCCACCTACCACAAGTTCCACGCAAGAGCGTGCTATATCTACAACAAGCTCAAGATTCCGGGTCCTAACGGTATGATCACCATAACCGGAGACTACAAAAAGGCTCATGAGTGCGAGTTGGGCGAAGCCGCCTTCGCGAGTCCGTGATATCCGGAGAAGAGCTGAAAGGCTACGGAGCCGCGGTGGATCCGACCGAAATGCAGACCACCAAGAAGCGGATCTCCGAACAGAAAAACTCCTTCGGGGCCGCGATAGAGACCAAGAAAGTCAACTTCAAGGAAGATGACGCTACCAAGCAAGTCTCGATCGGAGCCAACATGGACCCCAAATAGGAAGACGCGCTCGTCGAGTTTCTCCGCACTAACATGGACATCTTCGCATGGCAACCTTCTGACATGTCCGGAGTACCAAGGGAACTCGCCGAGCACTACCTCAACATAAACCCGGGGGCTAAACCGGTGAAGCAAGCTATGCGACGCTTTGGAGATAAGAAGCGCCGCGCCATAGGAATGGAATTAGCAAAGTTACTAGAGGCAGGTTTTGTAATAGAAGTAATCCATACTGATTGGGTCGCAAATCCCGTCCTTGTACCCAAAAAGAATACTGAAATACTAAGAATGTGCATCGATTACTCCGGCTTGAACAAACATTGCCCGAAAGATCCGTTTCCCCTGCCGCGCATTGACCAAGTCATTGATTCGACGGCGAGGGCGGAACTTCTGTGTTTTCTTGATGCGTATTCCGGGTATCACCAGATCCGGATGAAGGAGTCCGACCAAAAGGCGACCTCATTCATCACCCCATTTGGCACTTACTCGCTATGTTACTATGCCCTTTGGCTTGAAAAACGCAGGTGCCACCTACCAACGTACGATGCAGCGGTGCTTGAAGGACCGGATCGGCCGGAACGTACACGCCTACGTCGACGACATCGCGGTCATGACTCGGAAAGGATCCGACTTGATCAGCGACCTCACATAAACCTTTGAGAATCTCCGTCGGTACAAGATGATGTTGAATCCGCTGAAGTGCGTCTTTGGCGTACCAGCCGGAAAACTCCTTGGCTTCATTGTCTCTAACAGGGGCATTGAAGTGAACCCGGAAAAAATCAAGGCAATTTTGTGCATAAAAAGGCCAACTTGTCTCAAAGATGTGCAACGGCTAACTGGTTGTGTCGCAGCAATCAGCAGGTTTGTTAGCCGTCTTGGCGAGAAGGCACTTCCCCTGTACAAGCTATTGAAGAAAACAGACAAATTTATCTGGGACGAGGCGGCGGACGCAGCACTACAAGGGTTGAAGGAGATACTTACCTCCCCACCTATCCTAGCAGCCCCAGGAGAGTCAGAGCCTATGCTCCTCTACCTGGCAGCCACCAACAGGGTCATCAGCCTCGTCATCGTGGTGGAACGACAGGAAGAAGGTCACGAATATGGAGTCCAAAGGCCAGTTTACTATATCAGCGAGGTCCTTACGGAATCCAAACAGCGCTACCCTCACTTTCAGAAGTTAGCCTACGGAGTATTCCTGGGCAGCAGGAAGCTGAGACATTACTTCCAAGAACATCCAATAACAGTCGTGAGCAAAGCTCGCTGTCAACGATTCTCAACAACGCCGACGCAACAGGACGCACAGCAAAATGGGGCATTGAATTATCCGCCTTCGACATCGGCTACAAAGCCAGGACCGCGGTCAAATCACAGGTCTTGGCGGATTTCGTTGCAGATTGGACAGAAGCTCCGGATGCTAGTCTGGAGCCGGAACCAGAGACATGGGTTATGCACTTCGATGGATCCAAGCAGCATCAAGG
Organism: Lolium rigidum; assembly: GCF_022539505.1. NCBI lineage: Eukaryota > Viridiplantae > Streptophyta > Magnoliopsida > Poales > Poaceae > Lolium > Lolium rigidum. The sequence goes on along the minus strand of NC_061511.1, from coordinate 95,250,971 downwards.
CTCGGGAGCCGGAGTCACCCCGAAGTCCCCTACCGGAGAAGAGCTGCGATACGTTTTGCGGATCCACTTCAAAGCTACAAACAACATGGCGGAGTACGAGGCTCTACTACACGGATCGCGCATCGCTAAGGAAATAGGGATCAAGCACATCATCCGTTGCGGAGATTCCGACCCGGTGGCACAGACAAGTAGCCGGAACCCGGAACGCCGTAAATTCCATCATGGCGGCTTACGAGACGAAGTTGACGAGATCGCCAAGTGCTTTCTAGGATACGAAGTCAAGTATGTCCGGAGAGACGACAATGCAGCGGCAGATATGCTATCCAAGCTCGGATCCGGCAGGAAGCCAATTCCGCCTGGAATTTTCCTGGAGCATCTCCGGATACCCTCGGTGAAGGGCGCTAACCCGGAAAACCCAGAGGTGGCAGTGTCTCCGGCCAAAGAGGTGTTGGCTACCATTCCGGCTTGGACACAGCCTTTCCTGGACTACCTCATCGATCAGAAGTTGCCGGAGGACGAGGTCCTCGCGCGCCAGATTTGTCTGCAGCCTCGTGATGAGATTCGGCATCCCACACAGCATAATCACAGATAATGGCACAAACTTCGCTCAGGGAGAATTGAAGGATAATTGTGAGACAATGGGGATTCGACTGGACCTTGCATCTGTGGCTCATCCACAATCCAATGGTCAAGTTGAAAGGGATAACGGTCTAATATTATCGGGAATCAAGCCACGCCTTGAAGAACCGCTGCGACGAGCAGCCGGAGCTTGGGCCGACGAGCTGGACGCCGTCTTGTGGAGTTTGCGAACTACCCCTAACAGGTCAACGAGGTTTACCCCATTCTTCCCGGTATACGGATCCGAAGCCGTGATTCCCTCCGACATCATCCACGATTCGCCGCGAGTTTCCGCCTATAATGAAGAAACAGCTGACGAGGCCAGACAGCTATCTGTGGACCTGATCGAAGAAGCTCGGAATTTAGCTGACCAGCGCTCCGCCATCTACCAGCAGAAGCTCAGACGATATCACAGTCGTCGAGTTCGGAACCGCTCGTTCATGGCCGGAGACCTGGTTCTCCGCCTTCGCCAGGTGAAAGATCACAAGTTGCAATCTGCATGGGAAGGACCCTTCGTCGTTAGCAAAGTGCTTCACAACGGATCGTACTACCTTGTTGATTTCGAGAGCGAGGGACAGACCGCTAATTGGCGCCGGAACGCAAGCGTGAGGATCCGGAGGACATCTACGACGAAACAGATCGCCCCTGGAACATTGCACAGCTACGTCCTTTCCACACTTAGCATAGAATTACATACCCTGTAACAATATTATACATGATCAATGAAATAAAGCTTTTGGTTCACTCTATGGGTCATTTACCTCCTTTACTTGTTCATTTTTAGATTGTGTATGTTTTCCGACTAAAACCGCAGAGCTGGATATTTCCGCCTAGGCGTGTATGAAAGTTGTGATTTTCAAAAATCGTCCCTCGGACGTAAGCTTAAGTTTTCTGGTCAAAATGTTTTCGTTGCGAATTCGTGGATTCCTAGTAGCGATTTCCGGCACCTCGGCGGGGGCTTGTTTCCGCGGTTATTGACGGATTGCCATTGGGCTTCGTCGCCGTCGGCGAGTGTTTCCGGCTAAAGGTTTTCCGGCTCGCGGAAGGTCAAGCGAGTAAGCCAGAATACATCAACATCAGCACTTGCTTTCCAACAAAAACAAAACATGCAGAATAATATTAAGGGATAGCAGGATAAGTTGTTTCTGCCAATGCATAGTTGTTTCGTCCCTAGCTACTTAAGAATTCAAAGTCTTATTACAAACCCTCGCTGGGGCCAAAATGATGCATTGTTTTTTACGCAGGAAGAAAGTTTTTACTCCCCTTTAGCAGGAGAAGCCTTGCCCTTCGGATCACTTTTCTCGGCATCCTTCGCCGGAGACGACACATCCTCGTCACTTTCTTCCGACGAAGACGCAGCGCCATCCTTGGGTTCCTCTTGGGGAGCATCCTTGGAGCTGGTCCGAGTAAACTGGGTGCCGGATTCCGCAGGACGTGCCTCCGCGTCACGCTTCTCCTGAAGTTCTGCTTCCGGGGGTTCGTCCGCGGGAAGCACGAACTTGTCGTAGAATTCTTCGTGCCGGATCCTGCGCGCGATGCGGGTGTCGTAGCCGTTTACTGCATCTAAGAGCGCATTGACATCCGCGTCCGAAGGAACTCCGGTGGTCACCTGGTCAAGATCAAGCTCCGGGTTATGCGCCAAGCACATGGTCAAGGCCATCGCAGCTACGCCTCGGGCTGATGATGCTTGAAGATCCGTCACCAGCTCCGGAAGAACGTCCATCTTTTGTATAAGCTTGCGCACTTTGCACGTACGACTCCTTTTGATGGACAAGTTGTAGCATATCTTCCGGGAGGCGGAAATGAGGTCTTTGCAATCATCGCCTGCAAGTTGAAGGAGATCGTCTCGGGGGAACAAATTCCGACGCTTTTCCGGATACCCAAGAGGTTCTGCACGAGATAATCGGATATAAGTATACAGTTTGAGCACACGAGAAAGGTCGGAGAAAAGGTCTTCATGGCAGGTTCTAGAATAGTACCCAAAACGTTCTCACTAAGCACGTCCCAATGATGTTCCGCGGTTTCCATATATTTTTGGAGCCCAGTGAGTTCTTTTTGCTGCCTCTTGATGGTCTCGCTGTCAGCATTTCTCTTCAATACAAATTCGCCCTTCTCCCCGGCGTGCTCGGAGTTTTTCTCCGCCAGCTGTTTCTCGGCCTGCTCCCTTTTCAGTTCCGCCTCCTTTAGCTTCGTCTCCAATGCTTGGTACGAGGAGCGCAGGTTCTCCAGCTCCGAGGAGGCTGTGGCAAGGGACGAGGATGCACCTATAATAACACAGGTTAAAATCGCAATACGAATTCAGTGATAAGCAAAGGGCGGAAACCAACCTTGAGCTTCCGGCAGTTGTTTGCTCAGATCTGCATTCGCATCTTTCAGAGTCCAGATACTTTCCGCCTGACTTAAGGTAACGCGGCGCTGAAGGGCAATGTTTTTGTGCAGCTCATAATGCAGCGCCTGCTGTTCCTGTAAAGTTAGACAGAGCAGGAGTCAAGAATTCCGCCTGCTTCAGTGGATTCCTTTAAAGCATTATTGCCGGAACTTTTCCGCCATAATGCTTGGGGGCTACTGCATCGACTTAAAAATCTTTCCAGAAGTGATATTCGTTTAAGAATTTAAGCGCTAACGTACATCTACGTTTCCGCTTACATGCTTGGGGGCTACTGGGGAGTACCTTTTGCTTGCAGACGAGTTTGTCGAGGAAATGGCCGACGTTCTTCTTGAAGTCCCGAATCTCCGCTGTGGCGACATCGGATTTCCCCGTGCATTGTCCAACATGGCGTTGAGCAAGTCTTGTTCAAGATCCCATTTCTCCGCCTCAGTAAGTTTATTGAAAAACTTAGTTGCGTATGCCTTGGGGGTGGAGGTGAGGTCAGTCGGATCTCCAAAATTCTTCGGAAATACGACAACGTCGCCAGTACCAGCTCCGGTTCTTTCGGAAGAAGTAACCTCAATTTCTCCTTGACCTTGTGCTCCGGTTTCATCTTGAGCAGGTCCTTTGTCTTTAGGATCTTCTCCGCCCACCTTTTCGCTGCTAATCGGAACTATTTCCGGTGGAGTATTGGCGGCAGGAGGGGGAGAACGATCAGCTTGAGAAGGGGATGCTTGAGGAGCAGTATGAGACGTGCTTGGCGGAGGCTGGAGTGGGTGGACCTACGGCCGGAGACTTTTTCATGTACTTGGTGATGGGCTCTTGGTTGGTGGTCCGGGTGGTGGCGGTGCTTGGATTCCTACATGCAAGCGAAGGGGTTCACGTCATAAACAACTTTATCCAAGTAGAGATGTACCATACTCGGAAACTTACGGGGCGCCGGGGATGATGGGGCGCGAGCGTTTGCCAGCTGTTGCCAGCATTTTCAAGCGTGCTTGCTCCGCTCTCTTCGAATTTAGCGGAGGGGGCTTCACGGTCTTTGGTTTCTTGGCGGAGGCCTCGCCGCTGGCCCCGGCTTCTGAGCCGGAAGCTTTGGCGCGGGGACGCTTCGAGGGTCGAGGGGCCGCCTTGCGGGGTGCCTGTTCCTCTTCCTCTTCTTCGTCATCCGGATCCTCCTCCGCCCCGTCGCCGCTGACAGGAACACGAAGAATGGTGCGAAAGTTTTCCTCCGCCAGAGTATCGAGCTGGAAGAAATAAGCATATAAGTTAAGATCAATATCTGAAAACTTGTGAAGATTGAGGTAACAAAGGAAACTGAGTTTACCGGAGGACACTGGTCGTTGGTGTAGATATCCTTGATCAATTCCGGGACCGGCTGGCCCCGGCCTATCTTCACGAGAGTCTTGATTCTCCTTTTCAGAGAGTCAGCCGGAAGGTCGTGGCGGGTAGCCCGGAGCAGGTCGTCCACCCCGGTGTATGCGCAGATTAATCGCGCGTTATGCCGTAGTGGCTGGATCCGCCGGGTGAACCAGCTAAGTGTGAGTTGAGCTCCGGTTAGCCCATCATGGACTAGCCAAGATATTCTCCGCGCTGCCTTCTCCAAGATCGGAGTTTGGGCGAGTGTGGGAACGAAGCTCCAGCTCGCAAGTTCTTCCGGAGGCTCGTTGACGAATTTGGGCAGGCCGTCGTGGACGTTCGGAACTGAGATGTTCTTTTCATAGAACCATCCGGCGTTCCAGTACCGGACGGAATCATGCGAATCGTGAGGCGGATACATGCATCCAGGTCGGAGCATGAACGTCATGCTCCCACAGTTCACCATTACTTTTTCCTTCGTTTCTTTCTTCACTCGGAAGAAGAACTGCCATAACTTGACATCCGGACGGATTCCGAGATGCCCTTCGCAAAGTGTAACGAAGTTGGAGAGGAGGAGGTATGAGTTTGGTCAAATGTTGTGCGGCTGGAGCCCATATGTGCTGAGGATGGAGAGAAAAAACTTTGAACAAGGGAGCGACAATCCGCGCTCCACCCAGGCTTTGGTCATGACCACTTCATCAGCTCCGGGCTTGGGGATGTCGGTGTCACGTATGAAGCTCCAGTAGGCGGAGATCATGCCCTCGTTCTGAAGCTCTCTGAGCTCCCCATCAGTGGTTTCACAGGGCCACCATTGACCCCGTTCTCCTTCGCGGATCCGAGCTTTTGAAGCCCTCTTGTTTTCCGCTTCCTGTACCTTGGTTGCCATCCTTGCTTGACCTTCAAGTTCTTCCTGGAGTTCTTTGAGGGAAGGGATCCGGCCTGGAGTGGTGCTGGACGATGTGGAAAATGGTTGAGCAAGCCGGATGTCGGAAACATATGGTGGTAGGAACGCAATGGGATCCGGGCAAATTGGTTCCACGGCACTGGGTTCCGGGTTACTCGGAGAACTACCAGTGCAGTGAGGAGAACCGTGAGGCATGCTTCCGGCTGCACCCATGCGAGCTAGTTTGAGTAACCGGAAAATCTATACTACAGCTACTTCTTCTTCTATAAGGCCGGCGCACGTACCGTCAATGGCGCGGTGGCTCGACGGAGCTCCGGTGGAGTCGAGGTCGCCGGACGTGCGGGGAATCGCCTCGCGTGACCACGAATCGGCGGCGGACAGGATTTCCCGTTCAACTATGGGAATCTTAGCACGAGGAGAGGCCTGGGCCGGCGATGCGTGAAGCTCACCATGGCAGGGCTCGCCGGAGATGAGATCTAACGGGCGGCGCGGCGCGAGGAGGAAGACGAAGTGGTGAGATGCGGTGAAAGAATGAGGAATTACCGAGTCGCGGGGGTATTTATAGGCCACGCGCGGAGATTCGGGATTCGGATCCAACGGTGGAAACGGAACGGTCGCACCGTTGGATGAATGACACGTGTCTTAGGTCAAGTGCGGTAAAACGACGTGGAGGTAACTTAATCATGCGCTCCCGAAATTTCCGGCTGAAGATTTGCATCTGCGAAAATTTAGCGCGGGAAAAAAGGAGGTTGTGCGCGGGAAAAACGGAATCTCCGTTGCGATACCTAATCTGAAGACGAAGGAGCTCCGAGTGAATGAACCCGGAGTCAAGTAGAAGTTTTTGAAGCTCTTCAAGATTCTCTTCGGATCCGAGTTGAATGAAGCCGGAGGAATGATGAATCTCGGAGAACTTCGGGGGCTACTGTTGTGGGTATACTTTATGGGTATATCAACGGCATGGCCTAGATCCGGCAAGCCCGGGTGGCCCATAGATGGTGGTGAGGCATGTGGCCCATCGGGCGGCCCAGTTGCTGTAGATCCTGAAGGATGAAGTACAGCCCAGGAACAGGAAGCCGGATCTCTACCGACCTACGAAGGAGGCCGGATCCGTGACGGCCCATGAAGTATCCGGATCCAGCACGTACTTGGAGGAAGGCGGATCCTTGACGTACACGGCAAGATATTGTACCGTAGTTAGGCAACTTGTATTCCGGCTAGGACTCTCCATGTAAACCCTAGATCCGTGCGCCTTTATAAGCCGGATCATGGGAGCCCTAGAGGCACAACCACAACTCATTGTAACAACGCGAAAGCGCCCAGATAATTCCAGACAAGCAGCAGTAGGCCCTGTCATCGTGCAGGTGTTCCGAAGCTGGGTAACTCGCGTACCACCGTCCCGTGTGCACTCCGCCCTATGGCCCCTACTTCTTCTTCCCCTCGTGAGGATCCCTCCTCCGAGGTACCGTCGATTAGGCAACGACAACACCTCAAGGTGAGCCTCTTGTGGCGTTCGGGAGCACTAAGCAACCGCACCTCTCCACCGGAGATTAGCACTCGCAAGAGTGTGAACTCCGGGATAAATCTTCGTCTCCCGCGTGCCTCGGTTATCTCTATACCCGAGCTCTTTACTTATGCACTTTACCTTGTGATAGCCATCGTGCTTGAAGTTATATATATCTTGCTATCACATACTTGCTTGTTTTGCTTAGCATAAGTTGTTGGTGCACATAGGTGAACCATAGTACATAGGCTTTGGGCTTGACAAAGTAAACGCTAGTTTTATTCCGCATTTGTTAAGCCCATCTCGTAAAAGTTTTAAATCGCCTATTCACCCCCCCTCTAGGCGACATCTGTGTCCTTTCAGAGGTATTGAGCATCAAATTGACTTGATCCCCGGAGCATCGCTGCCCAATAGGGCGCCATATAGAACGAATCCCGAAGAGATGAAGGAGATACAGAAGCAAGTACAAGCGCTACTCGACAAAGGTTATATCCGCATAAGCATTAGTCCTTGTGATGTTCCTGTTATTCTTGTTCCTAAGAAAGATGGTACATGGCGTATGTGCGTAGATTGTAGAGCGATAAACAACATTACTATTCGATATCGTCATCCTATTCCCCGTTTAGAGGATATGCTAGATGAATTGAGTGGTGTCGCTGTTTTCACTAAAATTGATTTGCATAGTGGTTATCATCAAATTAGGATGAAAGAAGGGGATGAGTGGAAAACCGCCTTTAAAACAAAATTTGGTTTATATGAGTGGTTAGTAATGCCTTTTGGTTTGACTAATGCACCTAGCACTTTCATGAGACCGATGAACCATGTTTTGCGTGATTTTATTGGCAAGTTTGTGGTTGTGTATTTTGATGACATATTAATTTACAGACCGCAATGAATCTGATCATATTATACATATTCGACATGTTTTGCAAGTGTTGCGTGATAGTAAACTCTATGGTAATCTTGAGAAGTGCACATTTTGCAAAGATAAGGTCATATTTCTGGGTTATGTTGTCTCTAAGCATGGAGTAGAAGTAAATGTGTCTAAAATTTAAGCTATTCAAAATTGGCCTACTCCCATGAATGTGAGTCAAGTTAGAAGTTTTCATGGTCTAGCTGGGTTTTATCGCCGTTTTGTGCCCAATTTTTCTACTATTGCTGCACCTTTGAATGAATTTACTAAAAAGGGTGTTGTCTTTGAGTGGGGCGTTGCCCAAGATCATGCTTTTGATGAACTCGAAACGATTGTTAACTTCTCGCACCGTTGCTTGCACTTCCTGATTTCAATAAGCAATTTGAGATTGAATGTGATGCTAGTGGTATTGGAATTGGTGATGTGTTGATGCAAGAGGGTCGCCCAATTGCATATTTTTCTGAGAAACTTTCTGGTGCTAAGTTGAACTATCCAATATATGATAAATAATTGTATGCTTTAATTAGAGTTCTTGAGATTTGGCAACATTATTTGTGACCAAAGGAATTTATCATACATTCTGATCATGAAGCTTTGAAATATCTGAAAGTCCAATCTACTTTGCATAGGCGTCTTGCTAAGTGGGTTGAGTTTATTGAGTCTTTTCCGTACATTATTAAGCATAAGAAGGGAAAAGATAATATTATTGCTGATGCTCTATCTAGGAAGACTATGCTATTAACCCACCTTGATGTTAAAATTCCTGGATTAGAGGTGTTATGTGATTTATATGCGACTGATCATGATTTTGCTGAACCATACCGCTTGTGTGCTATTGGTAAAGCATGGGAAAAATATCACATACATGATGGGTTCTTGTTTAGAGCTAACAAACTATGTGTTCCAGAATCGTCTGTGCGTTTGCTCTTATTGCAGGAATCACATGTCGGAGGTTTGATGGGTCACTTTGGGCGTGAGAAGACGCTACTCATGCTCGCTGATCACTTTTATTGGCCAAAGATGAGGCGGGACGTGGACAGGTATGTGAAGAGATGCATTACTTGCAACACGTCCAAGTCCAAGCTGAAGCCTCACGGTTTGTATACTCCTTTACCGGCAACTACTACACCTTGGGAGGATATTAGTATGGATTTTGTGTTAGGTTTGCCGCGTACTAAAAGAGGCCATGATTCTATATTTGTGGTAGTGGACATATTTTCTAAAATGTCACACTTTATTGCCTGCCACAAAAGCGACGATGCGTCGCATATTGCTAACATGTTTTTCAGGGAGATTGTTCGACTACATGGAGTCCCGAAGACTATTGTTTCTGATCGTGATGTGAAGTTCATGAGCTACTTCTGGAAGACACTTTGGGGAAAGCTGGGGGACAAAGCTACCGTTCGGTACTACTTGTCATCCCCAAACTGATGGTCAAACTGAGGTGGTGAATCGAACCTTTTCACAACTGTTGAGATCCATGATTAAGAAGAACCTGAAGGAGTGGGAAGAGTGTTTGCCGCATGTGGAGTTTGCTTACAACAGGGCGGTACACTCTACCACGGAGCTGTGTCCTTTTGAGGTGGTGTATGGTTTCAAACCAATTACTCCACTTGACTTTTTGCCTTTGCCCATACATGAGAGAGTTCATATGGAGGCATCCAAGAGGGCCGATTTTGTGCGAAAGATCCATGTGAAAACTAAAGAGTTGATAGAGAAGAAAGGCAAGAGCAATGCTGCAAGGATGAACAAGAAGCGCAAAGAGATGTTGTTCAAGCCTGGTGATATGGTCTGGGTACATTTTTGCAAGGATAGGTTCCCGAAGCTGCGGAAGTCTAAGTTGAAGCCTCGTGGTGCTGGTCCTTACAAAGTGCTTGCCAAGATCAATGATAATGCATACTCGATAGATCTTCCAGTTGACGAGTTTGGTGTCAGTAATTCTTTCAATGTTGCTGATTTGACACCATATGACGGAGAAGACCTTGGAGCGTCGAGGTCGACGCCTTTTGAAGGGGGGGAGATGATGAGGACATCCCTACTACAAAGCACTACCTCCGTCATTGACAAATGAAGATGAACTCGCTGTGAAGCTCAAGTCCGATGAAGTTCGGATTGGACCAATTACAAGAGCTCGTGCGAAGCTACTTAAACAACAGGTGAACTTGTTTCTAAACGATACTTTGATTGATGAGAACTTTATACTGCCTAAGTCCTATTACTTATGTATCATCAGGTATCAAGAGGAGACGAGCATCGCACGAGGAGAAGAGGAGCAGCTGGACATGAAGACGGACGTCAAGATGGACGTGAAGCTGGACATGAAGATATCTCATGGACGCGCGAGGGAGGAGCGGGAGGCATGCGCGAGAGGAGAAGACGACGTCCAGGCCGGTCCAGCACCCGGTTAGACCGGCCTCCAGACCGGCCAGCCCGGTCCCTGGCCCGGTTGACCGGCCGCCAACCGGATGGGATTTATCGTACCGGGCAAAAACCGGATTTTTGCGAACTTCCCGGTCTGCCGCCCGGTTGACCGGGTTCTACGCCAGCCAGCCCGGTCACTGGCCCGGTTGACCGGATTCCAGACCGGATCTGTCCGAGTCTGTCTCGACCAGAACTATTCTGGGTCGGTTTTACTTGTATTTTTCGACCGTAACTCGTCCCGACGCCTATATAAGTGCCTTGGACGACCCCCTAGCTGTTTTAGACCAAGTTTAAGATAAACCCTAGTTCATAGTTGTTTGCTAAGCAAAACTATTGTTCCCCAACTCTCCAATTCGTTGCGATCTGGAGTTTTATGCTACTGAAAGTTTGTGTGATGTGCTGTTCCATTGGGGATTAGAAGATTGCAATCTACCGCTTCGTGGTCGTCGACTACGTGCGCAAGTGTGTGGAGTTGAGAATATCTTGCAGGGTTGAGAGCTGTTGCATTGGCATCAGGAATCAATCGAGAGACTTCGTCGGCGTCATACAAGTTATCCTCCTCATCATCATCGATTCCATCCGCTGCTACCATCGTGTGTTCATCACCACCCGTCGTTTACTGAGAAGATCGGGCCACTCCTTATCAATATGCTTGGCTCTTGCATGAAACACCGGATTTGCTGATAAGTATGTTGCACCCACGTTATCACACCATAAACATGGTGGATGATTCAACTTGACTCCAAGTTCTTCAAGCAATGACTTCGGCCAAATAACTTCAGTAGTAGCATTAGCAACATATTTATATTCAGCTCCAGTGCTAGATCTAGAAACTGTAGCTTGCTTCTTAGCACTCCAAGAAACAAGATTTGATCCAAAGAAGACTGCAAAACTTCCAGTAGATCGTCTATCATCTAAGCATCCCGCCCAATTAGCATCAAACAAAGCACTAACCAGACAAGAACTTGATCTCATAAATGTAAGACCAACCGTAGACATATCCTTAATATATCTCAAAATACGATTTGCAGCAGTCGAATGATCAGTAGTAGGAGCATGCAAATATTAACACACTTCATTTACTACATAGGAAATATCAGGTCTTGTCAAGGTTAAATATTGTAGTGCATCAACCATACTTCTATAATTTGTACTGTCCTCATCTCCAAGCGGGCTACCTTCATAAGCTATAAGTTTCTCTGAAGAAGATAATGGAGTGGGGGATGCTCGACAGCTTTGCATTCCTACACGAGTAAGAACTTCCTGGGCATATTTTGTCTAACTCAACACAGGTCCATCATTAACTTTTTGTACCTCAATTCCAAGAAAGAAATTAAGATCACCAAGATCTTTTAAAGGAAACTCTTTACTCATGTCTTGCAATAGAGCATCAGTTGCAATTTTGGAAGAACTGATATCATCAACATATATAAGCATGTAGATTGTAATATTGGACCTGTGATAAATAAACAAGGATGTATCAGATTTACAAGCAGCAAACCCAAGCTTGATCAACTAAGCACTCAAAAGAAGAATATCAAGCTTGTGGTGCTTTTTAAAACCATAAAGAGCCTCATCAAGTCTACATACATAACCTGCCTTATTTTTGACTTCATAACCTAGTTGTCTCATGTAGACTTCCTCTTTCAGAATGCCATGTAAAAATGCATTCTTCACATCCAACTGTCTCAGGCTCCATCCCCTAGAAACAACAAGACGAACAATAGCTATTTTAACAACTGGGCTAAAGGTATCTTCGTAATCTATACCATACCGTTGTTTAAAACCTTCTTCTACCAAACTTGCTTTATATCTGTCAACTGAACCATCTAACTTTCTTTTAATTCTATAGACCCATCGACAGTCTATGATTTTGGTACAACGCTTCTCAGGAACCAAATGACATGTCTTAGTTTTTATAAGAGCATCATACTCTTCATCCATAGGCTCTTTCCATTTAGGATTGGCTAAGGCATCTTGTAAATTAACAGGTTCATCACTACCCTTTTGGTTGAACAATCCTTCGTGTGCTGCGAGTTATTGGGCGAGACGGAAGATTGGGCACAGAACAATCTGTCGCAGTTTGTGATGCAGAATATCTCGTTGAGCCATTATTTCTCGACTTCGCAGAAGATCCAGAAGAGTTATTGTGTGACTCATCACTTTCAAACGCACGCATAGAAGATCCTGGCGGTGAGGACTCTTGGTCGGCTGAACCACCAACAGCCGGCGCGGGAGAGCGCCTAGCGCGGCCAGACGTCGAGCGGTCATTACTGCGGAGAGACACCTCCCGGGAGCTACCAGAATCTGGCACCGCGCGATCCGAGGACGAACTGGATGAAGATCCCAACGCAGATTCTGGCGGAGAATCACCTTCAAAACCTGTGTTCGTGTCTTCTTCCTCTGAATTTGTTTGTGTACTGTTTTGGGCTCCATTTTCACCAAAAACTTAGAATTTTCACCTGTTTGCTGTAAAACCTCGGGGAACACATTAGTAGGATTATTCGATACTGAATCATCAATAAATTCACCCCCTTGTTTGGAATTGTGAAGAGGTGAGTCTAACAGCGGAATGTCTCGCTGAAGTAAAGCACCAGCATTAGGATGGAGTTCTTTGAAAGATTTTTTTCCATCAAAGACAACATCACGAGAAACATAGACGCGTCCATTAGATACTTCAAGACACCTAACCCTTTTCTGCATAGGACTATAGCCGAAGAAAACACAACGCTTAGAGTGGAAACAAAGCTTATGTTTATTATATGGCCAGAGATTGGGCCAACAAGCACATCCAAACACACGAAGAGAGGAGTAATTTTGTTATTGCCTAAAAATCGATTAGCCGGTGTATCATATTTGATGACCTTTCTAGGCAAGATATTAATAAGATGTATGGATGTAAGAAAGGCTCCATCCCAGAATTTAAGAGGCATAGATGCATGAACAAGAAGAGATAACCTAACTTTAACAATATGATGATGTTTTCTTTCTGCGGCCCCATCTTGTTGGTGTGCATGAGGGCAGGAAACATAATGAGGAATACCTTGTGTTTGAAAGAAAGAGTTGAGTTTAACATACTCTCCTCCCCAATGAGATTTTATAGTGAGATTTTTTCTATCGAATTTGCGTTCAACAAGCTTTTGAAAGTGACCAAAGGCAGAAAAGATATTAGACTTCTTTTTGAGAAGATATATCTAAGTAAATTTACTATAATCAATAAAGCTTAAATAGTAATTATGACACCCGGGAGACATGGGTGCACGTCCTCAAACATCAGAAAAGATTAACTGAAGTGGAGCTACAAACACACTATTGGATACATGATATGGAAGCCGATGACTTTTTGCTTGCTGACACGAATCACAAATAGATACTGGTCTAGACTCTCTAACAAAGGGAAGCTTATTTTTATTAATAACTTGCATCACTACTGAAATAGTTGGATGACCAAGATGACCATGCCACCTTGCTTGAGATGGCTTGACGACAAGATTGGCACTTTTCTGAGTAGATGCGACCAAGGATGAAATAAGTGGATAGAGGCCACCAACACAACGCCCTCTATGGAGAATATTTCCCGTGACCTAGTCCTGAATCAAAAAGAAATAAGGGTAAAAATCTAGGAGCAAACGATTATCAAGGGTAAAGCGATTTACTAACAAAAGATTTTTAGAGGCGTTAGGTACATGTAGGATGTTACGAAGATTAAAATTCCGAACAGGATGCGAATTATTGAATGACCAATATGACATATGTCCATACCTGTCCACCCGCAGTGTTTACCTTGTCATGTCCTTGATAAGCATCACGAACAGAAAGGTTGTTGAACTCACTAGTAATATGATGTCTGGTACCAATTAGTATCAATTCCATATGCATGCATATCTTTCGAATTATCATTATCTTCCTGGAATCTGTACCAACAATCTATTGGTGTGTGACCTTCAACGTTGCAAATCTGACAGCGAACATCTATCCATGGGGAGATGCGTCGTCGACCACGACCACGTCCTTGACCACCTCCAGTACGGCCACCACCGCAATTGTTGCTTCAGGTACGGAAGTTCGCTTCTTGGCGCTGATCATCAACACGCCTATTTTCTCCACGTCGATCATCACAACGCCTGTCATCAAACAGGCGCTCATCAAACCGGCGATCATCACGCCCGCCACCATTATTGTTGCGAGGACAAAATCCTCCACGGTTGCGATTTGTTGCATTAGCCGAGGTTTCAAAACCTCCATCTGAAGATAACATGAGCATCTCTTAACGCTGCTTATGGTTCTGTATGTGCGAAAAAGAGTTATGCAACTGTTACTGATTTCTTGGCAACATCTAGGGCAGCAACAGCTGAATCCTAATCATTGCCAAGTCCAGCTAGTATGAAGGAGTGATGTGTACGCACGCTTCTATTCCTGTAGACCGTGTTGGGCCTCCAAGAGCAGAGGTTCGTAGAACAACAAAAAGTTTCCCTTAAGTGAATCACCCAAGGTTTATCGAACTCAGGGAGGTAGAGGTCAAAGATATCCCTCTCAAGCAACCCTGCAATTAAGATACAAGAAGTCTCTTGTGGCCCCAACACACCTAATACACTTGTCGGATGTATAGGTGCACTAGTTCGGCGAAGAGATAGTGAAATACAAGTAATATGGATGATTATAAGTAGTAATTGCAATCTGAAATAAAAATGGCAGCAAGCGAACGTGTAGCAGAACTTGTTGGAAACGGTGTTTCAATGCTTAGAAATAAGGCCTAGGGATCATACTTTCACTAGTGGACACTCTCAACAATCATCACACAATTGAATAAATAAATGCTACTCTCAAACACTCTATTGTTGGATAACAAACACCATTCATTGTGTAGGGCTGCAAAAGCACACCTCAAGCCGGAGTAAACAAGCTCCATAACGTCATAAAGGAATCACACACGATGCGCACACTTTCACCATCACACCGTGGAGAGTGACTCCGGAGTTCATATTAAAGTAACCTCTAGAGTGCATAATAGACAAGAGTAACATCTACATATTCAACTAGATTACAAAGCTCATGATCACATAAAGATCACACCATGGGAGAGAGAGATGAACCACATAGCTACCGGTAGAGCCCTCGGCCTCGGGGGAGAACTACTCCCTCCTCATCATGCATGGGAGACAGCAACGGCGATGAAGATGGAGATGGAGTCGATGGAGATGGATTCCGGGGGCACTTCCCCGTCCCGGCGGCGTGCCGGAACAGAGACTTCCGTTCCCCGAACTTGGCTTCGCAATGGCTGCGGCTACGTAACTTTTCGTGGAATATGACTTATATTTTTAGGGTTTTCGCATCTAGGGCAATATATAGGCGAAGGGGCGATGTCGGTGGAGTCCCGAGGTGGGCTCCCCACCTGGCGGCGCGGCAGAGGGGTGGGCCGTAACCCCCTATGGTGTGGCCAGCTCGTGGCCCCCCTTCGTCTCTCCTACGGACTCCGGGAAGCTTCTGGAAAAATAGGGACGTGGCCTTTTGTTTGGCGCAATTCCGAGAATATTTCCTGTGTAGAATTTCTGAAACCAAAAACAGCAGAAAACAGGAACTGGCACTTCGGCATCTTGTTAATAGGTTAGTCCCGGAAAATGCATGAAAATGATATAAAGTGTATATAAAATATGTAGCAATTGGTATAATATAAGCATGGAACATCAGAAATTATAGATACGTTGGAGACGTATCAAGCATCCCCAAGCTTAGTTCCTACTCGCCCTCAAGTAGGTAAACGATAAAAAGAATAATTTCTGAAGTGACATGTGTAACAACCCAAAAATTTCAAAACAAACAAATTGAATTTCCCTAGTTCCAAATTTTGGAACCAACAAAAACTTTTATTAAAATAAGATTGATACATATAGATCTGGTTTAAATCTTGTGTTTTGCCATGATGAGTGTTGTTATGCTTATGTGCTAAACCCTAAAACCCTAATGTGATCAAGTAAAGGTCACCAACCCAATAAAATAAAAGAGAAAGAAATCAAATAAGAAAAACCTTAAACCCTAATCTTCTCCAGAAATCCTTCTGGATCTATTTTGAGAAACCCAAAATAAAATAAAAGACATGTGGGGGCATATAGCCCTAATAGGTAAATCTTGAACCCTACCTTTATTAATTATGCTAAATGGTGGTGAACCATTGTGAACCCCACTAAACCCTAAACCTCACCCCTCTTTTCACCACCCTAGTTAAATTAAAAAAAAGGAAATTAAATAAGAAAGAGGCATATGTGCCTAGGGCTATATTTATAAAACTTTACCCAAAACCTTTCCACTTTATTTAGAGAATTGGAAAAGCTTCATACACCTTACCTAGTACCTATCAAACCAATTCCAAGTGGTTTCCAAAGAAATTAAAAAGAAACTAAAAATGCCATAGAGGCATTGAGAGAAAAGTGCAAATTTGTGAATTTGAGAAGTTTGACCCTAGGACTTGTTGTGAATGGTTGGACACTTCCATATGCCATTTCAACACTAAACAACATAAATTGGGTCAAGCCAATTCAAATTGAAAATCAAATGCCACATATGCATAGAGACATATGTGACACGTAGCCATCTTACCAAAACTTGACCTAAGCACCTCTACCTTGCCCAAATGGTTTGAAAACTTTACCACACCCAATATAACACCAAATAAACCCTAAACCATGACCTTTGATCATAAATAAAGAAAAGGAATAAAAGTATGAAATGCACATAGGTGCATATGGCCAAAAATACAAATTTGAGTAAAAGACCACCAAACTTGTTTCCATTGCTTGGATTGTTTTCTTATATCATATTAAACCTCAACTACCTCAATGAGATCAATAAAAACCAAATCAAATGGGAAATAAGAAGATTTCCCAATACACATATGTGGATATGGCCATTTTTCCAAATCTTGAACCTAGACCATTATGGCTTGCACCATTGGTTTTGTTTGGTTACTAAACACATATAAACACCTTTGGAATCAAAGAAATTCAAATCAAATCAAAATTGAGTGAAATAGGAGCTCACATGCACTAATGGTCATTTTGACAAAAGTTAACTCGATGCCCTCTTTGAGCCCTGTTATTTCAAAATTTCTAAACTAAACTTTGTCAAACTTTTGCACCTCATCCAAGTCAACATAAAAGTGAACAACTTTGCTCAAGCAACCCCATCCAAATTCCTTCTAGATTCAAATATATCATCAAGCAAAGTTGGAACCAGATTTGAAAATGAAGATCATGTGCATTTTGGATTCTTTTAAACCTTCACCAAAATGAGCACCACCACCACCAATCTACTTCAAATATTATATGAATGAGATCCACCAAAAAGTTTGCCAAAATTCCACAAAATTTCTCTTTCGGCCATTAGATCAAACACCTTGTGGGCAGAGTGAAATTTGAAGCCCATGCTGAGTTTGTGGTTGGACCAAGTCCACCTCTGGTCTCCACTGCCTCCCTCTGCACCCCTGCTAGCCTCTCCATGCCTCTGTCTCCCTGTTGCTTGGTCACCACGACCATGACCATGCATGCCGTGGCATGCCAAGTCCTCTCCATGCCCTTCCACTCTCCTCTCACATCCAACTCACCTCACCATGTCAGCCATCTCCCTCTCACTCCACTGCGTCGAATGGACACCAGCCCCGGTCGATTCGTGCACCACAGTGGCCAGGAGCGTGACGCCCAGACGCGCCCAGAACGTGCACATACGCGCCAGAACGCGCCTGGCGAGCGCCGCAGACACGCCTGGCCACGTCGTCGTGCCACCAGCTCGCGCCACCTCCGCCCTTGCTCGCTGCACCAAACGCGTCCCCACGTCACCCGCAGTCGCCCAGACACGGCCATTGGCCCGCGGGAACGCCGCAGACGACGCCCACTCCGACGACCGTCCGCCACGGTGCTGCCAGCTCTAGTCACTCGCCCCGTCGCTTCAGACCACCGTT
This sequence comes from Lolium rigidum, assembly GCF_022539505.1. Taxonomy (NCBI): domain Eukaryota; kingdom Viridiplantae; phylum Streptophyta; class Magnoliopsida; order Poales; family Poaceae; genus Lolium; species Lolium rigidum. Next base: position 95,232,939 of record NC_061511.1, on the reverse strand, counting down.
TGCTGTTCCAAGAGCAGCGTGATGGTCGCCTGGACGTCACCAACCGTACGCGCCCACTCCCTTGCCCCTTCGTCACTCCAGACGCCGTCGCCATGGTCGCCCCTCCACAGCACACCACGGCCATCTCCGCCAGCTATAAATAGCGCCCCTCAGCCCTCCCTCTCTTCACACAAACTGCTCCCCTATCCTCACTGATCCTTCTCCCCCATCCAATTCCACTCCACCTCGCCGGAGTAGCTCGAATCGCGAGCTCAAAGCCGCCGGAGCCCGCGGAAGCTCTGCGACGATTGGAGCCTCCCCAGCACGCGAAACTGCTACAGGCTGCTTCCCCTTCCTCGACAACTTCGTCTCCGCGCCTCGCCGACCCTCTCCGCGCCGCCGGTGAGCCTCCCACCTCCACCGTCGCCGCCAGTAGCTCGCCCCTCTCATCGTCGACGACGACGATCCTCGCCCGTTAGATCATATTCTAATCCTATGGCGCTGGAAAGAACTTACCGTTTCGGTCGATTGACCCGCTGACGCGTGGGACCCACCGTCAGACGGCCTGCTCGCGCTGGATGCGAAGTGGGCCGGCCCAACTCCTTTTCTCTCTGCAGCCCAGCTAGTTTTCCCGCGCGAGCCCACCAGTTTAAATTCAAATTTCCAGAGTAGATGAAATATGCAATCTGTTGCCAACTTCAAAATTCAATAGGGACAAATCTACTTGGCCAAATTTTACAAACTTTATATTTTTGGAAACCTTAGGAAATTATCTACACAATGCCACTGGATAGAACCCTAGATCTATTGTAGAATTAAAGTGACAAAATAAACAAGGCAGGGACTTTTCTGCCTTAGAATAATTCTTAAAAATCAACCATAAATGCTTTTCAGTTAATTCCACCTCCAATAATTCACTTTTCACTTATACTAATTGTTTCTACAAAAATATGCCATGCCTACTTTGAATGATCATGGCTTAGTTGATTTAAATGACTTTATGGCTATTTCTAGTCAAGGATATTGTCCAAAACTATTAAGAAATCTTATGGGAGTAATACTCTCATTTAAATCTGGTCACCACCAATTCCAAATGAAGTAGAGACTCTGGTAATTTAGGTCTCATAGGAATTGTGGTGATATTAAATCTTTGCTATATTAGAATTAAAATGTATGAGAGCTTCCCCCTCATTTAAATCTTGTCTCAACTAATTCAACATGAGGTAGATACCATGGTTAGCTAAATCTCATATTGAATGAGTTGATGATATTAAATCATTTTAAGGTGTTATTAAAATGCATGAGGTGCACCATCTCATTTAAATTATGTTCACCATTAGGGGACAAAGCTATGAGGTGTAGCACCTCATTTAATTCAACATAGTAGTTAAATTGCATTAGTTATTTAAATCACATGAGATGATGAATCTCAATTAAATCACTTTCCTCAAATAATAAATGTGAAGTGTTGACCTTGGTCAACATGGTATCATTCCTGTTAATTGAGAATATTAAATCACCTCAATAGTAGTTTCTATTAAATTAGTTACAACTATGTGTTAAATCATATGAGAGGTAATCCTCTCATTTAAACCTTGTTCTCAAGTAATTTAACATGAGGTAATAACTATTCTATATAATCTCATGTTGAGTTATTGTGTGACATTAAATCACTACCCTGTTAGTATTAAATTGCATGAGGTATGGAACCTCATTTAAATCATTTTCTCAAATAATAAGTATGAAGAGGTTGACTTTGGTCAACCTAGGTCATATATTGTTCATGAGAGAAATTAAATCTTAATAAGACAATGAGAGGAAATTATTTCTCCAAGTAATTAAAAGTAACACCTTATCTAGTATGAGAGGAAATTATTTTTCCTAAATAAGAAAACAACACATTTACCCACTTAATAGTAATGTGTGATGCTAGTTTACTTGTGTAAATTATCTGAGGTGTTTCACTTCATTTAAATCTTGTCCCAAGTACTTTCATATGAAGTTTGAACCCCTGGTCAAATACTCTCACATGAAATACTTGGAGATTTTAAATCATAATAGGCATTATTAAATGGTATGAGGTATCTCTACCTCATTTAAATCATTTTCTCAAATGATGATGATGAATGGTTGACTTAGGTCAACATAAATTCATATGTGATGGTTTGAGAAATTAAATCTTAAGAGATTCAATGAGAGGAAATTATTCCTCAAGAATTAAAAGGAAACTATCATTTACATATATAATGAGAGGAAATTATTCTTTTTTCTTAAGAATAAAACCATATCAACCCACATGATGACAATGTGATAATGCTAGAATAGTTGGTGTGATTTATGTGTGTGCTTTTTATAGCTCTTGAACTTGTGTGGTGATTGTATACCCGTATTCGTATTCATAGACGCTAGTGCCGAAGGCTACGAAGGGGACGACGAGAACATCTACGGAGAAGAAGGAGGAACATTTTGATCAATACACCCACCAAGGCAAGCTAATATTCTTGCAAGACTACCCAAGTGCAAAGCTCCTCACGAGCAAGGCACCATTACTTTTTCCTTTATGCTTAATGATCCTATTTCCCAGTTTTACTCTACAAGCTTTATTTACTTTTGTTTTATCAAAGTATTTTTGATTTATGATTCACTTGGTTAGTATTGGATTAGTACAAGAGTATCAAAGTTAGCCTAGAAGCAAAGCAAATTACTTAGCACCCCTCATACTTAGATGCTAGTGCTAAATTGAAAATGACTACTCTAGATGGGAATATGTGCAATGAAAGGACTTTGAAAACCTTGGAATGATGATTCATTCTATTGAAAGATTTTGAAGGTGAATATGACTTGAGAAGGACTTGGTGAATTTTACGAAAACTGATGGTTGGGTTCGGATGCGATACCATTCCAATTTACAAGTACCCCCACAATACTCGATTATGGGTAGGGCTTAACTGGAAGTTTATGTGTCTTAGTATGGGTTCCCTCTAAACAAGCGTCATCGGGGTTATGCCGAAAGCTGCCTCCACAACAAAAGAAACGACGTTAAAGAAGAGGTGAATGTCCGGCCCAAGCCTCGTGCGGTTCCCGGAGTTGACGATCGGTCTTCACTTGGGAGGCCAAGCTCATGGGGAGAGGTACCTATACTAGGATACGTAAGTAAAAGGTTATGGTTGATGATCCGCGTACTGAGTTACGATTATTCAGGGTTACCCCTGACGGATGTAATCAAAAGTTGTGGCACAAGTGTACAACCTCTGCAGAGTGTAAACCTATTCGAATAGCCGCGTCCACGGTTAAGGACGGTTGGAAAGGCCATACTGTCCCGTCATCAGACCATTTACAAAACTGTGACATATGATTTGTGACCTGAACTTAAAGAGGGGAATGGTGAGTTTGACTTGAATTACAACAAATGTTGTGGGAATGACACTAATGTTCCCACTTGAGTTAGTTAGCACATAAAAGGTCTTGATTTCAAATACTTGTGAACTAAAATTGGCTTTATGCAAAAGAAACTAGAGCTTAGCACCCCCTTACCAAAAATGTTCGTACTTACATTAGTATTAGTTTGCGAGTACTTTAAAGTACTCACGGCTGTGTCCCTGGCTATTCAAATGGCCAGACTATGAAGAGGAGCAGCAGTATGAAGAGGATGGACAAGCGGGACTTCTAAGACAACTAGGACTACTCCGACGTCAAGCGTTGGCCTGTGGACTATAGAGTCCCCTTCTATCTACGCTTCCGCTATGTATTTGTGATGTGTGTTGAAACAATAGTTCAACTATTATTGTAATATTGGATCATGTGATCTATTTGTAAGACGACTATGATATGTAATGAATGATGACTTATGATATTCAACTGTTATGTCTCGCAACAACAATATTCCTGGGATTGCGATGTATGGCATAACAGGCACCTGGACTTAAAAATCCGGGTGTTGACAACATGCTACCAACATAATCTTGATCAATACCATTGTAAAGCATATGAGATGAATGAAGTGACTCAAAGCAATGGTCTATAGTTTGCTAACAAAATGATAATGACTAAACAACTGAATCATATAGCAAAAACTTTTCATGAATAGTACTTTCAAGACAAGCATCAAAAAGTCTTGCATAAGAGTTAACTCATAAAGCAATAGATTCTTAATAAAAGGTTTTGAAGCAACACAAAGGAAGATTTAAGTTTCAGCAATTGCTTTCAACTTTCAACATGTATATCTCATGGATAATTGTCAACACAAAGTAATATGATGAGTGCAATAAGCAAGCATGTAAGAGTCAATGCACACAGTTGACACAAGTGTTTGCTTCTAAGATAGAAAGAAGTAGGTAAATTGACTCTTACATAAAGTAAAAGAAAGGCCCTTCGCGGAGGGAAGCAGGGATTAAATCATGTGCTAGAGCTTTTCAAGTTTTGAAATCATATAGAGAGCATAAAAGTGAAGTTTTGAGAGGTGTTTGTTGTTGTCAACGAATGGTAGTGGGCACTCTAACCCCCTTGTCAAACAGACTTCCAAAGAGCGGCTCCCATGAAGGACGTTATCTCTACCAGCAAGGTAGATCATCCCTCTTCTCTTTTGTTTACACATGTACTTTAGTTTTATTTAGAGATGACACTCCTCCCAACCTTTTTCTTTCACAAGCCATGGCTAACCGAATCCTCGGGTGCCTTCCAACATTTCACATACCATGGAGGAGTGTCTATTTGCAAAATTAAGTTGCTTACTGATGAATCAGGGCAAAACATGTGAAGAGAATTATTAATGAAAGTTAATTAATTGGGGCTGGGAACCCGTTGCCAGCTCTTTTTGCAAAATTATTGGATAAGCGGATGTGCCACTAGTCCATTGGTGAAAGTTTGCCCAACAAGATTGAAAGATAAAACACCACATACTTCCTCATGAGCTATAAAACATTGACACAAATAAGAGATAATAACTTTTGAATTGTTTAAAGGTAGAACATGAAGTATTTACTTGGAATGGTAGAAAAATACCACATAGTAGGTAGTTATGGTGGACACAAATGGCATAGGTTTTGGCTCAAGGTTTTGGATGCACGAGAAGCATTCCCTCTCAGTACAAGGCTTTGGCTAGCAAGGTTGTTTGAAGCAACACAAGTATGAACCGGTACAACAAAACTTACATAAGAACATATTGAAAGCATTATAAGACTCTACACTGTCTTCCTTGTTGCTCAAACACTTTTACCAGAAAATATCTAGACCTTAGAGAGACCAATCATGCAAACCAAATTTCAACAAGCTCTACGGTAGTTCTTCACTAATAGGTTTAAACTACATGATGCAAGAGCTTAAACATGATCTACTTGAGAGCTCAAAACAATTGCCAAGTATCAAATTATTCAAGACAATATACCAACTACCACATGAAGCATTTTCTGTTTCCAACCAAATAACAATAAGTGCTGCAGCTTTCAGCTTTTGCCATGAACATTAAAAGTAAAACGAAGAACACCGGTGTTCAAATGAAAAAGCGGAGCGTGTCTCTCTCTCAAACAAGATAGATAGGATCCAATTTATTCAGAGAACTAAGATAACAAAACGAAAATAAAAGCACTCAGACGCTCCAAGTAAAGCACATAAGATGTGACGAAATTAAAATATAGTTTCACTAGAGGTGACCTGATAAGTTGTTGATGAAGAAGGGGATGCCTTGGGCATCCCCAAGCTTAGATGCTTGAGTCTTCTTGAAATATGCAGGGATGAACCACGGGGGCATCCCCAAGCTTAGACTTTTCACTCTTCTTGATCATATTATATCATCCTCCTCTCTTGATCCTTGAAAACTTCCTTCACACCAAACTCAAAGCAATCTCATTAGAAGGTTAGTGCATAATCAAAAATTCACATGTTCAGCAAGGACACAATCATTCCCAACACTTCTGGACATTACCCAAAGCTACTAGAATTTAATGGAGCAAAGAAACCCACTCAAACACAGTAAAATAGGCAATGCGAAATAAAAGGCAGAATCTGTCAAAACAGAACAATCCGTAAAGACGAACTTTTTCGAGATACTTAACATTCTCAGATGGAAAGGCTCCAGTTGAATGAAAGTTGCGTACATATCTGAGGATTACTCATGAATTTTTTCAAGATTTTAAATTTTTCTACAGAGAGAACAACTCAAATTCGTGACAGCTAAAAATCTGTTCTCGCTGAGAAATCCAAATCTAGTATCAACTTTCTATCAAAGACTTTACTTGGCACAAAAACAAAATTAACATGATAAGAAGAGGTTGCTACAGTAGTAACAACTTCCAAGACACAACAAAACAGTAGCAAAAATAAAAACATGGGTTATCTCCCAAGAAGTGTTTTCTTTATAGCTAAGATGGGCTCAGTAATTTTAATGATGTTCTCGCAAGAAATAAGAGTTGAAGAAAAAGAGAGCATCAAAAGCAAATAAGAAATACTTTTAAGTCTAACCCACTTCCTATGAAAAGGAATCTTGTAAATAAACAAGTCATGTAAGCATAATGCAATAAGCATAGGAAAACAAGACAAGCGCAACTTCAAGATCCCTACAACCATATTGTCCTCTCTCATAAAGATTTTCAGTAGCATCATGAACAAACTCAACAATATAACTATCACATGAAACATTCTTATCATGAGCTACATGCATAAAATTATTATTCTCCACATAAGCATAGTCATTACTATTAATTGTAGTGGGAGCAAATTCAATAAAATAGCTATCATTATTATTCTCATCACCATAATCATCATATATAGGAGGCATATTGTAATCATAATTAATTTTCTCCTCAATAGTAGGTGGACTGAAAATATGATAGTCATCATTGTAATCATCATATATAGGAGGTAAAGTATCATCAAAGTAAATTTTCTCCTCCATGTTTGGGGGACTAAAAATATCATGCTCATCAAAACCAGCTTCCCCAAGCTTAGAATTTTCCATAGAATTAGCAACAATGGTGTTCAAAGCATTCATACTAATAACATTGCCATTAGCATGCATATAAATTTAAATAGGTTTTTTAATTTTCTCTTCAAACACCTCATGTCCTAATTCAATATAAATTTCATAAAGATCTCTAATTTTTTTGTTGTTTTCCATTAAGCTTAACTAGTGAAATAAAAACAAGAAACAAAAAGATATAATTGCAGAATCTAAAGGAGATACCTTCGAGCACTCACACACCGGCAATAGTGCTAGGAAATAGCTTAGTAGTCGGAGGATGTGAATACCTTTTACCTTTCCTCCCCAGCAACGGCGCCAGAAAATAGCTTGATGTCTACGCACGCTTCTATTCCTGTAGACAGTGTTGGGCCTCCAAGAGCAGAGGTTCGTAGAACAGCAGCAAGTTTCCCTTAAGTGAATCACCCAAGGTTTATCGAACTCGGGGAGGTAGAGGTCAAAGATATCCCTCTCAAGCAACCCCGCAATTAAGATACAAGAAGTCTCTTGTGTCCCCAACACACCTAATACACTTGTCGGATGTATAGGTGCACTAGTTCGGCGAAGAGATAGTGAAATACAAGTAATATGGATGATTATAAGTAGTAATTGCAATCTGAAATAAAAATGGCAGCAAGCGAACATGTAGCAGAACTTGTTGGAAACGGTGTTTCAATGCTTAGAAATAAGGCCTAGGGATCATACTTTCACTAGTGGACACTCTCAACAATGATCACATAGTTGAATAAATAAATGCTACTCTCAAACACTCTCTTGTTGGATAACAAACACCATTCATTGTGTAGGGCTACAAAAGCACACCTCAAGCCGGAGTAAACAAGCTCCACAACGTCATAAAGGAATCACACACGATGCGCACACTTTCACCATCACACCATGGAGAGTGACTCCGGAGTTCATATTAAAGTAACCTCTAGAGTGCATAATAGACAAGAGTAACATCTACATATTCAACTAGATTACAAAGCTCATGATCACATAAAGATCACACCATGGGAGAGAGAGATGAACCACATAGCTACCAGTAGAACACTCAGCCTCGGGGGAGAACTACTCCCTCCTCATCATGGGAGACAGCAAAGGCGATGAAGATTGCGATGGAGTCGATGGAGATGGATTCCGGGGGCACTTCCCCGTTCCGGCGGCGTGCCGGAATAGAGACTTCTGTCCCCCGAACTTGGCTTCGCGATGGCGGCGGCTACGTAACTTTTCGTGGAATATGACTTATATTTTTAGGGTTTTCGCATCTGGGGCAATATATAGGCGAAGGGGCGATGTCGGTGGAGTCCCGAGATGGGCTCCCCACCTGGCGGCGCGGCAGAGGGGTGGGCCGCGCCTCCCTTTGATGTGGCCAGCTCGTGGCCCCCCTTCTTCTCTCCTTCGGACTCCGGGAAGTTTCTGGAAAAATAGGGACGTGGCCTTTTGTTTCGTGCAATTCCGAGAATAGTTCCTGTGTAGAATTTCTGAAACCAAAAACAGCAGAAAACAGGAACTGACACTTCGGCATCTTGTTAGTAGGTTAGTCCCGGAAAATGCATGAAAATGATATAAAGTGTATATAAAACATGGAGCAATTGGTATAATATAAGCATGGAACATCAGAAATTATAGATACGTTGGAGACGTATCAAGGAGACAAGTTCATCATCCAGAACCGTTTTCCCTGCAGCTGCCAGCTCATCCGCGAACCCTTCCATCTTAGCAAAGAACATTGCAGATGTCATATTAAGCTTCTTTGTATTGGGAAAATCAATCCGGAGATTCGTTATCTTGGACTGACTCTGGGAGGCAAACATTGTTTCTACTGCTGTCCAAACTCCATCAACATGCTCGATCCGAAGGATGTGCATGAGGATTTCCTTGGAGAGCGAGTTCACACATAACTTAGCATAAGTCGATCCCGGTCAAGCCAAAGTCCATACTCTAGATTGGGGATAACAGTTGGTTCCTTGTCGTTCGATGCATTGTTGACGGTCAAGAGCTTCGCCGGCATGGCGTCATTGGCTTGAGAAGTCCCATGTATTCCGCTCCATGTATAGCAGGCAAGATCTGTGCCCTCCATACGGATAGTTGCTCCGCATAAATCGTTCTATTGGCAGAGCTCCAAGGTTCAGCAAGGTGGAGCTCGAGGATAATGACATGGCTGGCGCCGGTGATCTTGATGATGGAGTAGATTGGCCGATAGATTGGATCGTTATGGTTTTACAGGAAGAGGTGGCTCTGATACCACGTAAAATCTTTGAAGCGATTGTTGTTAGGTACCAAGACCATAACAACGTGACATACAAGTTAGGTACCGACTCAGGATCGATGTCCTGGTCATATAGGATACAAGTTCATGTACGGTACCTATTTTTCTAACATGTACCACAAGTACCATACTTCACCCCTCTTTGTATGTGATGTTTCATTGCAATGCTCAATCCTTCCTTCGTCTGTAGAAAAGTTGCTGAACTTTAATTATCTAGATATAAATGTATGTACACATACTTTAGTTATAGATAGATTTCAATATAGAAAAATTTAGCAGTGTTTTCATACGGAGGAAGTACATTGTTTTCAAAGAAGGGTGTTTTATATGGTGCAGTTAAAACTTGTCGGCAGAGAAGACATTTGCCCTGCAGAAAAAAAGAAGATAAGATGAATCACGAGTCCATGCAAAATTCGGTAGATGATGATATAAGCTCTCTTTGACAACAAAACCTGATGTGAATGATCTTTTCTTCCTCTCCCTTCTTTCCTAAACCTAGAATAACCACTATAAGCCATGTTTCGTTTGTATCCAGTCTCTACAGCTTGTGGAGTATGACAATTTGTTTATAGAGATGTCTACACGGTTGGAAGATATGACGAGGATATTTTTATCCTACATAAATGGCAGCATAATCTACGGATTGGTCCTCCATCTCCGTTGGCAGTTTATTCAGCTTGGTTAGCTTGTCAAGAGACTAAATTTCGTGGATCTCAGCTATGTAGAGATCATGTGTGATGCTTACCCTTTTTAAGTAGTAAAATATCCATTGCCGAAACAATAAGAATGACTATCTTCTTATTCTTGTGTGCTCCACGTGCTCATTTTGTCTCTATTTTTGCAGAATAAATGTTGAACATGGTCCGATGACAATTTTCTCACTTTAATCCTCTCGACGAAGCCTCAGAGTTTTTAAGTCCAAGTATAATCATTTTAAACTATCGTCACAGTCTTGTATGGAGTATATATATTTTACGTAGGTGTAGGAGTGAAGAACAATGATTTATTAAAATAGATCCATCTAAACGCTAAATAGTATATAAATACATTTAAAACTTTGACAAAAACTCAAACAACCTTTATAGGATGAAAATATTTGGCTATTTCACCACTCCCCTAATCCTATCAGAGCCATCGTTGAAAGTGAGTGTGTCAACTGAATAGTAGTCCGGCATGCCTGCCAAACCCCTCTCTAGAATAATTTTCTGATGGTGTGAGTGTGACTAATAATTTTCTTTACTGCACTTTATATGTGGGGCAGCGCTTCTGCTGTTTCCCCTCGAGCACTATAAGAAGGATGTTGTGACTGGGTTTCATTGTCAAAAATGGAACCGGGGCGGAGCTCTTTTCCTCTAAAAAAAAATCTTCAGATGTCGTGAAAGGAAATAAAATTGCTTCGATTTGATGAACCATTAGCATAAAAACATTAGACGAATCATCAGTACATGCAAGATATGTCTCTCATTGTTGATATGTCTCTCATTGTTTCGTAAGAGATACATCAAGTGACTTCGACCAGAAATTATTAGTCACCCTGTTGAAAATGATCCGAAATCTATTTACCTGTTGTACTATGGAAGGAGTCCTAACGGACTATGGCATGCTAAACGTGGTAGACGTAGCACAGTACAACTCTATTCGTGTTCGTCAAGGAAGAGAGTTGTTTACCCCTATATATAGTCCAAGCTAGTCATAGAATAGATGAGAGAGAGATACACCATATTGATAGCGCGTAAAGGGTCTATCCTCTCGTGTATTACAATACTCCTCAAATTATAGTGATACACCGTCGTGCGTTCTATGATTTTTTCCGTTTGGGTTTTCCACGTAAAAATATATGTTCTTGTTCTTCGTTTGATCTAATTTTATTTGCGCGATTTTGTAACAAGTGGTATCAGAGCACAAGGTTTCAAGATGGATCCGCTACCCCGGGAGATTACTCCGTTTTGCTCCTGGAGCAGCACCATGCCTTTTAGATCTACAATGCAGTCTTGCGTTATCAAGCAACATCTACAAGATCAGAGCTATGATTTGGTTCATGAGATCTGACCGCACTTTTCCGTCGGCGTTCATGCGCCGTATCGTGCGATCCAAATCGCGTTCATCAAGATCAACTGAAGCTGCATCGCTATTTCCGTGATCCGTCGTTTCCGATCAGTTTTCGTGTGGCCTTGTCCCTAAGATTTTTCCGCCATGTGAGGGATCAAGGTGGAATACCAGATCGCTTTGAAGGGTACGTATGCATTCCTATCGATTAACCAAAATCATTGGATCAAGTCCCCCAGGCAAGGTAAAAGTGAATTGCTGCAGCGCTAAGTGGTACGTCACGACAAGCTGTAGATAGGTTTTTCTGTCTCCGATTTCTACGTCCAAGACAAAATCAGGTGCTATCTATTTTATGTTTGTTGCTCCGCAAATTTAAATCTGCAAAGAATTTTTCTGTTAGATTTGTACTACTTTGTGTTCAAAGATTTATCTACTGCTGTCTACTATGAAGTATGACTTTCCGCTGCTAGATCGTGAGTTTGTGATACAAAGGTTTTCTCTATGGCAAGTTAAGATCTGGACGTTTGTTGGCGCAAGCCGATTATGAGGAATTGAGGATGCACTGAATAGTTTCGAAAATAAGCATATTGCTGTTTGGACCGATGAAGAGAAATAAAAGGATTCCCACACCACCTATGTACGGTGATTTTCGTTGATATGATCATCACTTTTGATAGTTTTCAGTTCAAGGTGGAGTTTGGTGAATTGTAGCCTGCCGGGAGATATTATGGATGCAAATTTCAGATGCTATATTACTGCAATTTGATGAAGAACACAATTCAGTTATCAAGAAAAAAATATGGAGGAGGTAATATTTATTTCTGTTGGTACCCAGCATTATACTCTTTGCTCTTCGAGTTTTTGCTGTTATGTATGTGAAGATTTTGCTTTGTTACTCAAGTTCGTAATGTTGATTATTTGAGGTGCAAGAAGGAGATTGTTTTCTGCTAGATACTACGACATTTATGATGGGATTCGTAGCATAGAAAACAAAAAAATTTCTACCACAAGAACGAATAACAAGCCAAGATCCAATCTAGTAGATGGTAGGAACGAGAAGATCATGAGACTAACCCTCGAAGATTTCAAAGCCTACGAGATTAGATTTTTTTTCTTGATGTAGTCGATCACTTGCCGCTTTCAAAAGCGCGTAGAATATCTTGACGGTGCCACAGTCGGGCAGCACCTCCGTACTCGGTCACACGTTCGGTGTTGATGACGACGTCCTTCTCCCCGTTCCAGCGGGCAACGGATGTAGTAGACCCTCCTCGGAATCCCGACAGCACGACAGCGTGGTGTCGGTGGTGGTGGAGATCTCCGGCAGGGCTTCGCCTAAGCACTACGGGAGAATCAGGAGGAGGGAGGCGAGAGGGGGCACTTGGGGCGCCGGCCTTGATGCCCTTGGGTGGTGCGGCTGGTGTGGTGGCCGGCCCCCTCCCTCTCTCCCTCATTATATAGGTGGAACCCCAAGGGTTAGCCCAAAGATTCGAATAAGAGTCCAACTCAAAAACTTAGCAAAGGGTGAAACCTAGGGGGAGTGGGACTCCCCCCTTTCCTTCTTCCTTGGCCGGCCAAGGTGGTGGAGTCCACCATGGACTCCACCTTCCCTCTTGGTTGGCTGGTTAGGGTTGGTGGAGTCCATCCAGGACTCTACCTTCCATGGTGATTTCTTCCGGAAGGTTCTAAACACTCTAGCGCCTTCCATAAATGCACCGGATCATTTCTAAACTTGGAAAGTGACTTCCTATATAAGAATCTTATTCTCCGGACCATTCTGGAACTCCTCGTGATGTCCTGGATCCCATCCGAGACTCCGAACAACATTCGAACTACATTCCATATTCCATATCTACTTAAAACGATATCAAACCTTAAGTGTGTCACCCTACGGTTCGTGAACTATGCAGACATGGTCGAGACTCCTCTCCGACCAATAACCAATAGCGGGATCTGGAGATCCATAATGGTTCCCACACATTCAACGATAACTTAGTGATCGGTTGAACCATTTAAATACGATACCGATTCCCTTTGTCACGCGATACTTTACTTGTCCGAGGTTCGATCATCGGTATCTCCATACCTTGTTCAACCTCGTTACCGACAAGTACTCTTTACTCGTACCGTGGTATGTCATCTCTTGTGACCTAGTCACATGCTTGCAAGCTAATCAGACGACATTCCACCGAGAGGGCCCAAAGTATATCTATCCGTCATCGGGATGGACAAATCCCACTCTTGATCCATATGCCTCAACTCACACTTTCCGAATACTTAATCTTATCTTTATAACCACCCATTTACGCTATGGCGTTTGATGTAATCAAAGCATCCTTCCGGTGTAAGTGATTTACATGATCTCATGGTCGAAGGACTAGGTAACTATGTATTGAAAGCTTATAGCAATTTGAACTTAATGACTTGATCTTATGCTACGCTTATTTGGGTGTGTGTCCATTATATCATTCATCCAATGACATAACCTTGTTATTAATAACATCCAATGTTCATGATCACGAAACCATGATCATCTATTAATCAACAAGCTAGTTATACAAGAGGCTTACTAGGGACTCCTTGTTGTTTACATAACACACATGTATGGATGTTTCGGTTAATACAATTATAGTATGGTATGCAAATATTTATCATAAACACAAAGATATATTATAATAACCACTTTATTATTGCCTCTTGGGCATATCTCCAATAGTCTCCCACTTGCACTAGAGTCAATAATCTAGTTTACATTTGTAAAGATATAACAACTTGGCCTTCTGGTGCTTATCATGTTTTGCTCACGGGAGAGGTTTCAGTCAACGGATATGACACGCTCAAAATCTAGTTTACATTTGTAAAGATATAACAACTTGGCCTTCTGGTGCTTATCATGTTTTTCTCACGGGAGAGGTTTCAGTCAACAGATATGACACACTCAAAAACGTATGTATTTTGCAATTCATTTGCGTCTCAACACATCACTCATTTTCCAAATGAGTTGGCATTAATCATATATGTTCAGTATTCTGGTGGAACCTTAATTCCGCGGTCTGAAATATGTCACTAATATTGTCACACACAATATAGCTTGAAAGTTCTGACACTATCGGGACTACACCAAGTTCTCAAAGAACTTCTCGACTTAAAACTCCTCAGTCATTGTCAAAACAATGACATACTCTGCCTTCGTTTGTAGAATCCGTCACAATATTTAGAACTCATCTAAATGTAGCATAGACTTCTTCTAGCTCATTGTGCTACCTTTTAATCAACACTTATCCTAATTGAGATTTTATATGTGACCAAACTAATATCGGTGCAACACCTTACAGCGATTTGTTTGTCATTACCCCATACAAAACTATATATATCCTTGGTTCTTCTAAAGCACTCAGGGATATTCTTACTGTTGTCCAATGATCATCACATGAACCATTCTGGTATATGCTCGTAACACTTTAGAGCACAGGACATCTAATTGTGTACATATTATCCGTGATCTAAAATCACTTATGTGTTTTTACTCATTGAGTGTCAAATACACTCAAGTCTTGTTAAAACTTCACATGAAAAGGACACCTTCTTAATAGTTTTATATTGAACGACTTCAATATTCATTTTATGTACTTTGACTTAAACTTATTATGCGTTTCAATCTATCTTCATAGATCTTGACGCTAAATATGTTTTTAGTCCATATCCTTTCATTGAAGTTGATTTTCAATGAAACCTTCTAATCATAACAATTACATGATTACATTATTTATAATCAACGATATGTTATCTACATAAAGTATTATAAATATGTCTCAGCGCTCCCACTTAATATCTTGCAAATGCAAGCTTCTTCATCGTTTCTGATGAAATCATAACTCTTTGATCATTTCATCCGGTGAAGATTCCAACTCCGTGATACTCACTTCATCCAGTGAAGTTTGTATACCTTTTTAGTATTCTACGGACTAGCAAAACTCTCAGTTCTATCTTGTATACACCTTTAATACACACTTATGTTAAGTAATGTATTTTGCCATCCTACTAGCATATCTCATAAAAGAAATATGTAGTGATTACTAGAACAATCCACATAGACTATAAGCATCGCTGCTGAAGATCTAATCTTATCGCAGTCAACTCTTTGAACTTTGTCATAAACAATATTTTGACAAGTCGAGCTTCTTCAAGGATATTATATCCAAGTCTATTAATTTTATAGATCCATTTACTTTCAAAAAGTATTCACCTATCTTGGATTTCATGGCGCATAGCCATTTTAACGGAGTCAGAGCCCATCATAACTTCTTTGTATGTAGTTGGTTTATCATTGTTCAAAATCAATCCTTTGTCACAAATCATTTATTTGATCACAAAGTAAACCACATCTACAAGGTTCAGTATGTACTTTGATCTCCATGACTATAACACTTTGTAGACATGGGAGCCATGATCGTCGTGGCCGCTTCTGGAACCATTTCCGATGCTGCGCTATTCTGATCATCATGCTCAGGTTCATGAACCTTATCAAGTTCCATTGTCCTCCCACTCAAATACTTCGCTAGAAACAATTTCTTGGAAATGAGCAAGTAACATTGACAAACACTTTTGTCTTTGACTTCATAGTGGAAAGAATTCCCAAATTGTTCTCTGGGATAACCAGCAAAGACATTCATCCATTTTTGGTTGTAAACTCATTTACTTATGCTATGCATACCAAAATTTAAGAAAGGACTATTAGGGTTTATAACCATATGATAAGTCTCAAACGTATCTATAATTTCTTATGTTCCATGCTAGTTTTATGACAATACTCACATGTTTTATACACACTTTACATCATTTATACGCATTTTCCGGCACTAACCTATTAACGAGATGCCGAAGCGCCAGTTCCTATTTTGTGCTGTTTTTGGTTTCAGAAATCCTACACAGGAAATATTCTCGGAATTGGACGAAACGAACGCCCAGGGTCTTATTTTTCCACGGAGCTTCCAGAAGACCGAAGAGGATACGAAGTGGGGCCACGAGGCGCCCAGACCATAGGGCGGCGCGGCCAGCATGGGGCCCGCGCCGGCCTATGGTGTTGGGCCCCCGTGCCTCCTCCGACTCTGCCCTTCCGCCTACTTAAACTCTCCGTCGCGACAACCCTATTACCGAAAGCCACGATACGGAAAAAGTTCCAGAGATGCCGCCGCCGCCAATCCCATCTCGGGGGATTCAGGAGATCGCCTCCGGCACCCTGCCGGAGAGGGGAATCATCACCCAGAGGACTCTACATCACCATGATCGCCTCCGGACTGATGTGTGAGTAGTTCATCCTTGGACTATGGGTCCATAGCAGTAGCTAGATGGTTGTCTTCTTCTCATTGTGCTATCATGTTAGATCTTGTGAGCTGCCTATCATGATCAATATCGTCTATTTGTAATGCTACATGTTGTGTTTGTTGGGATCCGATGAATATGGAATACAATGTCAAGTTGATTATTGATCTATCATATATGTGTTGTTTATGTTCTTGCATGCTCTCCGTTGCTAGTAGAGGCTCTGGCCAAGTTGATACTTGTGACTCCAAGAGGGAGTATTTATACTCGATAGTGGGTTCATGCGTCCATTGAATGCGGGACGAGTGACAGAAAGTTCTAAGGTTGTGGATGTCTGTTGCCACTAGGGATAAAACATCAATGCTTTGTCTAAGGATATTTGTGTTGATTACATTACGCACCATACTTAATGCAATTGTCTGTTGTTTGCAACTTAATACTGGAAGGGGTGCGGATGCTAACCCGAAGGTGGACTTTTTAGGCATAGATGCATGCTGGATAGCGGTCTATGTACTTTGTCGTAATGCCCTAATTAAATCTCATAGTAGTCATCGTGATATGTATGTGCATTGTTATGCCCTCTCTATTTGTCAATTGCCCAACTGTAATTTGTTCACCCAACATGCTATTTCTTATTGGAGAGACACCACTAGTGAACTGTGGACCCCGGTCCATTCTTTTACATCTGAAATACAATCTACTGCAAACTCTGTTCTCTGTTGTTCTTCGCAAACAAACATCATTCTCCACACCATACGTTTAATCCTTTGTTTACAGCAAGCCGGTGAGATTGACAACCTCACTGTTAAGTTGGGGCAAAATATTTTGATTGTGTTGTGCAGGTTCCACGTTGGCGCCGGAATCCCTGGTGTTGCGCCGCACTACACTCCTCCGCCAACAACCTTCACGTGGCCTTCATCTCCTACTGGTTCGATAACCTTGGTTTCTTACTGAGGGAAAACTTGCTGCTGTACATCACACCTTCCTCTTGGGGTTCCCAACAGACGTGTGAAATGCAAAAGTACAAGTATGTAGATGGTGACATTATAAAATTGAAATTGTTTCCTTTCTCCTTAAGAGGAAGAGCTAAAGATTGGTTGCTATCTTTGCCTAAGAATAGTATTGATTCATGGACTAAATGTAAAGATGCTTTCATTGGTAGATATTATCCTCCCGCTAAAATTATATCTTTGAGAAGTAGCATAATGAATTTTAAGAAATTGGATAATGAACATGTTGCTCAAGCATGGGAAAGAATGAAATCTTTGGTGAAGAATTGCCCTACCCATGGACTGACTACTTGGATGATCATCCAAACCTTCTATGCAGGATTGAATTTTTCTTCGCGGAACCTATTGGATTCAGCTGCTGGAGGTACTTTTATGTCCATCACCTTAGGCGCCGCAACAAAGCTTCTTGATGATATGATGATCAATTACTACGAATGGCACACTCGAAAGGGCTCCGCAAGGTAAGAAGGTAAATTCGTTGAAGAAACCTCCTCCTTGAATGATAAGATTGATGTTATTATGTCTATGCTTGTGAATGGTAGATCTAATGTTGATCCTAATAATGTTCCTTTAGCTTCATTGGTTGCTCAAGAAGAGCATGTTGATGTGAACTTCACTAAAAGTAATAATTTCAACAACAATGCTTATAGGAATAATTCTGGTAACAACTATAGGCCATATCCTTCTAATAATGGTAATGGTTATGGTAATTCTTATGGTAATTCTTACAACAATAGTAGAAGTGTACCCTCTGGTCTTGAAGCCATGCTTAAAGAATTTATTAGTACACAAACCGCTTTTAACAAATCTGTTGAAGAAAAGCTTGGTAAAATTGATGTTCTTGCTTCTAAGGTTGATAGTCTTGCTGCTGATGTTGATCTTTTAAAATTGAAAGTTATGCCTAAAGAAGATAAAGATATTAAGTCATTTTCTACAGCAAACGCCATCCAAGTTCGGATTAATGAAAATATTAGATTGATGGCGGAATTGCATGCTAGGTGGGAAAGAGAAGAAAAACTAGCAAAAGAGAATAATGTAGCTAAAGTTTGGACTATTACCACCACTAGTAATGTTGATGCTTCACATATTGCTAAATCCCCTACTATCAATGGTAAAGTAATTGGTGTTGGCAATGTTTCTACTCCTTGTGCAAGGCGTGCAAAATTTCCTGAAACTGCTAAAACTGCTGAAACTGTTTGTGATAAAACTGCTGAAATTTTTCAAAATATTGGGGACAATGATCCCATTGCTTTAGATCATAATGGTTTAGATTTTGATGATTGTCATATCTCTGAAGTTATTAAGTTCTTACAAAAACTTGCTAGAAGTCCTAATGCTAGTGCTATAAATTTGGCCTTTACAAAACATATTACAAATGCTCTCATTCAAGCTAGAGAAGAAAAATTAAAACTTGAAACTTCTATTCCTAGGAAGTTGGAAGATGGTTGGGAGACCATCATTAAAATGAGGGTCAATGATTTTGATTGTAATGCTTTATGTGATCTTGGTGCAAGTATTTCGTTATGCCTAAGAAACTCTATGATATGCTTGACTTGCCACCATTGAAAAATTGTTATTTGGAAGTTAATCTCGCTGATAATTCTATAAATAAACCTTTGGGGAGGATTGATAATGTTCGCATTACGGTTAACAATAACCTTGTCCCCGTTGATTTTGTTTTCTTGGATATTGAATGCAATGCATCTTGTCCCATTATTTTGGGAAGACCTTTTCTTTGAACTGTTGGTGCTATTATTGATATGAAGGAAGGGAATATTAAGTATCAATTTCCTCTCAAGAAAGGTATGGAACACTTCCCTAGAAAGAGAATGAAATTACCTTTTGATTCTATTATTAGAACAAATTATGATGTTGATGCTTCATCTCTCGATAATACTTGATTCACACTTTCTGCGCCTAGCTGAAAGGCGTTAAAGAAAAGCGCTTATGGGAGACAACCCATTATTTTACTTCTGCACTTTTGTTTTATATTTGAGTCTTGGAAGTTGTTACTACTGTAGCAACCTCTCCTTATCTTTGTTTTATTGCATTGTTGTGCCAAGTAAAGTCTTTGATAGTAAGGTTAATACTAGATTTGGATTACTGCGCAGAAATAGATTTCTTGCTGTCACGAATTTGAGTAGACCTCTCTGTAGGTAACTCAGAAAAATCTGCCAATTTTCGTGTGTGATCCTCAGATATGTACGCAACTTTCATTCAATTTGTGCTTTTTCGTGTGAGCAAGTTAAGTGCCCCTGAAAAATTCTTCTTTGCGGACTGTTCTGTTTTGACAGATTCTGCCTTTTATTTCGCATTGCCTCTTTTGCTATGTTGAATGGATTTCTTTGTTCCATTAACTTTCAGTAGCTTTGTGCAATGTCAGAAGTGTTAAGAATGATTATTTCACCTCTGAATATGTGAATTTTTGATTATGCACTAACCCTCTAATGACTTAGTTTTGAGTTTGGTGTGGAGGAAGTTTTCAAGGATCAAGAGAGGAGGATGATACAATATGATCAAGAAGAGTGAAAAGTCTAAGCTTGGGGATGCCCCCGTGGTTCATCCCTGCATATTTCAAGAAGACTCAAGCATCTAAGCTTGGGGATGCCCAAGGCATCCCCTTCTTCATCGACAACTTATCGGGTCACCTCTAGTGAAACTATATTTTTATTCCGTCACATCTTATGTGCTTTACTTGGAGCGTCTGTTTGCTTTTATTTTTGTTTTTGTTTGAATAAACTCGGATCCTAGCATTCTTTGTGTGGGAGAAAGACACGCTCCGCTCGTTCATATGAACACTGGTGTTCTTAGCTTTACTTTTAATGTTCATGGCGAAGGTTGAAACTGCTTCGTTCATTGTTATTTGGTTGGAAACAGAAAATGCTTCATGTGGTAATTGGTATAATGCCTTGAATAATTTGATACTTGGCAATTGTTGTGCTCAAATAGATCATGTTTAAGCTCTTGCATCATGTACTTTGTACCTATTAATGAAGAACTACCATAGAGCTTGTTGAAATTTGGTTTGCATGATTGGTCTCTCTAAAGTCTAGATATTTTCTGGTGAAGTGTTTGAACAACAAGGAGACAGTGTAGAGTCTTATAATGCTTGGAATATGTTCTTATGTAAGTTTTGCTATACCGGTTCATACTTGTGTTTGCTTCAAACAACCTTGCTAGCCAAAGCCTTGTACTGAGAGGGAATTCTTTTCGTGCATCCAAATCCTTGAGCCAAAATCTATGCCATTTGTGTCCACCATACCTACCTACTACATGGTATTTCTCTGCCATTCCAAAGTAAATTACTTGAGTGCTACCTTTAAAATTTCATTCCTTGTCTTTGCAATACATAGCTCATGGGAAAATAGCCTTAAAAACTATTGTGGTATTGAATATGTAGCTTATGTGTCTTATTTCTTATAAGTTGCTTGTTGAGCGATAACCATGTTTCTGGGGACGCCATCAACTATTACATCTTTGTTGAATATCATGTGAGTTGCTATGCATGTTCGTCTTGTCTGGAGTAAGGGTGATTTATCATGATCAAATGGTTTGAGTATGCATATTGTTAGAGAAGAACATC
>NC_061511.1:95193882-95211678 GCF_022539505.1 Lolium rigidum | reverse complement strand
AGACCACATACCACGGTACGAGTAATGAGTACTTGTCATGAGACGAGGTTGAACGAGGTATAGAGATACCGATGATCAAACCTCGGACAAGTAAAATATCGCGTGACAAAGGGAATCGGTATCGTATGTGAATGGTTCAGTCGATCACTAAAGTCATCGTTGAATATGTGGGAGCCATTATGGATCTCCAGATCCCGCTATTGGTTATTGGTCGGAGAGAGGTCTCAATCATGTCTACATAGTTCGCGAACCGTAGGGTGACACACTTAAGGTTTGATGTCGTTTAAGTAGATATGGAATAAGGAATGGAGTTCGAAGTTTTGTTCGGAGTCTCGGATGGGATCCAGGACATCACGAGGAGGTCCGGAATGGTCCGGAGAATAAGATTCATATATAGGAAGTCATAATCCAAGTTTGGAAATGATCCGGTGCATTTATGGCAGGTTCTAGAAAGTTCTAGAAAAGTCCGGAAGAAATCACTGATGTCTACGGGAGCTTCTATTCTTGTAGACAGTGTTGGGCCTCCAAGAGCAGAGGTTTGTAGAACAGCAGCAAGTTTCCCTTAAGTGGATCACCCAAGGTTTATCGAACTCAGGGAGGAAGAGGTCAAAGATATCCCTCTCATGCAACCCTGCAACCACAAAGCAAGAAGTCCCTTGTGTCCCCAACACACCTAATAGGTGTACTAGTTCAGCGAAGAGATAGTGAAATACAGGTGGTATGAATAAGTAGTAGCAACGGCACCGTGAAAAGTGCTTTGCCCAGGACAGGTAAACAAGCAGTAGTAATGCAGCAGTAGTAACGCGAGTAAAACAAGTAAACAAGCAGCGATAGCAGTATTTAGGAACAAGGCCTAGGGATTAGACTTTCACTAGTGGACACTCTCAACATTGATCACATAACAGAACAGATAAATGCATACTCTACACTCTTGTTGGATGATGAACACATTGCGTAGGATTACATGAACCCTCAATGCCGGAGTTAACAAGCTCCACAATAATGCTCATATTTTAGTAACCTTTAGTGTAAGATAGATCAAAAGACTAAACCAAGTACTAACATAGCATGCACACTCGTCACCTTCATGCATATGTAGGAGGAATAGATTACATCAATATTATCATAGCAATAGTTAACTTCGCAATCTACAAGAGATCATGATCATAGCATAAACCAAGTACTAACACGGTGCACACATCTGTCACCTTTGCACACGTGCGGGAGGAATAAAACTACTTTAATAACATTGCTAGAGTAGCACATAGATAAATTGTGATACAAACACATTGCAATCATAAAGAGATATAAATAAGCACCTCACTATGCCATTCAACGGTGAATAAGTATTCTGTGAAATATAGCCTAAGAGACCCACACGGTGCACACACTCGTCACCTTTACACACGTGGGACAAGGAGTCTCCGGAGATCACATAAGTAAAACTCACTTGACTAGCATAATGACATCTAGATTACAAGCATCATCATATGAATCTCAATCATGTAAGGCAGCTCATGAGATTATTGTATTGACGTACATAGGAGAGAGATGAACCACATAGCTACCGGTACAGCCCCGAGCCTCGATGGAGAACTACTCCCTCCTCATGGGAGCAGCAGCGGTGATGAAGATGGCGGTGGAGATGGCAGCGGTGTCGATGGAGAAGCCTTCCGGGGGCACTTCCTCGCTCCGGCAAGGTGCCGGAACAGAGACTCCTGTCCCCCAGATCTTTGCTTCGCGATGGCGGCGGCTCTGGAAGGTTTTCCGTATCGTGGTTCTTCGCATCAGGGTTTTCGCGACGGAGGCTTTATATAGGCGAAGAGGCGGCGCAGGAGGGTCGAAGGGGTGGCCACACCATATGGCGGCGCGGCCGGGGCCCGGGCCGCGCCGGCCTATGGTCCGGGGGCCCGAGTGCCCCCCTCCGGTCCTTCCCGGGTGTTCCGGATGCTTCCGGTGAAAATAGGAACCCGGGTCTTGATTTCGTCCAATTCCGAGAATATTTCGTTACTAGGATTTCTGAAACCAAAAACAGCGAGAAAACGAGAACCGGCACTTCGGCATCTTGTTAATAGGTTAGTTCCGGAAAATGCACGAATATGACATAAAGTGTGCATAAAACATGTAGGTATCATCAATAATATGGCATAGAACATAAGAAATTATCGATACGTCGGAGACGTATCAAGCATCCCCAAGCTTAGTTACTGCTCGTCCCGAGCAGGTAAAACGATAACAAAGATAATTTCTGAAGTGATATGCCATCATAACCTTGATCATACTATTTGTAAACATATGTAGTGGATGCAGCGATCAAAACAATGGTAATGACATGAGTAAACAAGTGAATCATAAAGCAAAGACTTTTCATGAATAGTACTTCAAGACAAGTATTAATAAGTCTTGCATAAGAGTTAACTCATAAAGCAATAAATCAAAGTAAAGGCATTGAAGCAACACAAAGGAAGATTAAGTTTCAGCGGTTGCTTTCAACTTATAACATGTATATCTCATGGATAATTGTCAACATAGAGTAATATAACAAGTACAATATGCAAATATGTAGGAATCAATGCACAGTTCACACAAGTGTTTGCTTCTTGAGGTGGAGAGAGATAGGTGAACTGACTCAACATAAAAGTAAAAGAATGGTCCTTCAAAGAGGAAAGCATCGATTGCTATATTTGTGCTAGAGCTTTTATTTTGAAAACATGAAACAATTTTGTCAACGGTAGTAATAAAGCATATGAGTTATGTACATTATATCTTACAAGTTGCAAGCCTCATGCATAGTATACTAATAGTGCCCGCACCTTGTCCTAATTAACTTGGACTACCGGATCTTTGCAATGCACATGTTTTAACCAAGTGTCACAATGGGGTACCTCCATGCCGCCTCGTACAAAGGTCTAAGGAGAAAGCTCGCATTTTGGATTTCTCGCTTTTGATTATTCTCAACTTAGACATCCATACCGGGACAACATGGACAACAGATAATGGACTCCTCTTTAATGCATAAGCATGTGGCAACAATTATTATTCTCATATGAGATTGAGGATATATGTCCAAACTGAAACTTCCACCATGGATCATGGCTTTAGTTAGCGGCCCAAAGTTCTTCTCTAACAATATACATGCTCCAACCATGAAGGTGGTAGATCTCTCTTACTTCAGACAAGACGGACATGCATAGCAACTCACATGATATCCAACAAAGAATAGTTGATGGCATCCCCAGAAGCATGGTTATCGCACAACAAGCAACTTAATAAGAGATAAAGTGCATAAGTACATATTCAATACCACAATAGTTTTTAAGCTATTTGTCCCATGAGCTATATATTGCAAAGGTGAATGATGGAATTTTAAAGGTAGCACTCAAGCAATTTACTTTGGAATGGCGGATAAATACCATGTAGTAGGTAGGTATGGTGGACACAAATGGCATAGTGGTTGGCTCAAGTATTTTGGATGCATGAGAAGTATTCCCTCTCGATACAAGGTTTAGGCTAGCAAGGTTATTTGAAACAAACACAAGGATGAACGGTATAGCAAAACTCACATAAAAGACATATTGTAAACATTATAAGACTCTACACCGTCTTCCTTGTTGTTCAAAACTCAATACTAGATATTATCTAGACTCTAGAGAAACCAAATATGCAAACCAAATTAGCAAGCTCTAAGTATTTCTTCATTAATGGGTGCAAAGTATATGATGCAAGAGCTTAAACATGAGCACAACAATTGCCAAGTATCAAATTATTCAAGACATTCTACCAATTACTACATGTAGCATTTTCCGTTTCCAACCATATAAAAATGAACGAAGCAGTTTTAACCTTCGCCATGAACACTAAAAGATAAAGCGAAGAACACATGTGTTCATATGAACCAGCGGAGCGTGTCTCTCTCCCACACAAGCATTTATTCAAACAAAAACAAAAACAAAAGCACACAGACGCTCCAAGTAAAGTACATAAGATGTGGCCGAATAAAAATATAGTTTGAAGAGAAGGAACCTAATAATTTGTCGATGAAGAAGGGGATGCCTTGGGCATCCCCAAGGTTAGACGCTTGAGTCTTCTTAGAATATGCAGGGGTGAACCACCGGGGCATCCCCAAGCTTAGAGCTTTCACTCTCCTTGATCATAGTATATCGTCCTCCTCTCTTGACCCTTGAAAACTTCCTCCACACCAAACTCGAAACAAACTCATTAGAGGGTTAGTGCATAATCAAAAACTCACATGTTCAGAGGTGACACAATCATTCTTAACACTTCTGGACATTTCTCAAAGCTACTGGAAGGTAATGGAACAAAGAAATCCACCCAACACAGCGAAAGAAGCAATGCGAAATAAAAGGCAGAATCTGTCAAAACAGAACAGTCCGTAAAGACGAATTTTAAAAGGGCACTAGACTTGCTCAAATGAAAATGCCCAAATTGAATGAAAGTTGCGTACATATCTGAGGATCACTCACGTAAATTGGCATAATTTTCTGAGTTACCTACAGAGAATTAGACCCAGATTCGTGACAGCAAAGAAATCTGGAACTGCGCAGTAATCCAAATCTAGTATTTACTTTACTATCAAAGACTTTACTTGGCACAACAAAATATAAAACTAAGATAAGGAGAGGTTGCTACAGTAGTAAACAACTTCCAAGACACAAATATAAAACAAAGTACTGTAGCAAAATATCACATGGGTTATCTCCCAAGAAGTTCTTTCTTTATAGCCGTTAAGATGGGCTCAGCAGTTTTAATGATGCACTTGCAAGAAATAGTATTTGAAGCAAAAGAGAGCATCAAGAGGCAAATTCAAAACACATTTAAGTCTAACATGCTTCCTATGCAGAGGCATCTTGTACACAAATGAATTCATGAAGAACAAAGTGACAATCATAAGAGGATAAAACAAAAGTAGCTTCAAGATTCTCAACATAAAGAGGGGAAACTTAATATTATTGAAATGCATATAACCATATTTCCCTCTCTCATAACAACTTTCAGTAGCATCATTGATGAAATCCACAATATACCCATCACTTAAAACATTCTTATCATGGTTCATATGCATAGAAGTATCATTAAATTTGGCATAAGAAGAGTTATTCTCATTAATAGTAATTGGAGTAAGATTATTATCAAGAATTTGAACATGGTAAACAAATTGCATATTAAGGGAATTGTTTTTAGTAATCCAATCATGACTATGACAAGTTTCATAAGGATAGTTAGAACCTATATCATAGCATTCTTTATAATAATCATCGGAGATCGTGGGCACGGTGTCATCATAGGAAATAGAATAGTTATCTTTCACGATCGGTTTATCTGTGTCCACACCATCATTGTTATTAGAAGGAGATGTATCAAGAACATAATGACCAGTAGCTAAAGGATTTTCAAACACCTCTTCCCCAAGCTTAGAGCTTTCTATATCATTATGGGAAGAAGCATGGATAGTACTGACACTATGGCAA
Organism: Lolium rigidum; assembly: GCF_022539505.1. Classification (NCBI taxonomy): domain Eukaryota; kingdom Viridiplantae; phylum Streptophyta; class Magnoliopsida; order Poales; family Poaceae; genus Lolium; species Lolium rigidum. The sequence continues at coordinate 95,206,189 of NC_061511.1, read as the reverse complement.
TTATTATCATCATTTTCGAATTAGTTTCCCGGAGATTTGTAATATCAAAAGTAGTGTGCTCATTCAAATCATGATCGCTAATGTATGTAAAGGGCATAGGAAGATCATCGTATTCAGATTCATTGTCACAATAATCATTAGGAGCAACATACTTACGGTTACCTAGCGTTATCTCATTCACGCGGGGATACGCCGTTACCTCTTTCTTTTTATTCTCCTTCTTCTTCTTCTTCTTCGTTCCCTTCTTCTTCTTCTCTTCCTTCTCCTCGTTCCCTTCTTTAGGAGGAAGAGGTTTGAAGGGTGGCTTGTCCGCATAACCTGATTTACTTTCGAAACAATAGAAGAAACTTGGGAGGATCCCTCCTTTTCATTAATTAGTTGAAAACACACAGCGGTCCTATCATATTTTGGCAAGGTGTCATCTTCTAAAATATTTTGTATGTAAGTATTTGTATGGCTATTATCAATGCAATAAGAAAAACACCCATGCAGGACATCATCAACATCAAGATCACTCATATGTAACAAAGAGATTTTTCTCGACAGTTCTTCACACCCCAAAAATAAAGTAAGTTCATCATGCTGATTAGGAGTAATTTCATCATCACAATACAAATTTGCAGCACTCATTGGGTTCAAATTATCATTGGAGGAGCATTGAAAATTAAAATGACCCACTTCATGGCAAACTTCACAAATAAAAGGATAGAGGGCACAAACTTTTTACCAAGATCATCTAGAGCCCTAAACCACTTTCTAGTTTTTTCATTAGCATGATGGATACAATATTCATCTTTGATTTGATTAATTCCACAAGGTCTATGTATTCCACAAAAATTAACATGCTTATAGGAAATAACATTCTTAGGAGTTTGAGCATGCTCATTACAATAATTAACAACAATTTCATTCTTCATACAAGCCTCTTTAAAAGGTTCATGATACTTATCAAAATTCTTTTTAGGCAATTCAAAATGAGAAGCAAAGGCTTTATAAAGATTTGCAGCAACTTGAGAGTCAAGACCATAAGTAGCACTCATATTTCGAAATTTATCGGTATCCATAAAAGTTTCAATGCATTCATAATCATAATTTATACCTGACTCTTTACCTTTGTCGTTCTCCCAATCTTCAGCGTTCTCCTTAATCCGATCAAGAAGGTCCCTTTTAAACTCTTCTTTGTTGCGCGTGAATGATCCGGAACAAGTAGCATCCAGCAAGGTCTTATCTTGAAAAGAAAGTCTTGCATAGAAATTATCAATGATGATATTACCCGGAAGCTCATGATTGGGGCATTTGAGCATTAAAGACTTCAATCTCTCCCATGCTTGGGCAATACTCTCTCCATCATGAGGCCAGAAATTATATATTCGGTTTCGGTCTTTGTGAATTTCACTTGGAGGATAGAATTTAGAATAAAATAGAGGCACAATATCCTTCCAATCAAGAGAATGCTCATCTTTTAGCGAGCTTATGCCAATGCGCCGCTTTACCGTACAACGACATAGAGAATAATCTCTTCTTCACTTCATCCATAGAGATACCGCACACTTGAATAACCCGCATAATTCATGCAAAAACAAGTAAATGATCTCCAGGATGCACAGTTCCATCCCCTTCATAGCGGTTATCCATAACACGTTCAATAATTTTCATAGGTATTTTATATGGGATACTTTTAGTAGGTGCATTTAAAATATCACAAGCATCATTAGAGTTATCGCATATGGGAGATAAAGTGTTATCATAGCAAATTTTCTCACCTGAAGATGGGAAGCTAAAAAGATCACAAAAACTAGCTTCCCCAAGCTTAGACTTCTCCATAGCATTAGCAGTAATTGCATTCATACTAATAACATCGCTACTAGCATGCAAATAAGGTTCCATTGGTTTTTTAATGTTTGCACCAAACAATTCTAAATCAGGAAAAAGATTAAAAAGCTCACTAAATTTTTTGTTGTTTTCCATTATGCCTAACTAGTGAAAATAAAAACAAGAAACAAAAAGATGCAATTGCAGGATCTAAAGGAAATAGCTTCGAGCACAAACACAATGGCGCCGGAAAAGTATTGTTACTCGGAACCGGAGTATGAGTGCCTTTTTACCTTTCCTCCCCGGCAACGGCGCCGTAAAAGTACTTGATGTCTACGGGAGCTTCTATTCTTGTAGACAGGTGTTGGGCCTCCAAGAGCAGAGGTTTGTAGAACAGCAGCAAGTTTCCCTTAAGTGGATCACCCAAGGTTTATCGAACTCGGGGAGGAAGAGGTCAAAGATATCCCTCTCATGCAACCCTGCAACCACAAAGCAAGAAGTCTCTTGTGTCCCCAACACACCTAATAGGTGTACTAGTTCAGCGAAGAGATAGTGAAATACAGGTGGTATGAATAAGTAGTAGCAACGGCACCAGAAAAGTTCTTTGCCCAGGACAGTAAACAAGCAGTAGTAATGCAGCAGTAGTAACGCAGTAGAAACAAGAAACAAGCAGCGATAGAAGTATTTAGGAACAAGGCCTAGGGATTAGACTTTCACTAGTGGACACTCTCAACATTGATCACATAACAGAAAAGATAAATGCATACTCTACACTCTTGTTGGATGATGAACACATTGCGTAGGATTACATGAACCCTCAATGCCGGAGTTAACAAGCTCCACAATAATGCTCATATTTTAGTAACCTTTAGTGTAAGATAGATCAAAAGACTAAACCAAGTACTAACATAGCATGCACACTCGTCACCTTCATGCATATGTAGGAGGAATAGATCACATCAATATTATCATAGCAATAGTTAACTTCGCAATCTACAAGAGATCATGATCATAGCATAAACCAAGTACTAACACGGTGCACACATCGTCACCTTTGCACACGTGCAGGAGGAATAAAACTACTTTAATAACATTGCTAGAGTAGCACATAGATAAATTGTGATACAAACACATTGCAATCATAAAGAGATATAAATAAGCACCTCACTATGCCATTCAACAGTGAATAAGTATTCTGTGAAATATAGCCTAAGAGACCCACACGGTGCACACACTGTCACCTTTACACACGTGGGACAAGGAGTCTCCGGAGATCACATAAGTAAAACTCACTTGACTAGCATAATGACATCTAGATTACAAGCATCATCATATGAATCTCAATCATGTAAGGCAGCTCATGAGATTATTGTATTGAAGTACATAGGAGAGAGATGAACCACATAGCTACCGGTACAGCCCCGAGCCTCGATGGAGAACTACTCCCTCCTCATGGGAGCAGCAGCGGTGATGAAGATGGCGGTGGAGATGGCAGCGGTGTCGATGGAGAAGCCTTCCGGGGGCACTTCCCCGCTCCGGCAAGGTGCCGGAAAAGAGACTCCTGTCCCCCAGATCTTTGCTTCGCGATGGCGGCGGCTCTGGAAGGTTTTCTGTATCGTGGTTCTTCGCATCAGGGTTTTCGCGACGGAGGCTTTATATAGGCGAAGAGGCGGCGCAGGAGGGTCGAAGGGGTGGCCACACCATATGGCGGCGCGGCCGGGGCCTGGGCTGCGCCGGCCTATGGTCCGGGGGCCCGGTGCCCCCCTCCGGTCCTTCCCGGGTGTTCCGGATGCTTCCGGTGAAAATAGGAACCCGGGTCTTGATTTCGTCCAATTCCGAGAATATTTCGTTACTAGGATTTCTGAAACCAAAAACAGCAGTAAAACAGGAACCGGCACTTCGGCATCTTGTTAATAGGTTAGTTCCAGAAAATGCACGAATATGACATAAAGTGTGCATAAAACATGTAGGTATCATCAATAATATGGCATAGAACATAAGAAATTATCGATACGTCGGAGACGTATCAATCACCATGGAAAGTGGAGTCCCGGAGGGACTCCACCTTGCATGACCAGCCAAACCCTAAAGGGTGGAGTCCCAGGTGGACTCCACCATAGTTGGCCGGCCACCCCACCTAAAGGAAAGGTGGGAGTCCCACCTTGGGTAGGACTCCCTCCTTGAGTAGGTTTCCCACCTATGGGAGGTTTTGTTGTTGGGGTCTTATTCGAAGACTTGGACTAGAACTCTTGGGGATTTCCACCTATATAATGAGGAGGAGAGGGAGGGGGGCAGCCACTCTTGACCGCACCACCTAGGGCTGCCCATGGCCGGCGCCCTAGCCACCCCCTCTCCCCAAACCCTAGCCTCTCCTCCTCCACATAATACTCCCGCAGCGCATAGGCGAAGCCCTGCCGGAGTTCTCCACCACCACCGCCACCACGCCGTCGTGCTGCCGGGATTCCGAGGAGGATCTACTACTTCCTCTGCCCGCTGGAACGGGGAGAAGGACGTCGTCATCAACACCGAACGTGTGACCGAGTACGGAGGTGCTGCCCGATTGTGGCACCGTCAAGATCTTCTACGCGCTTTTGAAAGCGGCAATTGATCATCTACCGCAGCAACAAGAGCCTCCTCTTGTAGGCTTTGGAAATCTTCAAGGGTTAGTCTCGTTCATCCCCTCGTTGCTCCCATCTTCTAGATTGCATCTTGGCTTGGATTGCGTTTTCGCCGTAGGAATTTTTTTTGTTTTCTGTGCTACGAATCCCTACACTCGTTTAATTAAAGAATGTAATCTTGTTCATCATGCTTTGAGTTGTGCTGAACAGGTGGAGCATGATACTGAATCTGCTACATATGCTGAGGCCATTGCATCCATTGACCGCGTGAAGTGGATTTCTGCTATGCAAGAGGAGAAGCAATTGCTTGACAAGAATGGCACATGGGATGTTGTGCCCTTGCATAAACAAAACAAGGTTGTCCGCTGTAAGTGGATATTTAAAAGAAAGGAAGGTTTGTCTCCTAATGATCCTCTGAGGTTTAAGGCAAGGTTAGTAGCAAAAGGTTTCATCCAAATTCCAGGTATTGACTATAATGATGTATTCTCTCCGGTTGTGAAGTATAGTTCCATTCGTGCATTCTTTGGTATTGTGGCTATGCATGATCTCGAGCTTGAGCAGCTAGATGTAAAGACTGCTTTTCTGCATGGTGAGCTTGAGGAGGAGATATACATGGACCAACCTGAAGGTTTTTTGTGCCTGGTATGGAGGATCTTGTTCGCAAGCTAAAGAGGTCCCTTTATGGTTTGAAATAATCTCCAAGACAGTGGTATAAAAGGTTTGATTCGTTTATGATTGCACATAAGTTTAAGAGATCTCATTATGTTTATATAAAGTTTGTTAATGGATCAACAATATACTTGCTGTTATATGTTGATGATATGTTGATTGCTGCCAAGAGCAAGAAAGAGATCACTACTTTAAAGTCACAATTAAGTAGTGAGTTTGAGATGAAGGATCTTGGTGCTGCTAAAAAAATACTAGGTATGAAAATTACAAGAGACGGAAAATCTAGTGTGCTATTTCTTAGTCAGCAAAATTACATTCAGAAAGTTCTTCATCGTTTTAATATGCATGATGCAAAGTCTATCAGTACACCTATTGCTCCCCACTTTAAATTGTCAGCATTGCAATGTCCTACTACTGATGGAGATATTGAGTACATGTCACGAGTTCCATATTCTAGTGTTGTTGGTTCCTTGATGTATGCCATGGTCTGTTCTTGCCCTGATTTGTCATATGCTATGAGTTTGGTAAGTCGATACATGGCTAATCCTGGTAAAGAACATAGGAAAGCTGTTCAGTGGATTTTCAGGTACCTTCGTGGGACATCCAAAGCTTGCTTGAAGTTTGACGAGACCGGTGAGGGACTCGTAGGCTATGTGGATTCAGATTTTGCTACCGATTTGGATAAGAGAAGATCTCTCACGGGTTATGTGTTCACTGTTGGTGGATGTGCTGTGAGTTGGAAGGCACCATTACAATCTGTTGTTGCCCAATCTACGACCGAAGCAGAATATATAATAATTAATGAAGCTTGCAAAGAGTCTGTTTGGTTGAAAGGTTTGTATGCTGAGCTTTGTAGAGATGATTCTTGCATTAACTTGTTTTCTGACAGTCAAAGTGCAATATACCTTACTAAAGATTAAATGTTCAATGAGAGGACAAAGCACATTGATATCAAGTACCGTTATGTGCGCGACATTGTTGCTCAAGGTAAACTGAAGGTATGCAAGATAAGTACTCATGATAATCCTACTGATATGATGACAAAGCCAGTTCCTATTTCCAAGTTTGAGCTTTGCTTGAGCTTGGTTGGTAACTATTTAGCCCAAGTGGTTGTTGGCGCCAGCAAGTGTTTTTTCTTTGTTGTTCAGGAGATTGTTGAAGTTCATGCTACAAGATGGAATTTGTCTTAAGGTGGAGTTTGTTATATTGTGAGCCAAATTCATATACTAAAGGGAGGCTAACTTCAGACTCCGCTACGCTTCGGCCCAAGCTGCCCATTCGCCGTGCCCTGTAGGGACGCATGCGAAGGGGGGTGCGGGGGACGGGCAGCCCCCGCGGTACGGTACGGATCGTTGGCACCGCCTATATATATATCTTGTAAGCCGTCGGCTAGGGTTCATCAGATTATAAGATAACCCACGGCGTTTGTAAACACTCCCCGATATAGTGAAGTTTTGCTGGCTAGCGCCCGTGGTTTTTTCCCTTTCTGTGTTGGAAGGGGTTTTCCACGTTAAATCTTGTGTCTCCGCTGCGTTTACCTTTATCGTTCTTCGTTATTTGCTTCTCGCTTTTATAACACAGGGACTGGAGGAAGACACCACGCGCATTATTGCTGACCGGTTTACCACAAGCGCAGAAGTAATGGCGGAAGAGATCACGACTTCATTTTTTCCAAGGCACACAAGCTGGTACATCATGAGATTAGTGCCAGGAAAGATAACAACCACATCTTTGAAATCCCGATAGAAAAAATTAGGATGACGTGGTTGCACCAACAATGAGCTTGCAAATATTTATTGCATGTGAGTGGGGATGAACTTTATAGATGTTATATATGGAACCGGCTCCTCTAACGTGAAGGCCACAAGTCAGACTCTGACTTTCCTTCTTCAAACAGGCTAAATCTTTCCAAAAAAAAGTATAAAAGAAAAGAAAACCCCTCCAAGGGAATCTCTCGTGCCCCTGGTTCCATCAGCGCCACCGGTTACTCGACTCGTCGACTCGTCGTCGATGGCGCGCCTCCGCCCGATTTGATTCGACCTCGCCTCTGCTTGGACTCGGTCCTCCGTCGGCTCGCCGTCGTCCCTGTCCGGCTTACCGTCGTTCACGTCTGGCTCGCCGTGCTGGCGTCCGCGCCGTCGTCGGCGACGGAAATTTTCCCGGGAACTCGTGCGCCCTACTGCCATCCACTCCTTCGTTGCCCACGACGATACGTCTGCTCAGCCGGGCGCCCTTCGCCAAGCTCGTCGTGCTTGCGTCTGCACCGTCGTCGGCGACTGAAAATTTCCAGGCCGCCATGGGCGCCCAACTGCCATCCGCACCTCTGTTGCCGACGACGAATCATCCACGCCGTTGAGCGCCCCTTCGTCAAGCTGGTCGCTAGCAGCAGGGCGCGCACGGGTTCCTGCGAAAATTTCCGGTGCGGACGGCAGCACGGCAAGCCAGACGCGGACGGCGGTGAGCCGTCGACGACGAGTCGAGCAACCGATGGTGCTGATAGAGCCAGGCACGGGCGCGAAGATTCCCTTGCAGGGATTTCCTTTTCTTTTTCCTTTTTTTTAGAAAGAATTGGCCCGTCTGAAGAAGGAAAGTCAGAGTCTGACTTGTGGTCTTCACGTTAGAGGAGCCGGTTCCGTTATATATGAGAGTGTGTGTGTGCGCACGTGCGCGGAGTGATATAAGTTGCACATTGACACCACTTAAATTCTCGAAGGATGGCCACTTCCAAGGAGTGACGATTTATCTCGATGTTCAACTATATATTGATTTATTATTGAGCTAGATCTGTTTGAAATTCAAAATTTAGTTGTATATGTATATACATGACAATTCATAACTTCTTTTTTGTAGAAAATACCAGGAGGTACCCTGCAAATGTGGCACCCCCAGATTTGAAACCAACCAAGTGGTGGTTCAAAAAAGGTAAGCAAAACTTGCTCATGGAGCATAGTTTACAAATGTTTGGGAGAATAATACTCTCTCTCTCTCTCTCTCTCTCTCTCTCTCTCTCTCTCTCGATGATAGCACACGCCAACGCATGGACGCAATTTATTCTCAGTCTCCCTAACATGCACTTGCCAGTGTCTTCAACAATATAACATGAGTAGTGAAGCTTTTATGGAGCCCAGCGGAGAGGGGCTCCATTTCTCGAGTGGTAGCGAGGTGCCTCTGGGGATAAACGAAGACCTTTTTCCATCAAGAAAAAAAGACCCCTTTTTCACCTTGCGCGAGATGAGGAGCAGTTCGACTGGGGGAAGTACTATTATCGGGTCTGGTCGTCACCCTCCTCCTCCCCACCTCATTTCCTCCATTGCTTCATATATTTTAGCTTCTAAGGGAAAGCTCTCACAACTCCTTGATCTACTATTCCTATTCATATACATGCCACACAAATGGATGTATTTGTAGATACATTCATTTTAGTGGCAAGTAATATGGACCGGAAGAAGTACTAATAATATGAGGCATGTTTTTGAGTTGGCCCTGTTTAGAGTTTACATATGAGAGTTTACATCTTTCTACCACCATTTTTTTAATTAGCTTGTCTTTTGTACCCACCATGTTATCGAGCAGGGTTAATGCAAGATCCATAGCAGACTAGCTTTTCATGACACTTTTTTTTGGCGGAGTGCATCTTCTCATGGCCAGCTAGCGACTTTGCCTACTATAGTTTTCTTTGTTGAACTACATTTTTTTGGATTTTCTCATTTTATTTGTGCACAAGCTATGAGCCGCCCGTCATTCAGCACCATATTTTGGTGCCATATATTGGCGAGATTTTCTAGTTCAATTCTTTTGTCGGATATTAGCAGGATCCTATCTTCTAGGGCCTTCATTTCTCCTATCCAGCCCCACCCATGGACAAGCAAGGGCCTCTCTCACTACCTCGCTCCAGTCTCGCTCCCTCTCAGTCCTCCATCCGTAGCTGATATCCACCGCGCCGGAGCCAGCTCAGCGACACCGTCAACCACACTCTGTCCGCTTCATCGGATCTGCTTCCCTGACTCATTGGTTCATTGCACCGGCCGACGAGATCGGTACACAAAGTGCCACCATGATCCACCGAACCAAACCGAACAGCCAACGCGCCACCTCCCAAGTCGACCAAGGTTGAACACTTTGTCCGGCAGCTTTTGTTATGTATATGATTTCCCAAACTATTTATTGCTTGCTTCCACTTCTTATTATTAGCATTTTTTTGTAATGCATGCTCGATATTCCACTCAAGAATGCCTACGAAGAGTCTTGGAGGCAAAATATCTTGAAAAATAATATATTTGCAGCCTCGATCGGTATACCGTGTGGGAGTATGCGAACAAAGATTGGGGCAAAATCACCGCACCCCAAGTCGTTGCCGAGATTTTTCACCCATGTGATGTGTCGCCAAGAAGACTATCCCGTGGGGTTGCTGCTGAAGAAGGTATTTAGCCACACTGCTCAAATTTCATATATGTTGTTTGCTGATTGATTTGATGAACTCGATTTGCAGCAGCTAGCCACTGCTCATGTTCCTAGCGAAGACATTGAGCGTGCCAGTGATATAGACATTGGTAGAAAGGCGACAAAATTTGGTCCAATTGTTCTAGCAAGCAATTATTTGAGGGGCCGCCTAGGATCAGCACATGTGGTTCCTCCTGAGCTGAACATTAAGGAGGTAATTTTATACTACTGTTTATGGGGCTAAAGGCTATCATTAGAATCTTCTAGATGCTAAACATGACATAATCTAATGTACTGAAAGAAATCAAACTATCAAGAATTTCGGGATTGGCCAATCCATATCCAACGGTCGATGTTCAAAGTTACTCGTACACTATATAGTGGAGTGGAGTGGTATAGATATTGATATAGATTTGAGATTTCCTAATTTTTTTTCTTCAAAATAGGGTCGCCCCGGCCTCTGCATCCAAATGACACACACCCTTTTATTGCAAAGTTTTAGACTCCATCATTTAAGGTTTAGAAACTCATGGGTCCCTCAAAGTGGTGACATGAATCAACCAACATATTTCATTTTAATCTGTTAATTGATTTTATGCATTGCAACTCGCAGAAGCAAGTGACTGCTCATGTCCCTGCCAAGCAGCATTCTAGCACAGATATCCAGAGTTCCATTGATGCAAACGTTTCTAGGAACGAAAAAATGGACGTGGCACGTGGAAGCTAAGATTAAGCGTCTTCAAAAAAACTTGGATGTGGCCACTTGGTAGAACAAAGAAATGAACCGGGGATGGAATTCTACAATTCAAGATGGCCTACATGATGTTGCTAATCTGCAGAAGCTAGTGGCTAGCAACTTGGTTTCCACTTTGGCTGATGCAGATGTCCATGAGATCAACTCGACGATCTTGGAACAAGTGAAAGCACGAGTAGAAACTCTGCACTCATCTTTGCATGTAGATGATTTTCAAAGGGTGATGCTTGAGCCGCCATATGAATAGATTGTTATTTTAGATGATGATGATGACTCTGGTTTTTTTTTTACTTATGTGATGGTAGTACTTAGGGAAACTATCTTGTACAAGTAAATGGCACATGCTTCGCATGTTTGACCGATTAAATTAAAAAGCTTCACAAAATCCTGCTATCATGTAGGAGTACGGGCTTGCAATGGCTTTCAACCCAAGTAAGTGTTGACTGCAATGTTTGGGTTTTGCAAGAGGGATTGATGGTTTTGCATTGAGAAGGTCAAAGAGAAGAGTAGCAGAGCATGTGGCGGCGAGGTGCTGCATCTTAATGGATGGAGTGACGGCGTGAACTCCTTCAATTAGTTTGTCTCGTGTCTCCGGCTGGGCATCGGAGCTGGACGCAACCCTTCTTTTCTTCTCTGCTCGTAGTGGAGGCGTTGCAAAGAGGTGGAAGTATGTTAGATTCGTCGCCGGAGCCGACCTTCCCTAGACTGGGGATTTCATCGATCTGGAGTACACACACTGCGGCCTCTGATTGCTGGCCGGCTCTGAAGGCCATGTGGTGGCCATGCTCGTCGACATTTCTTCAACCTCAATGCGGAGGCCATGTGCGGAGCTCATCGTGAAGCTCAACATCGACTCGGTACCAAGTGGTATTGTTTCCGGCGCCGGTGAAGATGGCCATGGCTGGAGGTTCTTCTTTGTAGGAGAAACGGGTGACCTGATTGCATTTTTACATTTTTTGTAAGCACTTTCCTGCAAAATCTGGTACCTAGCTGATATTTTTTAATTTCTCAGCCCCATATGTAATATGTACCCCTCTGTTGCACTTAATGATATCCAGGCCCTTCGAGGTCCCTCCTTTGTTAAAAAAAGATTGAATTCCTATTGCATCAAAATTGTTTCACTAAAATGATGGGCTAGACAACCTTTCAAAATTAGATTCAATGTACTTTATATTTTATAATCTAATGACTTATGTTTAGCAAGAGCTCTTCATTGTTAAACGGTTTAGTGAATTTTCTAATTAGTTGCATCCCCACTTCTATCTTAAACAAATCTCGGTTTTAACTCCACTTGCAACTAAATAACTCAATTGCAACCAAATTTGCAACTCATCAACACGAAGCATGATACAATCAAATGGTGCAGGACTTGACTATGCATGAACTTAGTTCTTAGCTTACCGATAACTAGCAAATCCCGAGTTAATTTTGGCCAAAATTATTAAGGATATATGTACACATAGACACATAAAATTTGTTTTCACAAACGTCCCACTTGATCGATAGTAATTAAGAAAGGTTCTAAGTTGGTGTTCCCATGTCTCAGATGTCCACACACCCATTGAATTGAGGATATAACCTTAATTAAGTTAGCTAAAAGTTGGAATACCACATTGATATAGAACATAAATTTTGTATAACAATTTTGTACATTAGTGCTCCATTCGGATTAGTTTGAAACATTATAAGAAAATACTTTGACCACCATTTTGGGAAATAAATATGAATTATAGGTCACCAAACTGTTGTATAATTGTAAAAACTTAACATGTAGTCGGACATAACTCAAATATATCCAATTTTCATGGCGCATGGTATGTGCGCACCCTAACCCTCTACAAAGCGCGTTGCATTAGCTTTATTCTCCGACGATGGTTTTGCAAAGTGGGTCATACACTGCGCAAGGTAGACCCAACGCGAATCCCATAAATAAGACCATATGACGGCCTTTATCCATTGATATATGAGGTCTTACGAATTCTCGAATTTGATTCAGCCGATAAGAGTCATTTGA
>NC_061511.1:95147393-95193782 GCF_022539505.1 Lolium rigidum | reverse complement strand
TCCCATCTCGGGGGATTACGGAGATCTCCTCGGCACTGCCGGAGAGGGGATTCATCTCCCGGAGGGGACTCTACACACATGTGGTCGCCTCGGAGTGATGAGTGAGTAGTTCACCCCTGGACTATGGGTCCATAGCGATGGCTAGATGGTTGTCTTCTCCTCATTGTGCTTCATTGTTGGATCTTGTGAGCTGCCTAACATGATCAAGATCATCGTCCTCGTCAATACTCTATGTTGTGTTTTGTCGGGATCCGATGGATAGAGAATACCATGTCGTGTTAATTATCAAGTTATTACATATGTGTTGTTTATGAGATCTTGGCATGCCCTCCGTAAGATAGTCAGAGGCTCTGCAGCCAAGTTTTTGCTTTTAACTCACAAGAGGGAGTATTTATGTGCTCGATAGTGGGTTCATGCCTCCATTGAATGCGGGACGAGTGACGAGAAAGTTCTAAGGTCGTGGATGTCTTGTTGCCACTAGGGATAAAACATTGATGCTATGTCTAAGGATGTAGTTATTGATTACATTACGCACCATACTTAATGCAATTGTCCATTGTTTGCAACTTAATACTTGGAAGGGGTTCGGATGATAACCCGAAGGTGGACTTTTTAGGCATAGATGCATGCTTGGATGGCGGTCTATGTACTTTGTCGTAATGCCCAATTAAATCTCACTATATTTATCATGACATGTATGTGCATTGTTATGCCCTCTCTATTTGTCAATTGCCCGACTGTAATTTGTTCACCCAACATGCTTTTATCTTATGGGAGAGACACCTCTAGTGAGCTGTGGACCCCGGTCCATTCTTTTATACTTGAAATACAAATCTGCTGCAATACTTGTTCTTTACTGTTTTCTTGCAAACAATCATCTTCCACACAATACGGTTAACCCTTTGTTACAGCAAGCCGGTGAGATTGACAACCTCACGGTTTCGTTGGGGCAAAGTACTTTGGTTGTGTTGTGCAGGTTCCACGTTGGCGCCGGAATCTCTGGTGTTGCGCCGCACTACATCCCGCCGCCATCAACCTTCAACGTGCTTCTTGACTCCTACTCTTTCGATTAAACCTTGGTTTCTTACTGAGGGAAACTTGCCGCTGTGCGCATCACACCTTCCTCTTGGGGTTCCCAACGGACGTGTCAACTACACGCATCGTTGTTGTTGTTGTTGTTGTTGTTGTTGTTGTACCTTGGCTTGAAAATCAAGCTGGTATTGGGCTTGTTGCTAACAAACCTCTTAGACTCAAACTTGGCCTTCTTCCTCTTCTCATCTTGCAGTTGTTTGAAGTCATCTTCAAGAGTGATGGCTGCATCCACCAACTCTTGAAATTTTGTCGCTCTCATCATCCTGAGCTGAACCTTGAACTGGGGACTTAACCCCCTCAAGAACCTCTTCTTCTATTTGTCCTCGGTGTTGACCTCCTCAACAGCGTATCGGGACAACTTTGAAAATTCCCTAACATAAGTCAGGATAGCTTTATCCTTCTGCTCGAGACTTTCAAATTCTCGACGTTTCAGTTCCACTATGCTCTCAGGAACATTTGATTCCCTGAACTTCCTCTTAAACTCTTCCCAGGTAAATACCTTCTCAGCCGGATAAACGGCTACGATATTGTCCCACCACGATGCGGCAGGTCCACACAACAAATGTGTAGCATAACGAACTTTTTCCTGGTCGTTGCAACCAACAGTATTGAGCTTTCGCTCAGTGTCCATAAGCCAGTCTTCCGCGTCCATCGGCTCGGGCGCGTATGCGAAAGATATAGGCTTTGTGTTCTGGAAGTCTGACAAAGTGACTCCCTGATTCTCGGGTCTCTCAACTACGTTGCATTGCAGCAGCTCCTGGAAGAATTTATTCTGCTGCTCCAACGTTACACGTTGTCTCTCCTCCACCATCTGCATGTACTGGACGAAATTCTGTTGCGTCATGGGTGGTGGTGGTGGTGGAAACTGATTCCTGGCTGCTTCGTCAGCCTCTTCCTTCTGTTTCGCCTCGCGCTCCATGCGCTGCGCTTCGCTCTCCTCTCCTACCGGTCCCGACATAACCCCCTAGTTATGCAACACAAGATGATACTCATAATTACTCCATGCGCAAGTTTTCTGAGCTCAACATTGTGCACGAGAACTAGTCACGCAATGGAAATCAAGAAGCAAATCCAAATCATACAAAACATATACCATATATTTACATACTTAAGTGGTCTTATTACAATACTCAAGTCGATGTGAGTATGCAAACTCACTTATTAAAGTATATGTACAAAGTTCTACAAAATATTACACACTACAATACACGTGGTACTTGTGTATTGTAGCCTTGCTTCCCCTTGGTGGTCTCTATTCGATCTTCACTCCCGATACATTCCAGGCTTCCATCCGGTCGAATGTGTCGTCCTCCTGACAAAACACTGGAACATAAGGTCTCCCCGTCGGCTGGTAGTCGGAATCAGATGATGATCCTAGGGAGAAATCAGTGTTCACGAACTGGTCATTCAGTGCATCGTAGTCCACCCATCGGGTGTACTCCCCTGTGCCGACACCATAGGTATTACCTACATTCGTATCCGAATCAACCTGTGTCGGATACCCTCCAACTTCTTCCCCATTCCACGGATAACTCTGGTGCTGGGTGATGCGTGTAGTTGACACGTCCGTTGGGAACCCCAAGAGGAAGGTGTGATGCGCACATCGGCAAGTTTCCCTCAGTTAGAAACCAAGGTTTAATCGAACCAGTAGGAGTCAAGAAGCACGTTGAAGGTTGATGGCGGCGGGATGTAGTGCGGCGCAACACCGGAGATTCCGGCGCCAACGTGGAACTCGCACAACACAACCAAAGTACTTTGCCCCAACGAAACAGATGAGGTTGTCAATCTCACCGGCTTGCTTTGTAACAAAGGATTAACCGTATTGTGTGGAAGATGATTGTTTGCAAGAAAACAGGTAAAGAATAAGTATTGCGACGAGATTTGTATTTCGGTATAAAAGAATGGACCGGGGTCCACGAGTTCACTAGAGGTGTCTCTCCCATAAGATAAAAGCATGTTGGGTGAACAAATTACGGTCGGGCAATTGACAAATAGAGAGGGCATAACAATGCACATACATGTCATGATAAATATAGTGAGATTTAATTGGGCATTACGACAAAGTACATAGACCGCTATCCGAGCATGCATCTATGCCTAAAAAGTCCACCTTCAGGTTATCGTCCGAACCCCCTCCAGTATTAAGTTGCTAACAACAGACAATTGCATTAAATATTGCGCGTAATGTAATCAATAACTACATCCTCGGACATAGCATCAATGTTTTATCCCTAGTGGCAACAGCACATCCATAACCTTAGAGGTTCTTGTCACTCCTCCAGATTCACGGAGACATGAACCCACTATCTAGCATAAATACTCCCTCTTGGAGTAAAAAGCGAAAACTTGGCCAGAGCCTCTACTAATAACGGAGAGCATGCAAGATCTTAAACAACACATAGGTAATAACTTGATAATTAACATAACATAGTATTCTCTATCCATCGGATCCCGACAAACACAACATATAGCATTACAGATAGATGATCTTGATCATGTTAGGCAGCTCACAAGATCCAACAATGAAGCACAATGAGAAGACAACCATCTAGCTACTGCTATGGACCCATAGTCCGAGGGGTGAACTACTCACTCATCACTCCGGAGGCGACCATGGCGGTGAAGAGTCCTCCGGGAGATGAATCCCCTCTCCGGCAGGGGTGCCGGAGGAGATCTCCGGAATCCCCCGAGATGGGATTGGCGGCGGTGGCGTCTCGGTAAGGTTTTCCGTATCGTGGCTCTCGGTGCGGGGGTTTCGCGACGGAGGCTATTTGTAGGCGGAAGGGCGGGTAAAGAGGCGGCACGAGGGCCCACACCACGGGCCGGCGCGGCCGGGGCACGGGCCGCGCCGCCCCGGTGTGTCGCCACCTCGTGGCCCCACTTCGACTCTCCTTCGGTCTTCGGAAGCTTCGTGGCAAAATAGGACCACGGGCGTTGATTTCGTCCAATTTCGAGAATATTTCGTTACTAGGATTTCTGAAACCAAAAACAGCAGAAAACAGCAACTGACTCTTCGGCATCTTGTTAATAGGTTAGTTCCAGAAAATGCACGAATATGACATAAAGTGTGCATAAAACATGTAGATATCTATACCTAATAATAAAGGAAGAAGCGTTTCCGTGGTTTCGTCCGTTTTCGTTCGTCCACCACGTTTATTTTCGTCCGTCGCACCGCCAATCTGCACAACTCAGTTGATGGGCGTTCCGTGTCATATCAGGTTTGGTTTCCGGGCCTCCTTCCTTCAAAAAGAGTCCATATCGACGTGGGTACAGGTCTTTATGTAAACCTCATATATAGTCTACACAGCCCGATCGAGGTATCCATCGACAAACTCCTAGAGGATCCAATCTATACGAAGTTCGTGGAGGCATACCTACTAGGCAACCTGGCCTGGCCCGATTTCATACCTCGCCATCGCGCGAGGCGAGACGAGCGATTTCGCTCTCGAGCAAGGCAATGATTGGCGCCCGGTAAGGATCCACCGACGGCAGCTGCTTTACGACGTCCGAGCACATATTTGCCATCGCGCCGGTGGCGATCATCCCGGCATCACGTATAATAAGCGAGTTTGAGGATCGGGAACGTGATCTTGATGAACCCATCAATCCTCTTGCAGGCGAATAAGGCGATGTCTCGAGGCCTGCCTTACACTAGGAAGGACGTGAGACTCATGAGTTCAGTTCTGCGACGGAGGTCGATCAGCGAGAGCAGCATTGGCTTGTGAAAGAAGGCATCCGAGGCAGGCAGGTATCCGGACGTGTAACCAAGGAGTATGGCCTGCTGTCAAGGCTTAGCCGTTCGGGATACTTGCGCAGCGCCAACGCGGACGTACGTCGCCGGTCGCTCGCGTCGGCATCCCTCGTCGGCTTGAAGGGCAGCATGTCGCTGGAGCACGTCATCGGGCGGGACGGATAGAAGATCGGCGGCGGCCATGGTATGATGGACGAGGATGTGTGACATCCCACCCGCGCCCGCACGGGGTTCCTCAACTCGTTCACTTGCTCGCAATGCTCTTGCTTGTCGGTGACGTCCGCAGCGTTCCTGGTCGTCGGTCTTCTATCTCGCGGTTCACACGGTCTCGTCGAGGCATAGCCAACACCAACGACGTCGACAAGGCGCAGCTCGACAGGGGCCGGACGCGGTGGTGCGGTTGCGGATCGGCGTGGGATTCGTCGGGGTGCCTCTCGGGTCTAGGCTGGAGGCGCTGTTTCTCGCGGGCTGCGGTGCGGTTCATAAACAAAGCTCGCCAAGTACTGCAAGTACACTGTTGGCTGTAGTCTTGGCTCAAGTACTGCCGTTTCAGATTTAAGCGATGAGCAAACCACTATGGGGTTTGACATATGAGATTCTTTTTAGGTGCACTTGGATTGAAATTAGTTTTATAACCACTATGGGGTTTGACATATGAGATTCTTTTTAGGCGCACTTGGATTGAAATTAGTTTTATTGCAAAAAAAAAAGAATAAGAGAGAAATAGAGTTGATGGTGTGGGGTCTTGGCTATCATCCGCACGCTCAGCCCACGACATCGGTAGAAGTAGTGAATTGAGTATGAACTCTATTATTTATTGTACACTCGTCATGGTTGATCTTTTTTGCTATGCAGGAAAGCCGTCCGAAGCTTATGGTCTGTTACTAAAACATGCTGAACCAGCTTATTAGATACTTCTATTATTTTAATCTTTTTGTCTGCACATGTATATTTATACATTTTACATAGAGCAGGAACACAATAGCCTTCCTCCAGACAGAAGGCTTCGCTCGTGGATTTTTTGATCTTCATAGATTCTTTTTCTTCAGATTATATGCTTGGTGTCTTCAAGGAATGTATTTTTCGTCAGATGTTTTGCTTCTGTACTGCTAATAGGTGAGAATTACTTTGTATAACAACCATATAAATTTTTATTACAAATGTGCTTATTTATTCCGACCGCCTGTAAAAGAAGAAGTGAATGAACATGTGTAATACAAGCTAGATTAAGGGAAGTTCTTGCATGAACTTTTCACCAGCCAGAATATTTTTTTGTTATTTTTGTTCTGGGGTTGATAAAAAAGGAATATTTGAAACATATTTCTATTTTTAATATATTTTTTTGGGTAAAATTAACCCGCCGCAACGCGCGGGCATTTTTGCTAGTCTATACCTAATAATAAAAGCAAAAGGGCTTCTTGTTGGTCCGTCAGTTTCTGCCCCTATTTTTCGCTGAAATTACACCACATGCCACCCCCAAGTGAATAACGGTTCGTCCGCTGCTGTATATTTGATCTACTTACGTACGTGGGAACAAGGACCGTGGCATTGAGCCAATACAAGTCAAGTCCCGTGGCCCATTAACTGGTGACCCGGCCCAGTCTGGTCGTCAAGCCGGTTCCACTTTGTCTTCTCCAACGCAAACTGCTTCGACACCGATTGGTCTAGACGGCTCCGACACAGACTGTGCTCGACCAGGCGACCATGGTGTTCCCTCATAAAAATACTCCAGCCCCTCGATTCCGTCGATCGAAATCGAAACCCAGCTCGAAGCACGATCAGAAATTTAGGATTCCAATCCCTCACCAGAAGTTTCGCCTAAGATGTCTCGAGCGAAATCGAAATTGAAATCCAAACTCGAAGTCCCACCGAAAGTGTCGCCCAAGATGCCTCGAGCGAAATCGAAATCTAAACCCAAGCTCGAAGTCCCGTCAAAAGTTTCGCCCAAGATGCCTGGAGCGAAATCAAAATCGATACCCAAGATCGAAGTCCCGCTGGAAGATCCGCCAAAGATGGACATTGCCATGGCCGAATTTCCGCCTCAACTCGATGTTGCCGCCGTCTCTCCACTTCCGTCTGCAATGCTTGATGTGGAATCGCTTGCCATATCCACGGTACCAGATACGGTATAATTACTTCTCCTGATTTCTGCTTGTCTGTCCGTTCTGTGCTTGTCTGAACTGCTCTGTTTTGAGATACGGTAATTGGAAGTTCTGGTGATGTGTGCTCGTCTGAATTGCTCTATTTCCCAGTCCTCTAAATTGCTCTGTTTCCATTGTCTAAATTGCTCTGATTTCAGCCCAAATTACTTTCATAATTTATTTGTTGAGAGAGTTACAGAAACAAGAAATAAGACTGGTATGAGGTAGAATCAGTATACTGAATTTTAAGCTAGGTGGGAAGAGAAAGATAAGATTGGTATGAGGTAGAATTATATACTGAATTTTAAGCTATACTATCTTACTTTCTGGCACATATCTTCTTTTCTTTTTGCAGATTATACAATTACCCAGGATGATGAATGTGCTCATGATGTTGTACTATACTCTTCGAAGGAAGAAATATTGGTGAAGATAGAAGACATATCTATCAAGCAACCTTATTTGGTGGGCCCGCTAGATAATAGCAAATGGCTAGACGATGAAGTAAGTACCCCTTACTGATAATGATATGGTTCCTGATTTTCGATACCCATTATTAATGATTTTTTTTCAATCTTTGTAGGTAATCAGCTCATATATGGCTTGTATGAGGGACCAAATACATGCACAGAATGATGCTCAAGTATATTTTGAGAATCCCTTTGTTACCAGACTCCTAAAACGAGATGGTGAAATTGGAATACATGGGCCTACCTCTATGACAATTGTTGTCAAAAACTATCTGAACCATAATATGGTAACATCTAAATCCATAATTCTCAAGTTCTATGTAGATTTTAAATTCTTAATTTACATGTCTACAAATAACTCATTGTATTTTGTTATAGATCCATCTTCCAATAAATATCAAGGACTCGCATCGGTACTTAGCTTGCATCAATGTTAAAAAAACCGAGATACAAGTACTTGACTCATTGTGTTGGGAGAATATTGATCTGGAACCATAAGTCATCTGCTGAAAACAAATACCAGTCGTTGATGTCTATTCTTTCTAACCTGACCCAACATGAGTTAGTAGGTGGACTTTGTAACTACATCAAATCAATCAATTCTACAGAAACATTAGAGTAAGCTATCTATTTGCATATAATCTATTTCAATAATTGAATGCAACTGGCAACATACAGTATCTAATTATTTCTTTATAATATTGATTTACAGGAAAGTCTGGGTACAAAGCTCTAATCCATATCCCATTAGCTTGACTCTCAGAAAACTTTAAGAAATGCTAAATGACGAGTTGCCCATGGACCGGGATTGTTTCAATTTAGTCGTACGGAAGATTATGTTTGACGACATCCAGGCGGTGAAAAAAAGATTATGTTTTGGTGTCATACAGACAGTTTTGTACAGATTTTTAGAGTACCTTGCAATGAAGCAATCAGTCACAAGTTTCAGAGTTTCGCTTGTCAATAGTTTCTTATAGGACTGTTTCACCAATCATCTAAAGGTATAATGACAGGCACAATATTTCTTTCAGGATGCGAATTGCAGTGAATAATTATGCTAAATTAGTGGATACCACAAACGAAAAAAAATAAATGATCCTACCATGAACTAACCTCGGCATAATACCCAAGCTGCTACACCAAGGTGACAATGCAGTGGTTGGATTTGCTAGGAACTACAGGACGTCAGGACACACTAACACGATGGACAGATAAATAATAGGTGTACGAATTCCTAAATTCAGTACCCACAATAGCAAAACAAATGATTCTGAAATTGCAATTTCTGAACGTTGCAAAGTGCAAGTGATTCAGCAGCAAACCTGAACAAAAGTACGGGGGCACCACCAGCAGTAACCAGGTTGTACGACACAGGCAGCAGCCTGACCGCGCCGATCAAGTGCCCAACGCCCCGGGCCGGAATTCAGTCCCGGAAGGCCAGCTCCACCACGCGGTGTCTCACATCGTCACACCAGCACCTACCTTCTCCTCCGCAGCGCGCCACCTTAACCAGCCGTCGAGCAGCCTCGCCGCCAGAAGCCGGCCGCCGGCCAATCTTGGCGCTACAATCCGGGACGCGCGAGGATGGCGTCCCTCCATAGCCTTGCCGCTTCCTCTGTGATGTCGTGTTGTGGAACCACCTCCACTATAGCCATTGGTGGCAGGCTGCAGCCGCGCTTGGCTGGTCGGCTCGATGCGCCGCCTACTATCCGCTGCAAGCACCAGACCGCCATGCATTCTTGGCTATGGTAGAGTGGGGGACAGCCCTCAATTAGGTGGGCTATGGTAGAGTGGGGGAGGAATTGAGCAAGGAGGGGATTGTTCATGAGTCATGACACGGTGGAGTGGTTCGGACATTATTGGGGAACTGAAAAGAAGAGATCAGGCTAAGAGGGAGGAGAGACAAAAATAGACCAATTATACTCATTAAACTATATATTAAAAATAAAAAATATAGTTTGTCCAAAATTGGATGCAATTTAATAAACTTGAGACAATTTAATAGATGGAGGGAGTAATAAATACGGGTGAATCGACTTTGAGCCAAAATTTGAATAGTAATAATGTTTATTAATACTACTAAGTATAGGTTCAAGGCGGGTCAAATGAACTTTGAGCCAAAATTTGAAATAGTGAAAAAACTTCAACTTAAAGCTAAAATTTAGCTTCTAAGCCATCAGTTTTGATGAACGTCATTTGTTGCACAACAATGTATGTATATTAGACACATGTATTGCCAACTAACACGACAAACATGTGTGGGACCAAGTATGCATCAAATTAAATTTACATAGTGGTGGAAGCTACTACAAATTGGTGAAGTGAGAGCTCGCACATCATCTTAGCATTAATTATGTTAACATGATAACCTTCTTCGATTATGCCAGAAAGAAGTGTCATTTGCGTAATTATTTATCCCGGTGCAACGCACATGCACTTTTACTAGTCATCAATAATGTGGCATGGAATATAAGAAATTATCGATACGTCGGAGACGTATCAGCATCCCCAAGCTTAGTTCTGCTCGTCCCGAGCAGGTAAAACGATAACAAAGATAATTTCTGAAGTGACATGCCATCATAACCTTGATCATACTATTTGTAAACATATGTAATGAATGCAGCGATCAAAACAATGGTAATGACATGAGTAAACAAGTGAATCATAAAGCAAAGACTTTTCATGAATAGTACTTCAAGACAAGCATCAATAAGTCTTGCATAAGAGTTAACTCATAAAGCAATAAATCAAAGTAAAGGTATTGAAGCAACACAAAGGAAGATTAAGTTTCAGCGGTTGCTTTCAACTTGTAACATGTATATCTCATGGATAATTGTCAACATAGAGTAATATAACAAGTGCAATATGCAAGTATGTAGGAATCAATGCACGAGTTCACACAAGTGTTTGCTTCTTAAGGTGGAGAGAGATAGGTGAACTGACTCAACATAAAAGTAAAAAGAATGGTCCTTCAAAGAGGAAAGCATCGATTGCTATATTTGTGCTAGAGCTTTTATTTTGAAAACATGAAACAATTTTATCAACGGTAGTAATAAAGCATATGAGTTATGTAAATTATATCTTACAAGTTGCAAGTCTCATGCATAGTATACTAATAGTGCCCGCACCTTGTCCTAATTAGCTTGCACTACCGGATCATTGCAATACACATGTTTTAATCAAGTGTCACAATGGGGTACCTCCATGCCGCCTGTACAAAGGTCTAAGGAGAAAGCTCGCATTTTGGATTTCTCGCTTTTGATTATTCTCAACTTAGACATCCATACCGGGACAACATGGACAACGAGATAATGGACTCCTCTTTAATGCATAAGCATGTGGCAACAATTATTATTCTCATATGAGATTGAGGATATATGTCCAAAACTGAAACTTCCACCATGAATCATGGCTTTAGTTAGCGGCCCAATGTTCTTCTCTAACAATATGTAAGCTCCAACCATTAAGGTGGTAGATCTCTCTTACTTCAGACAAGACGGACATGCATAGCTACTCACATGATATTCAACAAAGAATAGTTGATGGCGTCCCCAGAAAATATGGTTATCGCACAACAAGCAACTTAATAAGAGATAAAGTGCATAAGTACATATTCAATACCACAATAGTTTTTAAGCTATTTGTCCCATGAGCTATATATTGCAAAGGTGAATGATGGAATTTTAAAGGTAGCACTCAAGCAATTTACTTTGGAATGGCGGATAAATACCATGTAGTAGGTAGGTATGGTGGACACAAACGGCATAGTGGTTGGCTCAAGGATTTTGGATGCATGAGAAGTATTCCCTCTCGATACAAGGTTTAGGCTAGCAAGGTTATTTGAAACAAACACAAGGATGAACGGTGCAGCAAAACTCACATAAAAGACATATTGTAAACATTATAAGACTCTACACCGTCTTCCTTGTTGTTCAAAACTCAATACTAGATATTATCTAGACTCTAGAGAAACCAAATATGCAAACCAAATTAGCAAGCTCTAAGTGTTTCTTCATTAATGGGTGCAAAGTATATGATGCAAGAGCTTAAACATGAGCACAACAATTGCCAAGTATCAAATTATCCAAGACATTTTAGAATTACTACATGTAGCATTTTCCAATTCCAACCATATAACAATTTAACGAAGAAGAAACTTCGCCATGAATACTATGAGTAAACCCTAAGGACATACTTGTCCATATGCTACAGCGGAGCGTGTCTCTCTCCCATACAGTGAATGCTAGGATCCATTTTATTCAAACAAAACAAAAACAAAAACAAACCGACGCTCCAAGCAAAGCACATAAGATGTGGCCGAATAAAAATATAGTTTCGGGGGAGGAACCCGATAATGTTGTCGATGAAGAAGGGGATGCCTTGGGCATCCCCAAGCTTAGACGCTTGAGTCTTCTTGAAATATGCAGGGGTGAACCACCGGGGCATCCCCAAGCTTAGAGCTTTCAATCTCCTTGATCATATTGTATCATACTCCTCTCTTGATCCTTGAAAACTTCCTCCACACCAAACTCGAAACAACTCATTAGAGGGTTAGTGCACAATAAAAATTAGGGATTTCTATTTTCGTGCCCTCGGGTCCTTAGTTGTGCTCAGTTTTCCCCAGCTCCTTAGTTTTTCCTCAGTTTTACCCAAGCGTTTGTCTGAAACCATCACACGTGATGTAACGGCCGGTTGCTCGACGGTTGAACGTTATCTTCGACTAGTGGGGCCACGTAGAGCACTGCAAAGACACGTCGGACCATCCATCTTTGTTTGACCGTAAGCATCGCTGTATCCACGACCAAAACGCGAACGAGTGGGGCTTCGGTATATCAAATGACAAGTGGGGCCATGACGCTGATACAAGGGGCAATACACGGGTAGGATTAGATTTTTAAACGGAGCTCTACGAGCGATGGCACGGAGGAGGTGGCATGCGGGGTGCCGAGATGAGATCGACGTCCACAAAGAGCTGCATGAGGCGAGACCAGACGCATTAGATAGATATGAACTAGACGCGTTTAACCATGCAAAGAAGAGAAGAAATGGTCGACGACATCGACGACCACCTCAAAACTTTGACTGACCGTGTCGGACACGAACGCGAGCAATGTAGAGAAAGGTTTCTTACCGAGGGAAACTTGCTGTTGTACGCATCACACCTTCCACTTGGGGTTCCCAACGGGCGTGTGCTTTACGCTTCATCAACCCCCTCTCATGATTAGTGTGGGATGCTAGAATGATTAGTGTGAACCACTTGTGTGCTTAGTCTAGCCTTAAGAATTGTTTGGTGATTGTATACCTCGTATCCGTTTATAGACGCTAGTATCGAGGAATACCAGGAGGAGGAGGTCTACGAGGAGGAAGAAGAACACTTTGATCAATACACCACTCAAGGCAAGCTAACACTCTTGC
This sequence comes from Lolium rigidum, assembly GCF_022539505.1. Lineage (NCBI taxonomy): Eukaryota > Viridiplantae > Streptophyta > Magnoliopsida > Poales > Poaceae > Lolium > Lolium rigidum. The sequence continues at coordinate 95,180,913 of NC_061511.1, read as the reverse complement.
AAAGTTCCCAAGTGCAAAGCTCTAATGGAGCAAGGCACCATTACATTTCTATTTTTATTTCAGGATCCAAATACCAAGTTTTACTCTTGCAAGCTTTTACCTTATTTTATCAAAGCTTACTTTATAGTTAATTTTGGTCTAAGTTTAGAATGTTACAAGAACATCAAAAGTAGCCTAGAGAAATACAAGATAGAATAGCACCCCTCATGACTAGTTGCTAGTGCTAAACTAAAAATGACTACTCTAGATGGGAACATGTGAAAACCAATGACTTTGAAAACCTTGGAATGATGAGTCATTCTATTGAAAGATTTTGAAGTTGAATATGACATGAATGACTTGGTGACTTTGACAAAAACTGATGATTGGGTTTGAATGTGATACCTTTCCAATTTTGAGTACCCCCACAATACCTGATTATGGGTAAGGATTAACTAGAAACTTATGCACTTTAGTATGGGTTCCCTCTAAACAAGCGTCATAGAGGTTATGCCGAGGCTGCCTCCGTTGAAAGTGAAATGACGTGAAATGAGGTGAATGTACGACCCAAGCCCTGTGCAGTTCCCGGGATAACAGTTGGCTATCACCGGGAGGCCAAACTCATGGGGAGAGGTGCCTATACTAGAGTTTATAAGTGAAAGGTTATGGTTGATGATTCGCATACTGAGTTATGATTATTCGGGGTTATCCCTGACGGATGTAATCAAAAGTTGTGGCACAAGTGTGCAACCTCTGCAGAGTGTAAACCTATACGAATAGCCGTGTCCATGGTTACGGACGAATGGAAAGGCCATACTGTTCCGTTGTCAGATGTTCTAAAATGTTTGGGTGAAGTGAATGGCGATTTGACTTGAAAACAACATGGTTGTGGGAATGACACTAATGTTCCCACTTGAGTTAAGTTAGGTAAATGAGTAGTCTTTCCTTTAAAATAGCATATGAAATAAAATTGGCTTTATGCAAATAGAACTATAGCTAAGCACCCCTTAATAAAATTGATAGTACTTACATTAGTATTAGTTTGCGAGTACTTTAAAGTACTCATGGCTAGGTCCCCGACTATTCCAATGGCCAGACTATGAAGAGGAGCAGCAGTATCAGGACGAGGGACAACAGGACGTCTACGATAATTAGGATCATCTCCTAATCTCAAGCGTTGCCTGTGGATTAGATGGACTACTACTACTTCGCTTCCGCTATGTGTTGTGTTTGTTGATCATTAGATCAACTATTATTGTAAGTGTGGATCATGTGATCTGTTGTTGTAAGAAGACTATGGTTTGTAATGAATGATGACTCTATGATATCAACTGTTATGTCTCGCAAAAACAATCTTCCTGGGATTGCGATGTATGGCATAATATGCATCTGGACTTAAAAATCCGGGTGTTGACAAGTTGGTATCAGAGCAATTGTTTGACCTTAGGAGACCCTAGTTAGAATGGACGTCTGAAAAATTGAGTTTCAAAAACAAAGGAAGTGAATATCTCTGAAAAACTTATTCACTCTCTTACCCTTGAGATCTTTTACAAAGGAGAAAGTCATGCTCTACTTTTTACTTGTAATTCTACATAAAATTTTGACACACTTACACTTCTCTAACTTCCTCATCTAATTCTCTTACGGATGGAGAACGTGACCAACACCAAGTTTTACCAGCTGGGAAATGGCGGGGACTTGATCTTCGAGAGGGACCTCCATGCCCTATCGGAGTTCCTTGGACGCCCGCACCCGGAGTTCTTCGGAACTCAAGTCAACGACCAGCCCGGAGGGGAGCTTCAGTGGATCGTCACCGCTGACCTGAGGGGCAAGATGGAGTATCCCCGGTCCGAGAGGATCCAGTTCTCCATCAGGGAGAATAACTGGGTGGACGGACTCGCTCGTGCTCTTCAGGAAGCACTTGCCCGTCCGTGCGGGCAGAACGTGATGGCAATCCAAGGGGAACGCTTTGCTCACCTTGCAAGGCATGACTCCATTGGAGGACCCATGGACCTGCCATCCCACCCCGAGCTGAAGCATCACGTGGAGCATATGGACTTCATGCTTCACGAGACCTAGAAGGAGCTGGACAACTCCCGTGTCTACGCCAACCAGACTCACGCCCACATGGCGCATCAGACCGACACCATCAGGATCCTTGCCCATGAGCGCAAGACACTCCGTCGTCACCGTGCCAAGAAGGACTACACCATCGCTCGCCTCCGCGCGAAGATAGTGTCCCTGGAGGCCACTGTCAAGGCACAAGAAGAGCAGCTGAAGGACCTCGAAGGAGAAGGAGAAGACATTCAGGGGGAAAATGCCTTCCTGAGTGATGATGATGACTATGAGGAGGATGAGGACCTGGACTTCCACACTGATGTGGAAGGCTATGAGTTCATGGAGATTGGAGAAGATGGCTTCATCCCGATCGATGTGGATGATGAGGAGTAGTTTCACATGAGCACTTGCGTAGGTGTGAGTTGTATCCAATCCCTTGTATCGTAGAGTGAAGAAATGGTTCTTAAAACCATTAGTGTGTTTAGCTTGTAATGTGTGTTGTTTGAATGAATGAATGTGTTGTTGTGTTCAACATGACAATTACTCAAGTTTAAATTTCTAAACTTACCCAAAAATAAGCCATAGAAAAATTCCCTCTTATCTCATGATCTATCTCAATGTTCAGATGGCCCCTCCAACCCGCAGAACCAATCAGGATGCAATGATGCAGATGTTGCAAATGATGATGGCTGATAGAGAGGCTGAAAGAGCTAAAAGACGGGCCAATATCGCAGCACTGCAGCAGATAGCTTAGAACAACCAAGGCCACGGAAACCATGACCATCCTGGGTCAAAGCTGAAGAACTTTCAGAACACCAACCCACCCATGTTCAGCAAGACTGAAGAGCCACTAGATGCTGATGACTGGCTCCAGACCATGGAGAACCACTTAGAAGTTGCGGGAGTCGAAGCCGTAGAAAAAGTACTGTTCGCCACCCACTATTTGGCGGGACCTGCAAGAGCTTGGTGGACCAGCACCCGTGCCATGAATGTCGGGCAAGTGATGACTTGGGCAGATTTCAAGCTCAAGTTCAGCAAGTATCACGTGCCCCCGGGTCTGATAAAGAAGATGAGGGATGAGTTCCGGGAACTCAAGCAAGGCAGAATGTCCGTGGTAGAATACCGCGACAGATTTCTTACTCTGTCAAGGTACGCCCCGGATGAGACCGACACCATCGAGAAGAGGAAGGAAAGATTCTTGAACGGACTGCATGATGAGATGCAGACTGTACTGGTCAACATCCCCTTTGCTGACCTGGAAGCCCTGGTGGACTCAGCCATCCAAATGGAAGGCAAACTGCATCAAGCAAATGAGAACCGCAAGCGCCGCATGATTAAGCAGAGTGGGCCCAGCAATACCCCAAGGTATCGCCCCAGCTCAAGCGGAGGATTCAACCCCAGGAACAATAAGCCCCATGTGCCGCTATCACGTCCGAGTTTCCAGAATCGGAGTGGAGGACACCCCAGGCCAGGAGGCCACAACAACAACAACAACAACTACCATGCCAACAACAACAACTTCAACCGGGCCCCTATGAGAGCCCCAGGCAACAACAACAACAACACTGCTCCAAGGACTGGGAGCAATGTTGTTCCCATCACCCCCAAGGACAAGTCAACAGTGACTTGTTATGAATGCGGAGTTGTGGGACACTATTCCAATGAGTGCCCCAAGAAGCTTGCCAAGACCACGCCCAATACCTCTGCCCCTGCTCAGCAGCAACGCCGTGTCTCAACCGGCAGGAAGTTCACCCCGAACAACCCGAACAACCGCAGCGGCCGCCTCTTTCACATGAGTGCCGAAGAAGCCCGAGAAGCCCCGGATGTCGTGCTTGGGTATGTTCTCTGTTAACTCAATACCCGCAAGAGTGTTGTTTGATTACGGAGCGTCGCATTCGTTTGTTACTGAGGATTTTGCATGCACTAGTAAGATTCAACCCATCAGTTTGAAGCATGTCATGATAGTTCAAATACCTGGTTCAACAACTAAAGCTAGAAAAAATTGCAAAGATGTGCCTATCAGAATTCATGAAATAGATTTTTATGCAAATTTGATTGTTCTGGGAACAAAAGGTTTGGAAGTAGTACTGGGTATGGACTGGATGTCAAAACATCATGGACTGATTGATTGTGCCAAGAAGGCCATCACCATGACTAGTAGCACCGGAATATTAGTAGAACATGTGTCTGAAAGGCTGCCGAGAAAGTTCACTTGCAACCAGAGTTTAGCCAAGCCCACCTTGGATCAGATCAGGGTCGTCTGTCGATACCCCGATGTGTTTCTTGATGATCTACCCGGTATGCCCCCAGATCGGGATATCGAGTTTATCATCGAGTTAATCCCTGGAACAGGACCTATAGCCCAAAGAGCCTATAGCATGAAACCCGCAGAGTTAGTGGAACTGAAGAAACAACTGGATGATATGCTACACAAAGGTCTGATTCGACCAAGTGCGTCGCCTTGGAGATCCCCAGTTTTGTTTGTGGACAAGAAGGACGGTGCCACTCGTTTATGTACGGATTACCGTAAGCTTAACGATGTCACCATCAAGAACAAATACCCCTTGCCAAAGATAGAAGACTTGTTTGACCAGCTGACCGGTGCCAAAGTGTTCTCTAAGATTGATCTTAGGACTGGTTACCATCAACTGAAGATTCGTGCCACCGATATCCCCAAAACTGCCTTCACCATCAGATATGGATTGTATGAGTACAATGTCATCTCATTTGGATTGACCAATGCCCCCGCTTATTTCATGAATCTCATGAATAAGATCTTTATGAACTTTTTGGATAAGTTTGTCGTTGTTTTCATCGACGACTGATGCGCGTAGATGACACGTTCGTTGGGAACCCCAAGAGGAAGGTGTGATGCGCACAGCAGCAAGTTTTCCCTCAGTAAGAAACCAAGGTTATCGAACCAGTAGGAGCCAAGAAGCACGTCGAAGGTTGATGGCGACGGGATGTAGTGCGGCGCAACACCAGGGATTCCGGCGCCAACGTGGAACCTTGATGTCTACGGGTGCTTCTATTCTTGTAGACAGTGTTGGGCCTCCAAGAGCAGAGGTTTGTAGAACAGCAGCAAGTTTCCCTTAAGTGGATCACCCAAGGTTTATCGAACTCAGGGAGGAAGAGGTCAAAGATATCCCTCTCATGCAACCCTGCAACCACAAAGCAAGAAGTCTCTTGTGTGCCCAACACACCTAATAGGTGCACTAGTTCGGCGAAGAGATAGTGAAATACAGGTGGTATGAATAAATATAAGCAGTAGCAACGGCACCAGAAAAGTGCTTTGCCCAGGACTGGCGTGTGGTTGATGGTGATAATATTGCGGACAGTAGAGATGCAGTAAAACGAGTAAACAAGCAGCGATAGCGATATTTAGGAACAAGGCCTAGGGATCATACTTTCACTAGTGGACACTCTCAACATTGATCACATAACAGAATAAATAGATAGATGCTAGACTCTACACCCTCTTGTTGGATGATGAACACCACTAACTGTGTAGGATTACATGAACCCTCAATGCCGGAGTAAACAAGCTCCACAATATTCGATGTTCATGTTTAAATAACCTGAGAGTGCATGACAGATCAACATAACCAAACCAAGTACTAACATAGCATGCACACTGTCACCTTCACACTACGAAAGGAGGCATAGATCACATCAATACCATCATAGCAATAGTTAACTTCATAATCTACGAGAGATCACAATCATAGCCTACGCCAAGTACTACACGATGCACACACTCGTCACCATTACACCGTGCGGGAGGAATAAACTACTTTAATAACATCACTAGAGTAGCACACAGATATATTGTGATACAAAACACATTGCAATCATAAAGAGATATAAATAAGCACTTCACTATGCCATTCATAACAGTGAATAAGTATTTTGTGAAATATAGCCTAAGAGACCCACACGGTGCACACACTGTCACCTTTACACACGTGGGACAAGGAGTCTCCGGAGATCACATAAGTAAAATCCACTTGACTAGCATAATGACATCTAGATTACAAGCATCATCATATGAATCTCAATCATGTAAGGCAGCTCATGAGATTATTATATTGAAGCACATAGGAGAGAGATGAACCACATAGCTACCGGTACAGCCCCGAGCCTCAATGGAGAACTACTCCCTCCTCATGGGAGACAGCAGCGTTGATGGAGATGGCGGTGGTGTCGATGGAGGAGCCTTCCGGGGGCACTTCCCGTCCCGGCGGCGTGCCGGAACAGAGACTCCTGTCCCCCAGATCTTGGCTTCGCGATGGCGGTGGCTCTGGAAGGTTTTCTCTGGTTTCGTCGAACGTGGTAGGGTTTTCGCGACGGAGACCTTAAGTAGGCAGAAGGGCGGCCTCGGAGGGGTCCTGGTGGGACCACACACTAGGCCGGCGCGGCCAGGGCTTGGGCCGCGCCGCCCTACTGTGTCCTCACCTCGTGGCCCCACTTCGTTTCCCCTTCGGACTTCTGGAAGCTTCGTGGAAAAATAGGACCCTGGGCGTTGATTTCGTCCAATTCCGAGAATATTTCCTTACTAGGATTTCTGAAACCAAAAACAGCAGAAAACAGCAACTGGCCCTTCGGCATCTTGTCAATAGGTTAGTTCCGGAAAACGCATAATAATGACATAAAGTATGCATAAAACATGTAGATATCATCAATAATGTGGCATGGAACATAAGAAATTATCGATACGTCGGAGACGTATCAGCATCCCCAAGCTTAGTTTCTGCTCGTCCCGAGCAGGTAAGCGATAACAAAGATAATTTACGGAGTGACATGCCATCATAACCTTGATCATACTATTGTAAGCATATGTAATGAATGCAGCGATCAAAACAATGGTAAATTACATGAGTAAACAAATGAATCATATAGGAAAGACTTTTCATGAATAGTACTTTCAAGACAAGCATCAATAAGTCTTGCATAAGAGTTAACTCATAAAGCAATAAATCAAAGTAAAGGTATTGAAGCAACACAAAGGAAGATTAAGTTTCAGTGGTTGCTTTCAACTTCAACATATATATCTCATGGATAATTGTCAACACAAAGCAATATAACAAGTGCAATAAGTAAACATGTAAGAATCAATGCACACGAGTTGATACAAGTGTTTGCTTCAGGATAGAAAGAATAGGCAAAGCTGACTCAACAATAAAGTAAAAGAATGGCCCTTCGCAGAGAGGAAGCGAGGATTAAATCATGTGCTAGAGCTTTTTAAGTTTTGAAATCATATAGAGAGCATAAAAGTAAAGTTTTGAGAGGTGTTTGTTGTTGTCAACGAATGGTACTGGGCACTCTAACCCCCTTGCCAAACAGACTTTCAAAGAGCGGCTCCCATGAAGGACGTTATCTCTACCAGCAAGGTAGATCATCCATCTTTCTTTTGTTTACACATGTATTTTAGTTTTTATTTATGGATGACACTCCTCCCAACCTTTTGCTTACACAAGCCATGGCTAACCGAATCCTCTGGTGCCTTCCAACATTCACATACCATGAAGGAGTGTCTATTTGCAAAATTAAGTTGCTTACCGATGAATCGAGCAAAACATGTGAAGAGAATTATTAATGAAGGTTGATTAATTGGGGGTAGGAACCCCGCGCCTGACTCTTTTTGCAAAATTATTGGATAAGCGGATGAAGCCACTAGTCCATTGGTGAAAGCTGCCCAACAAGATTGAAAGATAAAACACCACATACTTCCTCATGAGCTATAAAACATTGACACAAATAAGAGACGATAACTTTTGAATTGTTTAAAGGTAGCACATGAAGTAATTTACTTTGGAATGGCAGAGAAATACCATGTGGTAGGTAGGTATGGTGGACACAAATGGCATAGTATTTGGCTCAAGGATTTTGGATGCACGAGAAGAATTCCTCTCAATACAAGGCTAGGCTAGCAAGGTTGTTTGAAGCAAACTCAAGTATAAAACGGTGCAGACAAGACTCACATATGAACATATTGTAACTATTATAAGACTTTATATTGTCTCCTTGTTGTTCAAACACCTTAACCAGAAAATATCTAGACTCTAGAGACCAATCATGCAAACCAAATTTTAACAAGCTCTATGTAGTTATTCATTAATGGGTACAAGGTACATGATGCAAGAGCTTAAACAAGATCTATATGAGCACAACAATTGCCAAGTATCACATTATTCAAGACATTAAACCAATTACCACATGTAGCATTTCCCGTTTCCAACCATATAACAATTAACGAAGCAGTTTCAACCTTCGCCATGAACATTAAAAGCTAAGAACACATGTGTTCATATGAACCAGCGGAGCGTGTCTCTCTCCCACACAAGCATTTATTCAAACAAAAAAACAAAAGCACACAGACGCTCCAAGTAAAGTACATAAGATGTGGTCGAATAAAAATATAGTTTCAAGAGAAGGAACCTGATAATTTGTCGATGAAGAAGGGGATGCCTTGGGCATTCCCAATCTTAGATGCTTGAGTCTTCTTGAAATATGCAGGGGTGAACCACCGGGGCATCCCCAAGCTTAGACTTTTCACTCTTCTTGATCATAGTATATCATCCTCCTCTCTTGACCCTTGAAAACTTCCTCCACACCAAACTCGAAACAAACTCATTAGAGGGTTAGTGCATAATAAAAATTCACATGTTCAGAGGTGACACAATCATTCTTAACACTTCTGGACATTTCCCAAAGCTACTGGAAGTCAATGGAACAAAGAAATCCATCCAACATAGCAAAAAAAGCAATGCGAAATAAAAGGCAGAATCTATCAAAACAGAACAGTCCGTAAAGACGAATTTTATTGAGGCACCATACTTGCTCAAATGAAAATACTCAAATTGAATGAAAGTTGCGTACATATCTGAGGATCACTCACGTAAATTGGCATAATTGTCTGAGTTACCTACAGAGAATTAGGCCCAGATTAGTGACGACAAGAAATCTGTTTACTGCACAGTAATCCAAATCTAGTATGAACCTTACTATCAACGACTTTACTTGGCACAACAATGCAATAAAATAAAGATAAGGAGAGGTTGCTACAGTAGTAACAACTTCCAAGACTCAAATATAAAACAAAAGTACTGTAGCAAAATAAACACATGGGTTATCTCCCAAGAAGTTCTTTCTTTATAGCCATTAAGATGGGCTCGAGCAGTTTTAATGATGCACTCACAAGAGATAGTATTTGAAGCAAAAGAGAGCATCAAGAGGCAAATTCAAAACACATTTAAGCCTAACATGCTTCCTATGAAAAGGAATCTTGTAAATAAACAAGTTCATGAGGAGCAAAGTAACAAGCATAGGAAGATAGAACAAGTGTAGCTTCAAAAATTTCAGCACATAGAGAGGCATTTTAGTAACATGAAAATTTCTACAACCATATTTTCCTCTCTCATAATAACTTTCAGTAGCATCATGAGCAAACTCAACAATATAACTATCACATAAATCATTCTTATCATGAGTCTCATGCATAAAATTATTACTACTCCCAACATAAGCATAATCAGTTTTATTAGTTGTAGTGGGAGCAAATTCAACAAAGTAGCTATCATTGTTATTCTCATCATCAAATATAGGAGGCATATTGTAATCATAATTAAACTTATCCTCCATAACAGGCGGTACTAAAAGACTACTATCATTATAATCATCATAAATAGGAGGTAAAGTATCATCAAAGTAAATTTTCTCCTCAATGCTTGGGGGACTAAAAAGATCATGCTCATCAAAACCAGCTTCCCCAAACTTAGAACTTTCTATATCATTAGCAACAATGGTATTCAAAGTGTTCATACTAATATGTTCCATGGGTTTTTTTAATTTTCGCATCAAACCATCCATGTCTTAAATCAGGAAATAGAATAAGAAGCTCATTGTTGTCCATTATGCCAAACTAGTGTAAACAAGAAACAAAAAGATGCAATTGCAGGATCTAAAGGAAATAGCTTCGAACACACACACAATGGCGCCAGAAAAGTACTTTTAACTGGGACCGGAGTATGAGTGCCTTTTACCTTTCCTCCCGGCAACGGCGCCGAGAAAAGTGCTTGATGTCTACGGGTGCTTCTATTCTTGTAGACGGTGTTGGGACTCCAAGAGCAGAGGTTTGTAGAACAGCGGCAAGTTTCCCTTAAGTGGATCACCCAAGGTTTATCGAACTCGAGGAGGAAGAGGTCAAAGATATCCCTCTCATGCAACCCCGCAACCACAAAGCAAGAAGTCTCTTGTGTCCCCAACACACCTAATAGGTGCACTAGTTCGGCGAAGAGATAGTGAAATACAGGTGGTATGAATAAATATAAGCAGTAGCAACGGCACCGGAAAAGTGCTTTGCCCGGGATCGGCGTGTGGTTGATGGTGATAATATTGCGGACGATGAGAGATGCGAGAAAACGAGTAAACAAGCAGCGGTAGCGATATTTAGGAACAAGGCCTAGGGATCATACTTTCACTAGTGGACACTCTCAACATTGATCACATAACGGAATAAATAGATAGATGCTAGACTCTACACCCTCTTGTTGGATGATGAACACCACTAGCTGTGTAGGATTACACGAACCCTCAATGCCGGAGTTAACAAGCTCCACAATATTCGATGTTCATGTTTAAATAACCTTAGAGTGCATGACAGATCAACATAACCAAACCAAGTACTAACATAGCATGCACACTTGTCACCTTCACACTACGAAAGGAGGCATAGATCACATCAATACCATCATAGCAATAGTTAACTTCATAATCTACGAGAGATCACAATCATAGCCTACGCCAAGTACTACACGATGCACACCACTGTCACCATTACACCGTGCGGGAGGAATAAACTACTTTAATAACATCACTAGAGTAGCACACAGATATATTGTGATACAAAACACATTGCAATCATAAAGAGATATAAATAAGCACTTCACTATGCCATTCATAACAGTGAATAAGTATTTTGTGAAATATAGCCTAAGAGACCCACACGGTGCACACACTTGTCACCTTTACACACGTGGGACAAGGAGTCTCCTGGAGATCACATAAGTAAAATCCACTTGACTAGCATAATGACATCTAGATTACAAGCATCATCATATGAATCTCAATCATGTAAGGCAGCTCATGAGATTATTGTATTGAAGCACATAGGAGAGAGATGAACCACATAGCTACCGGTACAGCCCCGAGCCTCGATGGAGAACTACTCCCTCCTCATGGGAGACAGCGAGCGTTGATGAAGATGGCGGTGGTGTCGATGGAGGAGCCTTCCGGGGGCACTTCCCCGTCCCGGCGGCGTGCCGGAACAGAGACTCCTGTCCCCCAGATCTTGGCTTCGCGATGGCGGCCGCTCTGGAAGGTTTTCTCTGGTTTCGTCGAACGTGGTAGGGTTTTCGCGACGGATACCTTAAGTAGGCGGAAGGGCGGCCTCGGAGGGGTCCTGGTGGGACCACACACTAGGCCGGCGCGGCCAAGGCTTGGGCCGCGCCGCCCTACTGTGTCCCCACCTCGTGGCCCCACTTCGTTTCCCCTTCGGACTTCTGGAAGTTTCGTGGAAAAATAGGACCCTGGGCGTTGATTTCGTCCAATTCCGAGAATATTTCCTTACTAGGATTTCTGAAACCAAAAACAGCAGAAAATAGCAAGCTGGCCCTTCGGCATCTCGTCAATAGGTTAGTTCCGGAAAACGCATAATAATGACATAAAGTATGCATAAAACATGTAGATATCATCAATAATGTGGCATGGAACATAAGAAATTATCGATACGTCGGAGACGTATCAAACCTGCACAACACAACCAAAGTACTTTGCCCCAACGAAACAGTGAGGTTGTCAATCTCACCGGCTTGCTGTAACAAGTGATTAGATGTATAGTGTGGATGATGATTGTTTGCAGAAAACAGTAGAACAAGTATTGCAGTAGATTGTATTCGATGTAAAAGAATGGACCGGGGTCCACAGTTCACTAGAGGTGTCTCTGCCATAAGATAAATAGCATGTTGGGTGAACAAATTACAGTTGGGCAATTGACAAATAGAGGAGGCATGACCATGCACATACATGATATGATGAGTATAGTGAGATTTAATTGGGCATTACGACAAAGTACATAGACCGCTATCCAGCATGCATCTATGCCTAAAAAGTCCACCTTCAGGTTATCATCCGAACCCCTTCCAGTGTTAAGTTGCGAACAACAGACAATTGCATTAAGTATGGTGCGTAATGTAATCAATAACTACATCCTCGGACATAGAATCAATGTTTTATCCCTAGTGGCAATAGCACACCCACAACCTTAGAAATTTACGTCACTTGTCCCGGATTTAATGGAGGCATGAACCCACTATCGAGCATAAATACTCCCTCTTGGAGTTAAGAGTAAAAACTTGGCCGAGCCTCTACTAATAACGGAGAGCATGCAAGATCATAAACAACACATAGGTAATAGATTGATAATCAACATAACATAGTATTCTCTATCCATCGGATCCCAACAAACACAACATATAGCAATACAGATAGATGATCTTGATCATGTTAGGCAGCTCACAAGATCCGACAATGAAGCACATAAGGAGAAGACGACCATCTAGCTACTGCTATGGACCCATAGTCCAGGGGTGAACTACTCACTCATCACTCCGGAGGCGACCATGGCGGTGAAGAGTCCTCCGGGAGATGATTCCCCTCTCGGCAGGGTGCCGGAGGCGATCTCCTGAATCCCCCGAGATGGGATTGGCGACGGCGGCGTCTCTGGAAGGTTTTCCGTATCGTGGCTCTCGATACTGGGGGTTTCGCGACGAAGACTATATGTAGGCGGAAGGGCAGGTAAAGGGGCGTCACGAGGGGCCCACACACCAGGGCCGCGCGGCCAAGGCCCAGGCCGCGCCGCCCTGTTGTGTCGCAACCTCGTGGCCCCACTTCGTAAGTCCTCTGGTCTTCTAGAAGCTTCGTGCAAAAATAGGACCCTGGGCGTTGATTTCGTCCAATTCCGAGAATATTTCCTTACTAGGATTTCTGAAACCAAAAACAGCGAGAAAACGACAAGCTGGCTCTTCGACATCTCGTTAATAGGTTAGTGCCGGAAAATGCATAAATATGACATAAAGTATGCATAAAACATGTAGATATCATCAATAATGTGGCATGGAACATAAGAAATTATCGATACGTCGGAGACGTATCAGCACCCCCAAGCTTAGTTCCTGCTCGTCCCGAGAAGGTAAACGATAACAAAGATAATTTCTGGAGTGACATGCCATCATAACCTTGATCATACTATTGTAATCATATGTAATGAATGCAGCGATCAAAACAATGGTAATGACATGAGTAAACAAATGAATCATAAAGCAAAGACTTTTCATGGATAGTACTTTCAAGACAAGCATCAATAAGTCTTGCATAAGAGTTAACTCATAAAGCAATAAATCAAAGTAAAGGTATTGAAGCAACACAAAGGAAGATTAAGTTTCAGCGGTTGCTTTCAACTTATAACATGTATATCTCATGGATATTGTCAATGTAAAGTAATATAACAAGTGCAATATGCAAGTATGTAGGAATCAATGCACAGTTCACACAAGTGTTTGCTTCTTGAGGTGGAGAGAGATAGGTGAACTAACTCAACATAAAAGTAAAAGAAAGGCCCTTTGATTGCTATATTTGTGCTAGAGCTTTGGTTTTGAAAACGAGAAACAATTTTGTCAACGGTAGTAATAAAGCATATGTGTTATGTAAATTATATCTTACAAGTTGCAAGCCTCATGCATAGTATACTAATAGTGCCCGCACCTTGTCCTAATTAGCTTGGATTACCGGGATTGTCATCGCAATACACATGTTTTAACCAAGTGTCACAAAGGGTTACCTCTATGCCGCCTGTACAAAGGTCTAAGGAGAAAGCTCGCATTGGATTTCTCGCTTTTGATTATTCTCCACTTAGACATCCATACCGGGACAACATAGACAACAGATAATGGACTCCTCTTTAATGCATAAGCATGTAGCAACAATTAATGTTCTCATATGAGATTGAGGATATATGTCCAAGACTGAAACTTCCACCATGGATCATGGCTTTAGTTAGCGGCCCAATGTTCTTCTCTAACATTATGCATGCTCTAACCATTAAATGAGTGGTAAATCTCCCTTACTTAAGACAAGACGAACATGCATAGCAACTCACATGATATTCAACAAAGAGTAGTTGATGGCGTCCCCAGGAACATGGTTATCGCACAACAAGCAACTTAATAAGAGATAAAGTGCATAAGTACATATTCAATACCATAATAGTTTTTAAGCTATTTGTCCCATGATATATATATTGCAAAGATAAAGGATAGAAATTTTAAAGGTAGCACTCAAGCAATTTACTTTGGAATGGCGGAGAAATACCATGTAGTAGGTAGGTATGGTGGACACAAATGGCATAGTGGTTGGCTCAAGGATTTTGGATGCATGAGAAGTATTCCCTCTCGATACAAGGTTTAGGCTAGCAAGGTTAATTGAAACAAACACAAGGATGAACCGGTGCAGAAAAACTCACATAAAATACATATTGTAAACATTATAAGACTCTACACCGCCTTCCTTGTTGTTCAAACTCAATACTAGAAATTATCTAGACCTTAGAGAGACCAATTATGCAAACCAAATTTTAGCAAGCTCTATGTATTTCTTCATTAATAGGTGCAAAGTATATGATGCAAGAGCTTAAACATGAGCACAACAATTTCCAAGTATCAAATTATTCAAGACATTTTAGAATTACTACATGTAGCATTTCCCGATTCCAACCATATAACAATTTAACGAAGAAGATTCAACCTTCGCCATGAATACTATGAGTAAAGCCTAAGGACATATTTGTCCATATGCAACAGCGGAGCGTGTCTCTCTCCCACACAATGAATGCTAGGATCCATTTTATTCAAACAAAAACAAAAACAAAAACAAACCGACGCTCCAAGCAAAGCACATAAGATGTGATGGAATAAAAATATAGTTTCGGGGAGGAACCCGATAATGTTGTCGATGAAGAAGGGGATGCCTTGGGCATCCCCAAGCTTAGACGCTTGAGTCTTCTTAAAATATGCAGGGGTGAACCACCAGGGCATCCCCAAGCTTAGAGCTTTCACTCTCCTTGATCATATTGTATCATCTCCCTCTCTTGATCCTTGAAAACTTCCTCCACACCAAACACAAAACAACTCATTAGAGGGTTAGTGCACAATTAAAATTTACATGTTCAGAGGTGACATAATCATTCTTAACACTTCTGGACATTGCACAAAGCTACTGAAAGTCAATGGAATAGAAAAATCCATCAAGCATAGCAAAACAGGCAATGCGAAATAAAAGCCAGAATCTGTCAAAACAGAACAGTTCGTAAAGACGAATTTTATTGAGGCACCAGACTTGCTCAGATGAAAATTCCCAAATTGAATGAAGGTTGCGTACATATCTGAGGATCATGCTCGTAAATTGGCAGATTTTTCTGAGCTACCTACAGAGAGGCAGGTCGAAATTCGTGACAGCAAGAAATCTATTTCTGCGCAGCAATCCAAATCTAGTATTGGCTTTACTATCAAAGACTTTACTTGGCACAACAATGCAATAAAATAAAGATAAGGAGAGGTTGCTACAGTAGTAAACAACTTCCAAGACTCAAATATAAAACAAAGTGCAGAAGTAAAATAAACACATGGGTTATCTCCCAAGAAGTGCTTTCTTTATAGCCATTAAGATGGGCTCAGCAGTTTTAATGATGCACTCCCAAGAAATAAGAGTTGAAGCAAAAGAGAGCATCAAAAGCAAGTTCAAAACTCATTTAAGTCTAACCCACTTCCTATGAAAAGGAATCTTGTAAATAAACAAGTCATGTAGGCATAATGCAACAAGCATAGAAAAGTAACACAAGCGCAATTTCAAGATTCTCAACATAAAGAGGGGAAACTTAATATTATTAAGATGCATACAACCATGTTTCCCTCTCTCATAATAACTTTCAGTGGCATCATGAACAAACTCAACAATATAACTATCACATAAAGCATTCTTATTCACATGCATAAAAGTATCATTACTCTCCACATAAGCATAATCAATTTTATTAATTGTAGTGGGAGCAAATTCAACAAGGTAGCTATCATTATCACCATAATCATCAAATATAGGAGGCATAGTATAATCATAATTAATTTTCTCCTCAATAGTAGGTGGATGATAGTCATCATTGTAATCATCATATATAGGAGGTAAAGTATCATCAAAGTAAATTTTCTCCTCCATGCTTGGGGGACTAAAAATATCATGCTCATCAAAACCAGCTTCCCCAAGCTTAAATTCTTCCATAGCATTAGCAACAATGGTGTTCAAAGCATTCATACTAATAACATTGGCATTTCATGCATATAAAGTTCCATAGGTTTTTTAATTTTCTCTTCAAACACGTCATGTCCTAACTCAAGATAAATACTATAAAGATCTCTAATATTTTTGTTGTTTTCCATTAAGCCTAACTAGTGAAATCACACAACTTAGTGTTCTCAGGAGTATTCATTTTAACAGTAGTAAATAAAGCAAACTAAATAAAATAAATGCAAGTAACTAATTTTTTGTGTTTTTGATATAGAGTGCAAGACAGTAAATAAATAAAGCTAGCAACTAATTTTTGGGTGTTTTGATATAATGCAGCAAACAAGAAAGTAAATAAAATAAAGCAAGACAAAAACAAACTAAAGAGATTGGATTGTGGAGACTCCCCTTGCAGCGTGTCTTGATCTCCCCGGCAACGGCGCCAGAAAACATGTCTTGATGCGCGTAGATGACACGTCCGTTGGGAACCCCAAGAGGAAGGTGTGATGCGCACAACAGCAAGTTTTCCCTCAGTAAGAAACCAAGGTTATCGAACCAGTAGGAGCCAAGAAGCACGTCGAAGGTTGATGGCGGTGGGATGTAGTGCGGCGCAACACCAGGGATTCCGGCGCCAACGTGGAACCTGCACAACACAACCAAAGTACTTTGCCCCAACGAAACGAGTGAGGTTGTCAATCTCACCGGCTTGTTGTAACAAATGATTAGATGTATAGTGTGGATGATGATTGTTTGCAGAAAACAGTAGAACAAGTATTGCGATGAGATTGTATTCGATGTAAAAGAATGGACCGGGGTCCACAGTTCACTAGAGGTGTCTCTCCCATAAGATAAATAGCATGTTGGGTGAACAAATTACAGTTGGGCAATTGACAAATAGAGAAGGCATGACCATGCACATACATGATATGATGAGTATAGTGAGATTTAATTGGGCATTACGACAAAGTACATAGACCGCTATCCAGCATGCATCTATGCCTAAAAGTCCACCTTCGGGTTATCATCCGAACCCCTTCCGGTATTAAGTTGCAAACAACGAGACAATTGCATTAAGTATGGTGCGTAATGTAATCAATAACTACATCCTCGGACATAGCATCAATGTTTTATCCCTAGTGGCAACAGCACATCCACAACCTTAGAACTTTCGTCATCGTCCCGGATTTAATGGAGGCATGAACCCACTATCGAGCATAAATACTCCCTCTTGGAGTTAAGAGTAAAAACTTGGCCGGAGCCTCTACTAATAACGGAGAGCATGCAAGATCATAAACAACACATAGGTAATAGATTGATAATCAACATAACATAGTATTCTCTATCCATCGGATCCCAACAAACACAACATATCGCATTACAGATAGATGATCTTGATCATGTTAGGCAGCTCACAAGATCCGACAATGAAGCACATAAGGAGAAGACGACCATCTAGCTACTCGCTATGGACCCATAGTCCAGGGGTGAACTACTCACTCATCACTCCGGAGGCAACCATGGCGGTGAAGAGTCCTCCGGGAGATGATTCCCCTCTCGGCGAGGTGCCGGAGGCGATCTCCCGAATCCCCCGAGATGGGATTGGCGGCGGCGTCTCCGGAAGGTTTTCCGTATCGTGGCTCTCGATGCTGGGGGTTTCGCGATGAAGACTATATGTAGGCGGAAGGGCGGGTAAGGGGCGTCACGAGGGGCCCACACACTAGGGCCGCGCGGCCAAGGCCCGAGCCGCGCCGCCTCGTTGTGTCGCCACCTCGTGGCCCCACTTCGTAAGTCCTCCGGTCTTCCGGAAGTTTCGTGCAAAAATAGGACCCGGGCGTTGATTTCGTCCAATTCCGAGAATATTTCCTTACTAGGATTTCGAAACCAAAAACAGCAGAAAACAACAGAACGGCTCTTCGGCATCTCGTTAATAGGTTAGTGCCGGAAAATGCATAAATATGACATAAAGTATGCATAAAACATGTAGATATCATCAATAATGTGGCATGGAACATAAGAAATTATCGATACGTCGGAGACGTATCAACGACATCCTTATCTACTCCAAATCTGAAGCAGAACATGAGCAACATTTGGAAGTTATCCTAGACACCCTTCGGGAGCATCAGTTGTATGCCAAGTTTAGCAAATGTGAGTTTTGGTTAAAGGAAGTAGGATTCCTGGGACATATCTTGTCTGCAGGAGGAATTGCCGTTGACCCCTCCAAAATCAAGACCGTTGAAGAATGGAAAACCCCAACCACTCAGACTGAAGTCCGTGCATTTCTCGGATTGGCGGGATATTACCGCCGGTTTGTTGAAGGATTCTCCAGCATAGCTAGACCAATGACTCAATTGTTGAAGAAGGATAAGAAGTTTGAATGGACTGATAAATGTGAAGAAAGTTTCCAGCAGCTCAAGAGCAGATTGACCTCAGCCCCAATATTGATCATGCCGGACATCACCAAGCCCTTTGACGTCTACTGTGACGCATCCAAGATTGGTCTTGGATGTGTGTTGATGCAAGAAGTCAAAGTGATATCATACCTGTCAAGGCAACTGAAGCAACATGAACAGAACTACCCAACCCATGACTTAGAGCTAGCAGCAGTAGTCTTAGGCTTGAAAGTATGGCGTCATTACCTCATGGGTAATCGATGCGAAATCTATTCGGATCACAAGAGCCTGAAGTATATCTTCACTCAAAAGGAGCTGAATATGAGGCAGAGAAGATGGATTGAGTTGATCAAGGATTATGATATGGAAATTCACTATCACCCCGGCAAGGCCAATGTGGTAGCGGATGCCCTGAGTAGACAGTCGATTCAGTTGAACTCCATGATCGCAGAAGAACAGCCTAGTTTGTATCAATAGTTTGAACAATTTAGACTAGAGCTAGTTAGTGAAGGATTCTTAGCGAGCATTGAGCTCCAGCCCACCTTGATGAGTCAAATCAAGGAAGCCCAGAAGGGAAATGCTAGCATTGATGGAATCAAGAGTCAAATAGCTGCAGGAAAGGCACCGGGATTCACCGAAGATGAAGCAGGAGTTCTTTGGTACAACGGACGCCTGTGTGTGCCGTCAGATTCAGAGTTGAAGCAAGTCATTTTGAAGGAAGCTCATGATACCCTGTATTCCATTCACCCCGGAGGAACCAAGATGTACCAAGACTTGAAGGAACAATTTTGGTGGCATGGAATGAAGCGATTTGGAAGCTACATCGCCAAGTGTGATATCTGTCAACGAGTCAAAGCAGAATGATTCTATTTGGGTAGTGGTTGATAGATTAACCAAGGTAGCCCATTTCATCCCCTTCAAGACCACCTATCAAGGCCCTAAGCTAGCAGAGTTATATATCTCCAGAATAGTCAGCCTGCACGGAACCCCGAAGTCAATCGTGTCAGATAGAGGATCCAATTCACCTCCAGATTCTGGCAGAAAGTGCATGAAGGACTAGGAACCCGTCTGTACTTCAGCACAGCTTATCACCCGCAGACTGATGGACAGACTGAGAGAGTCAACCAAATACTGGAAGATATGTTGAGAGAATGTGTGCTTGAATATGGATCTAAATGGGAAGACTGACTGCCTTACGCAGAATTCTCATACAACAACAGCTATCAAGCCAGTTTGCAAATGGCCCCCTTTGAAGCACTGTACGGAAGGAAGTGCCGTATCCCTCTGAATTGGTCAGAAGTCGGAGATAGTCAAATCTTTGGCCCAGACATCCTCCGAGAAGCCGAAGAGAAGGTTAACAAGATCCGTGAATACCTCAAGACCGCCCAGTCGAGACAGAAGAGTTATGCCGACAAGAGACGTCGAGAGATGACCTTCAATATCGGAGATTTTGTGTATCTCAAAGTATCACCCCTCAAAGGAATGCAGAGATTCCAACTCAGAGGAAAGCTTGCACCCCGATATGTTGGACCCTTCAAAGTTCTGAGTCGCCGAGGAGAAGTATCTTATCAACTGGACTGCCGGAGGAAATGGCAGCGGTGCATAATGTATTTCACATCTCGTTACTTCGGAAGTGTTTGGAAGTCCCTGAGAAGACGGAGGTTTTCAAGAACATCGACCACAGGTCGGTGGATATCAACAAGGACTTGACCTATCGCGAAGTACCTATTCGCATCCTGGAAGAAGCATTCCGAACCACCCGCACCAGGAGTATCAAGTTCCTGAAGATTCAGTGGAGTAATCACACCGAAGAGGAAGCCACTTGGGAGCGAGAAGAAGATATGAAGAAGGAATTCCCAGATCTCTTTAGTACCTAGTTTTCTTTAAGATCTCGGGACGAGATCTTTTGTAAGGGGGAAGGGTTTGTAACATCCCAAGTTTTCAAATCAATAAAGACACAGAAATTCAAATGCCCAAATTTTTGAATTAACAAAAACTTTTATTTGCATCTAGTGCTATACATAGCGTGCATGCATTTTCCTTTGTGCAATTGCCATGATGAGTGTTTGTGTGTTGATAAAATGTGCTTAAACCCTATTACATGATCAAAGAACCCTAAAAAGAGAGAAAGAAAGGAAATGGGAAAAATTGCAAATCTCACTCACATACACATATGGCCAACTTTGCAAATCCTCAACCAAGATCATTTTCGCTTGTGCCAATGCTTGGGAAACCTTAATAGATCAATAACAAACATTTTGGAACCAAAGAAACGCAAATCAAAACAAAGGAAAAAAATCAAATTCTTATTACATATGATAATGGTCGAAATTGGAATTCTTATCAGCATAGCCACTTTGAGCCCCTAGTTTGAGAGATTCTTAAACTAAACCTTGCCAACTCTTTCCATCTCATCCAAGACCATACCAAGATGAACCATTTTTGTGTTGACCATCATGGTTGACTCTGTCCCCATTTCTTAGTATAAGGTTGACAAGTGGCAACCTTGAAACAAAGAGAAGATCCTACCCATTTTTGAAACTTTGCAAACCAGCACCATTTTTCCAACCACCACCACCATTCTACTCCATTTACTATTCAAGTCAATCTCACCAAAAAGAATTGAAAAATTTGAACAAAATGTTCATGCGGCCATTGTGTCGAACACCGCGGTGCAACGATCCGGATTGAACAAACATGCTATTACTCATCTGGATTTTTGCCTAAACCACTTTTGGTTTGTGATGATTGTGATCCTCTGCATCTCCTGCATCAACACAAGTACTTGCTCGTGGTGATTAAAGTGTGGAGAGGCTCATAACTGAACTATGTCGTGCCCATGTCAACTCTCATGCCATCTCTCTCTCAGATCCTCTCTTCTCACTTTAATCGTGTCCAGTACATTCCCTCTGCATCCTTGAACATCACCGTGCACGGCCCTGGCACGCGAGATGCTGGCATTGGCCAGGCCAGCACGCGCCCAGCACGCCCAGGCATGCCAGCCGGCGTGATCACCACGCCCTGGACGCGCCAGAGCATGCCACGCCCCATCTCCTCAGTCCTTCCCAACCCTTCTACCTCTGCACCGAGCGACAACTCCACACCAGCTAGCGCGTAGACATGCTCGAGCGACTGCGCCTGCACCGTCACCGTCGTCCTCGTTGACTTTCCGCCGCCAGTACCGTGACAGGTTCTTCATCATCGCGAGTGATCCCATCGCCTTTTTTCTGCGCCAGCTAGCCGTTGAGCATCGCCATGATGCCAGCTACGCCACGCCGTCCTCGCCTTGGCCTTTCGCTCACCAGAACCGTCGCGCCATGCTTGACCTCCACGGGCACCCGCAGCTCCTCCTCCCCTCTATAAATACCACCCTCCCGCGCCTCCCTTCACCACACCAACAGCTTCTCCTCCCATCTCTGCCTCTCCTCGAACCAATCCCGAGCCAAATCATCGCCGGAGCTGCGCCAATTTGACGCCGGAGCCCGCCAGCACCCGCAGATCGGCGCCGACGATTGGAGCCTCCCCGAGCGATGCCGCCGGTACCAGGAGCCTCGTCGTCCTCGCCAACATCGCCGCGCACCTCGCCGTCGACCGCCGGAGCACCGGTAGGCTCTCCCACCCCCTAGCCTCGCCGCCAGCACCACGGATTCTCGTCGGAGGCGACGATGAACGCCGGCCGTTAGATCTATTTCTAATCCAACGTCCCACGCTTGCCCATACCCCTTCGTCTGTTATGATTCGCTGACAGGTGGAGCCCACAGTCAGGCAGCCCACTCGCGCGAGACGCGCAGATGGGCTGGCCCAACTTCTTTTCCCCGCTGCGGCCCAGTTTCCTTCCCACCTAAAGCCCACCCGTTTGAATTTTGGATTTAGGATTTATTTGAAATGCTGCAGATGCTTTGTTCAAACTTAAATAGTTTTAAATCGGCTGAACCAAATTTTGTAAATTTTATATTTTTGGAAAGCTTAGGAAAAGATCTAAATAACTACACTGGTTTCAACTTTAGTTGAGTTATAGAATTAAAGTGGTAAAAATAATTAGGCAGGGCCTTTTCAAACTTCAAACTTTATTTAAAATTCAACCATAAGTGATTTTGAGTTGATTCCAACTCTCATAAATCACATTTGACATACTCTAACTGTTTTTGCCAAAAGATAGCATATTTGTTTGTATAATCATGGACTAGAGCAAAATAAAGGCTATGGAGCCATTTCTAGTCCATTTAAATCATCTCATTTAATTTGTTTAAATAGTATGAGAGCCACTCTCTCATTTAAATCATTGTCTTAAGTAATCCATTATGAGGTAATGATCTTAGTTTGTAGCACCTCATGTGTGATTACTTAATGATATTAAATTGTTCCATAGTAGTTTCAAATTACATGAGATATAGTATCTCAATTAAATCTTTTTCCCCAAATGATATTTATGAAGTGTTGACCTTGGCCAACATATGATCATACTCTATCATTGGAGGAAATTAAATCTTAAGAAGATTCAATGAGAGGAAATTATTTTCTCTTACAAGTTTCTTAACACACAAGTCAACCCCCTCTCATGATTAGTGTGTGATGCTAGAATGATTAGTGTGAACCACTTATGTGCTTAGTCTAGCCTTAAGAATTGTTTGCTGATTGTATACCTCGTATCCGTTTATAGACGCTAGTACCGAGGAATACCAGGAGGAGGAGGTCTACGAGGAGGAAGAAGAACACTTTGATCAATACACCACTCAAGGCAAGCTAACACTCTTGCAAAGTTCCCAAGTGCAAAGCTCTAATGGAGCAAGGCACCATTACATTTCTATTTTTATTTCAGGATCCAAATACCAAGTTTTACTCTTGCAATCTTTTACCTTATTTTATCAAAGCTTACTTTATAGTTAATTTTGGTCTAAGTTTAGAATGTTACAAGAATATCAAAAGTAGCCTAGAGAAATACAAGATAGATTAGCACCCCTCATGACTAGTTGCTAGTGCTAAATTAAAAATGACTACTCTAGATGGGAACATGTGAAAACCAATGACTTTGAAAACCTTGGAATGATGAGTCATTCTATTGAAAGATTTTGAAGTTGAATATGACATGAATGACTTGGTGACTTTGACAAAAACTGATGATTGGGTTTGAATGCGATACCTTTCCAATTTTGAGTACCCCCACAATACCTGATTATGGGTAAGGATTAACTAGAAACTTATGCACTTTAGTATGGGTTCCCTCTAAACAAGCGTCATAGAGGTTATGCCGAGGCTGCCTCCGTTGAAAGTGAAATGACGTGAAATGAGGTGAATGTACGACCCAAGCCTCGTGCGGTTCCCGGGATAACGAGTTGGCTATCACCGGGAGGCCAAACTCATGGGGAGAGGTGCCTATACTAGAGTTTATGAGTGAAAGGTTATGGTTGATGATCCGCATACTGAGTTATGATTATTCAGGGTTATCCCTGACGGATGTAATCAAAAGTTGTGGCACAAGTGTGCAACCTCTGCAGAGTGTAAACCTATTCGAATAGTTGTGTCCACGGTTACGGACGATTGGAAAGGCCATACTATTCCGTTGTCAGATGTTTGTAAAATGTTTGGGTGAAGTGAATGGCTATTTGACTTGAAAACAACATGGTTGTGGGAATGGCACTAATGTTCCCACTTGAGTTAAGTTAGGTAAATGAGGAGTCTTTCCTTTAAAATTGCATATGAAATAAAATTGGCCTTATGCAAATAAACCTATAGCTTAGCACCCCTTAATAAAATTGATAGTACTTATATTAGTATTAGTTTGCGAGTACTTTAAAATACTCATGGCTGTGTCTCTGGCTATTCCAATGGCCAGACTATAAAGAGGAGCAGCAGTATCAGGACGAGGGACAGCAGGACGTCTACGATAATTATGATCATCTCCTAACGTCAAGCGTTGCCTGTGGATTAGATGGACTACTACTACTTCGCTTCCGCTATGTGTTGTGTTTGTTGATCATTATATCAACTATTATTGTAAGTGTGGATCATGTGATCCATTGTTGTAAGAAGACTATGGTTTGTAATGAATGATGACTCTATGATATCAACTGTTATGTCTCGCAAAAACAATCTTCCTGGGATTGCGATGTATGGCATAATAGGTATCTGGACTTAAAAATCCGGGTGTTGACATGGTCCACTTCGCTGGCTGGGAGGCTGTCAGAACGGGCGACCGACCAAGCTCTATAGGAAGGTCGTATCTACCTGAATAGCGGGGGCCACAAATCTCTGACACGCGGGCCCACCAACGCTCTCACATGCGGGCACGCCACATCTCCATGTGGGCGCGACGGGAATGGCACCTGGGACCCAGGTAGGCCTAACATATTATGTAGGCCCACCAAGCTCTAACCTGCGGGGCCAGGCGTTTAGAATTGAAGCCAGCAAACACTTGTCTTCGCACGTGCCCAATTTTATTGGCATGGCAACTGACATGTGGAACCCATGTTGGTGGTATGCGACAGTTCTGTTCCACTTCTCATGTTGTGAGGCTGTCGGAACGGGAGGCCCCACGCAGGTGGGTCGTGTCGGTACCTGACATGCGGGCCCGAGTGCTGCAGGCTAGGTACATGTGCGCAGATAGTGGTTGTCTTCCCTTACAAATATGGGTCCTAGTGCTGCAGGCCTTGGACTGTTGTGCGGGCAGACAGAAAAGTACGTGAACAGAAGCGTGCAGAGTGTATCCACCGGCCCGAAGCCCAGTTGTTGTGATGCCCCCTGCTCACTCCGTTATTCGGGCCGCCCACCACCTGTGGCGCTCATTTCTCGACAATCATTGACGTTTTGAGCTCGGACGTCACTAATTTTTTGGGCCCGAGCGGCCCAAAATGCCACCTATGACGCGAAAAAACGGTACCGTCATAGAAAAAGACATCCGCTGACGAATTTACAAACCGTTAGTATCAAACCTTCATTGATGCCCCATATGTTACTAGTGCACATATCTCACACACGCCCCACTTGATAGTGATTATGAAATGTTCTAAGTTTTTATTCTCATGCATGTCTTACTGTCTTAGGTGGTCACATCTATTTTGATGGTATAAGCATAAGTTATTAATTGTAGCAAAAAGTCTGAACAACATATAGAACATAAGTTCTATTTATCAATATTGGAAATCTAATTAATTAAATTGGTCAAACATGCGAAGCATGTGTGCCATTTACTACTTGGTTCTATATCCTCTTCCAATAGTACAACATATGGATCGTGTTGGCTCTCTATATTCATCAAAGGGATTTCTAGTTTCGTGCCCCTGGTTCGTTAGTTGTACTCAGTTTTCCCCAGCCTCTTAACTTTTCCTCAGTTTTCCCCTCCCTCTAGTTTGAAACCCCTTCCAGAGGCTCGGACGGGAGGGTTGCCGTCCTGTTCGGAGGCCTTCCGTTACCGGTGACGGCTAGGGAGCCGCGGTGGTTTTGACTTGACCGTTGCTTTCGAAATGTGTTGACTATTGACTGGAAGAGCTGACCCAAAGCTTTCCCCTCCGTTCGAGACTGGAGGAGCTCACACACCGCCCCTCCGCCGCCACGCCATCCTGCCCACCTACCTTATGGCGTTGTCCACCGCCGAGCCGGCCCCGCCCCCACCACCACCCCCGGGCTCCGCCTCCACCAGATCTGGATCTACCCCTGTCCTCTTTGTAATTCCGTCTGGTGTGCGGACTATTCCCGCCAGCCGTGGAGAAGATTGGGAATCGGAGGGATCTAACGCATGGATTCCATCCGGGTAAGCATCGTCCGCCTATCCCATGTGAATTAACGATAGGCAGTTTTTGAGCGCCAATCGTTGTTGCTCAACTAATCTGCGTTGCTTTTCGAATAGGATGGATCCAGCAGCGGCTTTTCGGCTGGTGGTTAGGCTGGATTCTAGCTTTACGCGTGATTCTAAACGCTGTAAGACTGGGTTTAACTTCCCTGCGGTGGTTGCAACCACCATCTCGTTAACGGATTTCAAAGCTAACATCTACGATAACTACACCCGGAGCTCTCTCGATGCAGTTCATTTCGAATATTTCAACAGCTCGGAGGGAAGATTTGTTCCACTAATTTCCGAAGACGATCTGGGATTTCTTTTTGCTTTGAATGCTTCTTGCCGGTTCGGTAAAATTCGTATCCATGTGGACAGGGGCCGGGCATCATCTCGGTGCTGGGGCATCATCGGTGGTCGGGCATCATGTCTCTCTACCGCTCGCTGCCTCTCGCTAATAGTGTGCGCCGTGGCGCTCCTTGTAGGTCCACAGCAGCACCATCCGTCCCCGGTGCTAGTGGTAGCCGGATCGTTCGTACGGTCGATGTGGAGGACGATGCGGACATTGAGGATCAGCCTCCTCAAGATGATGAGGATGAGTTGATGTTTCCTGAATTGGTAGATCGATGCGGTAAGCGGGCAATGGAGGATCAATACATGGAAGATATGGCTTTTGGTGCCTGATTTGATGACACTGATGATGAAGAGAAGAATGAGAATGATGACAGCCTCGTTTTAGCCGATTACGAAGGTGAAGACTTGCCAACAATTGAGTGGAACAGGGAGAAACCCCAGCTTGTAGAAGGCACCGTGTTTCAAACGATGATGGACTGCCGTAATGCAATTACTACATATCACATTCTCACTAAGAATAATTTCGAGGTTATTAAAAGTGAGCCAGGTAGGTTCACAATTAAATGCCCATACCCAAGGTGTAGGTTTAGGCTGCATGCATCCACAATGCGCGAAGCGGCTTGGTTCGGGTACTACGCCAACCAGGTTGTGTATTTAGATCACGGTGTAAAATTGTTATGTATTACTCGACATCCCTTATCATTATGTTTCGGATAAAGAAGAATAATGAGATCCATAGGTGTCCACCTCTAGGGGAGAGCCAGAGCTGAAAACAAAGCTAGCGAAGACTAGGTGGTTGGCAGATGTAATCCTAGATTGTCCGAGAGAAGATCCTTCACTTGGTCCAACGAAGCACTCGTAAAAAGGTGGTTGAGAAGTATAAAATGAAAGTACCTTACATGAGAATGTTCTATGCAAAGGAAATGGCTCTTGACAAGATCAATGGTCCATGGAATGAAAGCTTTCAGTTGCTTTACACTTTCAAAGCTGAAGTGGAGATGGCTAGTCCAGACAGTGTTGTAGCGATAGACAAGCATACAGTTCCCTACAAATTGAAAAGCGGGAAGGTAATGCACAAGGAATGTTTCGGAAGGGCTTTTGTTTGTTTCAAAGCTTGCCTGGAAAGGCTTTTTGGACGGTTGCATGCCTTATTTGGCCGTGGATGCATCAGCTCTTCATGGCAGGTTTAAAGGACAGCTAGTTGCTGCTATCTGCGGTTGATGGACATAATTGGATGTTCCCTGTTGCTTATGGGGTTTTGGAGGTTGAGTCACAGGAAAGTTGGACTTGGTTTCTGCAGAATTTGCGCGACCTTATAGGTCATCCAACAGGACTTGTTATCCACACAGACGCTTGCAAAGGTTTGGAGACTGCGGTAGAAGCAATATTCCCTGGAGTGGAGCATAGGGAATGTATGCGACACTTGGTACAGAATTATACAAAGAAATTAAAGGGTAAAGTTTTTACTGACAACCTATGGCCAGCTTCATACACATGCAGCTCTAGGAAGCATCTGTTTCATTTGGATGTGTTGTATAAACAAAAACCTGGGGTGAAGGAGTACTTGGATGAACATCATGGTAGGGTGTGGTCAAGAAGCCAATTCAATGAAATTTGCAAGGTAGACTATGTAACAAGTAACCTTGCGGAGAGTTTCAATTCAAAGGTCAAGTCATTGAAAGGGCTTATGCTGTGGCAAATATTTGATAAGATTAGGCAGATGATCATGATAAAGATCGATCAGCGTCAAAGAATTGCATCCACAAATTATGTTGGCCATCTCATGCTCCCGTCTTTGATTAAGTCTTTGCATGCCAGGGCAAAACAATTGAGGATGCAAGTGCGTCAGAAAAGGAATGGAGGCTGAGGTAACCTACACTGACAAAGAAAACAGGCAGTGGAGGTATCCAGTGAGTTTGGTTGATAGGACATGCCATTGTAGGGGATGGCAGATCCGTGGGATACCCTGCATACACGCATTGTTTTTCATGAGTGTTATAGGGGGTGAAGATGGTGAAGTTGATCAGTATGTGTCAGAGTACTTCTCTGTTGCCAAATTTAGGGCTGCATATGCTATGAATGTTCCTACCTTGTTGGGAAAAGACCAATGGATGAAAGTCGATCCAGGCTTCAAACTGTACTCTCCAGTATTGACTAGACCGGCAGGTAGGCCGAGGAAGAATAGGATCGAGCTAGTGCAGAGGGTGGTGCACCGATTCGAAAACGTAAGTGCAAACGTTGTGGAATCCCCGGACACATTGCTAGGCTTTGTAAAAATGGAGTTGACCCAGCTTTTGGAATGGAAGATCAGGCGGGAGCAGAAAATGCAGAGGAGAATGAAGCAGCAATTCAACTTGAGATTGAAGCAGCAGTTCAACATGATGTGATTGAAGCAGACAAATGCGAGAGGAGATTGAAGCGAGCAGTTCAACATGAGGAGATTGAAGCAAGCAAATGCAGAGGAGATTGAAGCAGCGAGTTCAACATGAGGAGATTGAACCGATGGATCGAGAGCGGGGGGAACGGATGGATGTAGAGCTGCTTGAACCATTGGATGGAGAGCGAGAGGGAAAAGATGGATATAGAATGGCTTCAACCGATGAGTCTAGAGGAGAGGGAACAAGTATAGTCGAGAATGCCACGAAAGTGGTAAGGCCATGATACAAGCTAACTTCGAAGAGTACATGGCAGAAGAAAAAGCACAAGCTTTGCGGAAGAAGAAGAACAAGAAAGAGGGCAAAAGGAAGGTAGACACCGGTAATATCCCCGTTAGGGTTACCCGGAGTAAGGTGGTGGCCCCGGCGAGTCACACCGGGAGCAAGAGAAAGATTTTATTCTCGAACAACTAATTTGAATTTGTATGAACAATTTGTATTGGGGTTCCCTTTGTATTGGCGATCCCTTTGTGTTGAACAATTTGTATTGGGGATGCCTTTGTGTTGAACAATTTGAATTTGTATGAACAATTTGTATTGTGGTTCCCTTTGTATTGGGGATCCCTTTGTGTTGAACAATTTGAATTTGTATGAACAATTTGTATGCCACATTTAAGCCACATTTATCATTTTAGGGTTTTAGGGTTTTAGGGTTTTAGGGTTTTAGGGTTCAATTCAAAATAATTCAAAACATGGTGGAACCTTCCCATGGAGCCTTGTTATGTTACCTACAACCTAGAGAAATAATAATGGAAAAGGAAATATAGAGATATGAAGTTTTTATGCCAAAAGCTTCAAAACCACTTCCTAGTCCATGAGCTACTAGATATGAAGATGCAGGGCTTTCTGCTCAATACACCTCCCAAATACCCACTATGCTTACAAACTTTGTCCAAATGAGTCCAAATTCGTCACACTTGTGTATCTTTGAGTTGCAAACAATATCTAGTCGGCCAAAATGTAATATATTGTTCAAATAACACAATTTTACAATTTTTATGCCAAAAGCTTCAATTTCCCTTAGTCCGTTTATTATTTGGGTGCCCCTGTTTTACTTAGTGTTACTCAGTTTTCCCCTCCGGGCCCACTTGTTTTACTCGATCATACTCAGTTTTGCCCTTCCGATAAACATTTCCTCACTTTTCCCCCTCTTAGTTCTACTCGGCTTTCCTAACTTGTACTCACCGGCTGATCTCTCGATTGGTCGAGATGTATGTCACACGGATCTTGGTTAGTTGAAAGCTCAACGAACGCTTGCACCGTTCGATCATTTATGATCGGACGGCCTGTATCTCTCTCTCTACCACGATGGACGCATACGGAGACAAGAGCAGAGCACATACCTACCAACCCCGGCAGTCGCATATTCCGGCCGCATCCTCCTCTCTCGTATTTCCTCTCTTACTACGGCGGTCGCGGCGGCGCGGATCTAACCGTGCGTGCGGCGGCGTGCGGCGGCGCAGATCTAACCGTGCGTGCGGTGGCGTGCGGCGGCGCGGATCTAACCGTGCGTGCGGCGGCGTGCGGCGGCGCGGATCTAACCGTGCGTGCGTCGGCGTGCGGCGGCGCGGATCTAACCGTGCGTGCGGCGGCGTGCATCTAGCAGTGCGTGCGCCGTGGATCTAAGAGTGCCGGTGAGGATCTAACCGTCGAAATAGTTGAAATGTCTCTCTCTGTCTCACTTTCGATTCTATTCTCAGATCTGTTGAATGATGAAGAACACCAAGACGGCGGCCGTGTCGACAGTGGTCATCGATGCCACGAACATTGAAGCCATCGCCTACAACATCGCTTCAACGGCGCAGACCCAGCCTTCAATGTCGGAGCCTGTTGATGTCTCACTTCCGGTGCCGAGAGTGCGAATCGATGCCAAGACGATTGAAGCCATCGTCTACAACCGCGCTGCAAAGCCGCCGATCCAGCCCTCCGCAGATCCGTCGTCGATGAAGTACACCAAGACAGCGGCGGTTCCGATATCGGTCATCGATGCCACGAACATTGAAGCCATCGCCGATAACATCGCTTCAACGTTTGATGGCGCGGATGACCACCCCTCGCCCGCCCGTCGTCCCGGCCTTTCTTGCCCATCGCTGCGCGACCGTGTTCGACGCCGCAAATTGGGATAAATTATTATAAATTTGTATTTTTCAATTTCCAAATGGGATAAAATTGTTCGAACTACTACCTCCGTCTCAAAAAAAGCTTCTTCACGTTCTTGATGTGTCCATGTACATCCGTATGTATGATTTGAATTCTATCCCAACTTGATTGGGAATATATTGATATGTATTTGATCCGGAGGCTGGTACATGCTTTCACTTTTGGGATCCCTTGCTAAAATTATCGTGCACATTACTTAGCACAAGTAGGAAATTGTACACCGAAATACAGTGCTTAGAGCCACAACAAAATACAAGTGGTTAGAGCCATCTACTGAATAACAATTCTATACTAAATCGTCTACCAGAACCACATAACTGCTAGGACAGGGATGACACCTAATAAAACTACACAGATGAATCTACTTTTCTCCTCTCCCATCACTTTAAGTTCATGTTCTAGATTTTCTACCACTTGATCAAATACGGCAAGATCTGTCTCAACTCTCAACTTCTCCTTGCGAATAAGCTCTGAATTCTTCTTTTCTTCATCCACAATACGCTTCAGCTCGAATATCATCAGGTTTTTACGGGCCAATTCATCACCTAAATTGGCCACCTTCTCCTCCAAATCCATCCTCTGGCTACACCACTCGGGTTGATTCATCTTGGTATGCAATGTACCATGGATCATCGGCTTGCTCGGCTAACTCGTAACAATAATGGAAAAAAGAACAACTGAAATCACCACAACAGGCCATGGCGGAACTTCAAATTCAACGGTAGTACAGAGAGCTGAAGCTATATACCTACACTTCCGACGAGGTAGGAGAAGTAGAACGTGGCCACGACATGATCGAATCCCCACCCTCGCCGGTGTACCCGCTACGACGAGACATTGAGGACTATTTCGTACCTGCAAACTCCAATAAATTACGGGAACCGAATCGATTAGGGGGCGGGGGAGGCAGAAGCGGAGGTCTACCAATTGGTGCGCGGAACAAATCCCGGTCGTCGTGGGCGGCGGATCTGCTTGCGGCGGACTTTCCTGCGGTGGGTACAATGCGTGCGGACGAAACAAGTGCTGGAGCCGTGGTTGACGTGCAGCCGCCGCAGTTCGTCCGACGCCGCCGGGGGACAGAGCCGGCGGCGCGACGAGGCGCCGGCGCGCCGCCGGCGATGGCTGCTCCGTCCGAAGGTGGGGAACGAGCTGCCATCGGTTCTCCGGTCTAGCTTAAGAATAATTAATTAGCGAACTTGTTGCTTCTCTCTATGATATTCTCTAAAGACATATATCAGAGCGGCAAGATATGATTTTTTCTCTCTAAATAAATAGACGACCCCACTGGTCATTGGCTCGCGGCAGCCCCACGCAGCGGCAATATATGATTTTCTCTAAATAAATAGACGACCCCCCCTGGTCATTGGCTGCGGCAGCCCCACAGAGCGGCAATATATGTCTTTTCCTGAAAAATAGACGACCCCACTGGTCATTGGCTGCGGAGGCCCCACAGAGCGGCAATATATGAGTTTCTCTAAATAAATAGACGACCCCACTGGTCATTGGCTGCGGCAGCCCCACAGAAGCGGCAATATATGTCTTTTGCTGAAAAATAGACGACCCCACCGGTCATTGGCTGCGGAGGCCCCACGGAGCGGCAATATATGAGTTTCCCTAAATAAATAGACGACCCCACCGGTCATTGGCTGCGGCAGCCCCACGAGCGGCAATATATGTCTTTTACTCGAAAAATATACGACCCCACTGGTCATTGGCTGCGGCAGCCCTATAGAGCGGCCCCATTTGTCATTGGCAGCACCGCGTATAAAATCATGAAATAAAACGGCCCACACGTCAGCGATAGATGGATGGCTGCTCCGACCGACCCTACCCGTCAGCACGAGACGGTCAGGGAGGAGCTGCCCCTGTGCGGCCCCACCCGGTCAGACTAACGGTCAAGGCCTCTGACCTGATGGCTACCGGCCGTTCCAGCACTTGTGCGTGTTTCAAACTAGAGGAGGGGAAAACTGAGGAAAAACTAAGGG
>NC_061511.1:95105474-95147293 GCF_022539505.1 Lolium rigidum | reverse complement strand
AAATGGCACAAGGAAGAAGAGAAGTGCTGATAAAGGCGGTTGGCCAATCCCTGGCTACCTATGTCATGGGTGTTTACAAATTACCCTTTGGCCTGTGCGATGATATTGAGAAAATCACTACAAGAAAAGTTGTCATGGCCGACGAAGTTGAAGTCGCGCCGTGGTTGCTGGTGTACCATGGCCGACGATTTTGGTCCCTCCGTGGTGCATGTCAAAACTTTTTTTTTCTCGTTTTTGAGGCCACCTAGCCCGACGAAAGCGGCCAAAACGTCGCGTATGGTGGCCCGGGACGTGGTGCATCGCGAATTCTCGGTTCGCCGGCCGAGTCAACGCAAATCCGCACCGCCGAGGGATGTAGGGCCCGATGGCAGCCTCTCTCGGCATTGTTTTTTTTCTCGATCGCGCCATCTCGTTCAACGTTCTCCGATCGAGCCGTTTACGATGCAGGATCATGGGTCCCGCATGTCATCCTCTATGAACCAAAATTCTTTCTATTCTTGGATTTTTTTTGACCCCCGATTTCTGGCTACTTCCTTTTTATTTTGATCCCTTGCCGCCTTGGAAACGTTGAGACCGCCGCCGCTAAATGGGACCCGCATGTCATCCTCTATGTGCAATCAACTTTCTTTTCTTGGAGTTTTTTTTGGCACCTCAAATTTGGTCACTTGCCTTTTTCTTTCGATCCCCCGCCGCCTCTCAAACGGTGATACCGCCGTCGCTAACTCGGGACCCGCATGTCATCCTCTATGTACTATAAAACTTTCTTTTCTTGAATTATTTTTGGCACCTCATATTTGGTCACTTGCCTTTTTCTTTCGATCCCCCGCCGCCTCTCAAACGGTGATACCGCCGCCGCTAAATGGGACCCGCATGTCATCCTCTATGTACTATAAAACTTTCTTTTCTTGGAGTTTTTTTTGGCACCTCAAATTTGGTCACTTGCCTTTTTCTTTCGATCCCCGCCGCCTCTCAAACGGTGATACCGCCGTCGCTAAATGGGACCCGCATGTCATCCTCTATGTACTATAAAACTTTCTTTTCTTGAATTATTTTTGGCACCTCATATTTGGTCACTTACCTTTTTCTTTCGATCCCCCGCCGCCTCTC
Organism: Lolium rigidum; assembly: GCF_022539505.1. Taxonomy (NCBI): domain Eukaryota; kingdom Viridiplantae; phylum Streptophyta; class Magnoliopsida; order Poales; family Poaceae; genus Lolium; species Lolium rigidum. The sequence goes on along the minus strand of NC_061511.1, from coordinate 95,146,186 downwards.
AAACGGTGATACCGCCGTCGCTAAATGGGACCCGCATGTCATCCTCTATGTACTATAAAACTTTCTTTTCTTGAATTATTTTTGGCACCTCATATTTGGTCACTTGCCTTTTTCTTTCGATCTCATGCCACGTTTGAAACGTTGAGGCCGCTGCTGCTACATGGGACCCGCATGTCATCCTCTATGTACTATAAAAGTTCATTTTCTTGGATTTTTTTTGGCACCCTCCGATTTTTGGTCACTTGCCTTTTTCTTTCGATCCCCTGCCGCCTCTCAAACGGTGATACCGCCGCTGCTAAATGGGACCCGCATGTCATCCTCTATGTACTATAAAACTTTCTTTTCTTGAATTATTTTTGGCTCCTCATATTTGGTCACTTGCCTTTTTCTTTCGATCTCATGCCACGTTTGAAACGTTGAGGAACCCGCCGGCTCATGGGACCCGCATGTCATCCTCTATGTGCTATAAATGTTTATTTTCTTTATTTTTTTTCACCCTCTCGATTTTTGGCTATTTCCTTTTTCTTTTGATCCCCCGCCGCCTTGGAAACGTTGGGTAAGCCGCCGACTCATGGGACCCGCATGTCATCCTCTATGTACAATCAACTTTCTTTTTCTTTTGATCTCAAGCCGCATTTGAAACGTTGAGACCGCCGCCGCTAAATGGGACCCGCATGTCATCCTCTACGTACAATAAAGTTTCTTTTCTTGGATTATCTTTGGCTCCCGATATTTTGTCACTTGCCTTTTTCTTTCGATCTCATGCCGCCTTTGAAACGTTGAGTAAGCCGCCGGCTCATTGGTCCCGCATGTCATCCTCTACGAACAATAAAAGTTTCCTTTCTTGGAGTTATTTTTTACCCCTAATTTCTCGGCTATTTGCCTTTTTCTTTTGATCTCCCGCCCCTCTCGAAACGATGAGGACGTCGTTGGCAGTGTCGGTCCCACATGTCATCCTCTATGAACAATAAAAGTTTCCTTTGATGGATTTATTTTGAACCCCTAATTAATTTCTCGGATATTTCCCCGCCGCCTTGGAATCGTTGAGGATGCCGCCGCCTCATGGGTCCCGCATGTCATCCTCTCGTAACGGTAAATGTTTATTTTCTTGGATTTTGTTGACCAAACGATTTTTGGCTTATTTTTTCTTTCGATCACCTCGCAGCCTTTAAAACGTTGAGGACGCCGCCGGCTCACGGGTCCCACATGTCAACCTCTATGAACAATAAACGCCGAGGATGCCGCCGCCTCATGGGTCCCGCATGTCATCCTCTCGTAACGAAAATGTTTCTTTTCTTGGATTTTTTACCAACAGATTTTTGGTTTATTTTTTCTTTCCATCCCCCGCCGCCTTTAAAACATTGACGACGCTCGTTGGCTCATGGGTCCCCGATGTCAGCCTCCCCGTACAAGAAACATATGATACCTTGATTATTTTGCATACAATAAACAATGTATTGCGCTCTGAGCTATTTCAAACGGATAATTAAATCTTTATTTTTACATAAACAAACTTATATGTTGAATCTCCTTGTTTTTTTGTCTTTGCGAAGCATAGGACTTTCCTCGTTTTTTTAGAAAATTCGAACTTTCCCGTTTTGGAGTGGGCTGAAATTGTACGAGTCAAAAGGCCAAGCAGATAGTTCGAAAGCCCGTATGTCCGTATGCAGCCCAATTGAAATCTTTCTTCTTGGATTTTTTTCACCCCCGATTTCTCGGCTACTTCATTTTTCTTTTGGTTCTCGTGCCGCCTTGGAAACGTTGAGACCGCCGCCGCAAAATGGGACCCGCATGTCATCCTCTACGTACAATAAAATTTCTTTTCTTGGATTATTTTTGGCTCCCGATATTTGGTCACTTGCCTTTTTCTTTCGATCCCGTGCAGCCTCTCAAACGGTGATACCGCTGCCGCTAATTGGGACCCGCATGTCATCCTCTATGTACAATCAAGTTTCTTTTCTTGAATTATTTTTGGCTCCCGATATTTGGTCACTTGCCTTTTTCTTTCGATCTCATGCCACGTTTGAAACGTTGAGGAACCCGTCGCTAAATGGGACCCGCATGTCATCCTCTATGTACTATAAAACTTTCTTTTCTTGGATTATTTTTGGCACCTCATATTTGGTACTTTACTTTTTCTTTCGATCCCCCGTCGCCTCTCAAACGGTGATACCGCCGTCGCTAAATGGGACCCGCATGTCATCCTCTATGTACTATAAAACTTTCTTTTCTTGGATTATTTTTGGCTCCCGATATTTGGTCACTTGCGTTTTTTTCTTTCGATCTCATGCCACGTTTGAAACTTTGAGGAACCCGCCGGCTCATGGGACCCGCATGTCATCCTCTATGTGCTATAAAAGTTTATTTTCTATGGTTTTTTTTCACTCTCTCGATTTTTGTCTATTTCCTTTTTTCTTTTGATGCCCCGCCGCCTTGGAAACGTTGAGTAAGCCGCTTACACATGGGACCCGCATGTCATCCTCTATGTACAATCAAGTTTCTTTTCTTGAATTATTTTTGGCTCCCGATATTTCGTCACTTGCCTTTTTCTTTCGATCTCATGCCACGTTTGAAACGTTGAGGAACCCGCCGGCTCATGGGACCCGCATGTCATCCTCTATGTGCTATAAAAGTTTGTTTTCTTGGATTTTTTTTCACCCTCTCGATTTTTGGCTATTTGCCTTTTACTTTTGATCCCCCGGCCCCTTTGAAACGTTGAGTAAGCCGCCGGCACATGGGACCCGCATGTCAACCTCTATGTCCATCAACTTTCTTTTCTTGGATTTTTTTTGACCCCCTAATTTCTAGCTACTTTCTTTTTCTTTTGATCTCAAGCCGCATTTCAAACATTGAGACCGCGGCTGCAAAATGGGACCCGCATGTCATCCTCTATGTACAATAAATCTTGGATTATTTTTGGCACCTCATATTTGGTCACTTGCGTTTTTTTCTTTCGATCTCATGCCGCCTTTGAAACGTTGAGTAAGTTGCCGGCTCATGGGTCCCCCATGTCATCCTCTACGAACAATAAAAGTTTCCTTTCTTGGAGTTATTTTTGACCCCTAATTTCTGGCTATTTGCCTTTTTCTTTTGATCCCCGCCCCCTTTGAAACGATGAGGACGCCGTTGGCAGTGTCGGTCCCACATGTCATCCTCTATGAACAATAAAAGTTTCCTTTGGTGGATTTATTTTTTACCCCTAATTAATTTCTGGCTATTTCCTTTTTTTTCTTTTGATCCCCCGCCGCCTTGGAAACGTTAGGATGCTGCTGCCTCATGGGTCCCGCATGTCATCCTCTCAGAACGATAAATGTTTTCTTTTCTTGGATTTTTTTACCAATTGATTTTTAGTTTTTTATTTTATTTTCGATCCCCCGCCGCCTTTGAAACGTTGACGACGCTCGCCGGCTCATGGGTCCCCGATGTCAGCCCTCCACGTACAAGAAACATGTGATATCTTGATTATTTTCCGTACAATAAACAAGCTGTATTTCGCTCTGAGCTATTGCAAACGGATAAATTAAATCTTCATTTTTACATAAACAAACTTATATGTTGAGTGTCCTCGTTTTTTGTTTTTGCGAAGCATAGGACTTTCCTCGTTTTTTTTTTGAGAAAAAACCGAACTTTCCTCGTTTTGGAGTGGGCTGAAATTGTACGAGTCAAAAGGCCCAAGCAGATAGTTCGAAGGCCCGTATGTCCGCATGCAGCCCAATTGAAATCTTTCTTTTCTTGGATTTTTTTCACCCCCGATTTCTCGGCTACTTCATTTTTCTTTTGGTCCCGTGCAAAATGGGTCCCACATGTCATCCTCTATGTACAAGTAAATTTCTTTTCTTGGATTATTTTCGGTACCGATATTTGGTCACCTCGCCTTTTTCTTTCGATCTCATGCCGCCTTTGAAACGTTGAGGAAGCCGCTGGCGCTTGGGTCCCGCATGTCATCCTCTATGAACAATAAAAGTTTCCTTTCTTGGAGTTATTTTTGACCCCTAATTTCTGGCTACTTCCTTTTTCTTTTGATCCCCCGCCGCCTTTGAAACGTTGAAAACTTTCTTTTCTTTGATTATTTTTGGCACCTCATATTTGGTCACTTGCCTTTTTCTTTCGATCCCCCGCCGCCTCTCAAACGGTGATACACTCGCCGCAAAATGGGACCCGCATGTCATCCTCTATGTACTATAAAACTTTCTTTTCTTGGATTTTTTTTGGCCCCCGATATTTGGTCACTTGCCTTTTTTCTTTCGACCTCCTCGCCGCATCTCAAACGGTGATACCGCTCGCTCGCTAAATGGGACCCGCATGTCATCCTCTATGTACAATAAAGTTTCTTTTCTTGGATTATTTTTGGCTCCCGATATTTGGTCACTTGCCTTTTTCTTTCGATCCCATGCCGCCTTTGAAACGTTGAGGAAGCCGCCGGCTCATGGGTCCCGCATGTCATCCTCTATGAACAATAAAAGTTTCCATTGTTGGAGTTATTTTTTACCCCTAATTTCTGGCTACTTCCTTTTTCTTTTGATCCCCCGCCGCCTTTGAACGTTGAAGAATCTGCTCGCTAATGGGTCCCACATGTCAGCCTCTATGGACGATAAACCTTTCTTTTCTTGGAGTTATTTTGACCCCTAATTTCTGGCTATTTTGCCTTTTTTTTGGATCCCGTGCCGCCTTGGAAACGTTGAGGATGCTGCTGCCACATGGGTCCCGCATGTCATCCTCTCAGAACGATAAATGTTTCTTTTCTTTGATTTTTTTACCAACTGATTTTTGATTTATTTTTTCTTTCGATCCCCTGCCGCCTTTAAAACTTTGACGACGCTGCTGGCTCATGGGTCCCGATGTCAGCCTCCCCGTACAAGAAACATGTGATATCTTGATTATTTTGCATACAATAAAAAGTGTATTTCGCTCTGAGCTATTGCAAACGGATAAATTAAATCTTTATTTTTACATAAACGAACTAATATGAATCTCCTTGTTTTTGTTTTGTTTTTGCGAAGCATAGGACTTTCTTGTTTTGGAGTGGGCTGAAATTGTACGAGTCAAAAGACGTCCAACAGGTTACAAGGCCCAGATGGCCGTGCAGCCCCAATTTATATCTTCCTTATCTTGGATTATTTTTTGATCAAAAGGCCCCAGCAGGGGTACATCCTTTTTCTTTTGGTCCTGTGTGCCTTGGAAACGTTGAGGACGCTGCTGCCTCATGGGACCCGCATGTCATCCTCTATGAACTATGAACTCTAAAAGTTTCTTTTTTCTTGGATTTTTTTTTCACCCTCTGATTTTTGGCTATTTCCTTTTTCTTTTGTTCCCCCGCCGCCTTGGGACCCGTATGTCATCCTCTATGTACAAAAAACTTTCTTTTCTTGGAGTTTTATTCCCCCTAATTTCGGGCTACTTTCGTTTTCTTTGATCTCAAGCCGCATTTGAAACGTTGAGACCGCCGCCGCAAAATGGGACCCACATGTCATCCTCTATGTAAAATAAAAGTTTCTTTTCTTGGATTATTTTTCACGCTCCGATTTTTGGCTATTTCCTTTTTCTTTCGATCCCCCGTCGCTTGGAAACGTTGAGGATGCCGCCGCCTCATGGCTCCCACATGTCATCCACTATGAACAATAAAAGTTTCTTTTCTTCGATTTTTTTCACCCTCTGCTTTTTGGCTATTTCCTTTTCATTTGATCCCCCGCCGCCTTGGAAACGTTGAGGATGCTGCAGCGTCATGGGACCCGCATGTCATACTCTATGTACAATAAAAGTTTCTTTTCTAGGTTTTTGGCTCCTGATATTTGGTCACTTGCCTTTTTCTTTCAATCTCATGCCGACTCTCAAAGGTACAATAAAAGTTTCTTTTCTTGGATTATTTTTGGCTCCCGATATTTGGTCACTTGCCTTTTTCTTTCGATCTCATGCCGTCTTTGAAACGTTCGTACCGCCGCTACAACATGGGACCCTATGTCATCCTCTATGTACAATGAAGTTTCTTTTCATGGATTATTTTTTGCTCCTGATATTTGGTCACTTTCCTTTTTCTTTCGATCTCATGCCGCCCGGCCCTCTCGAAACGACGAGTAAGTTGTTGGCTCATGGGACCCGCATGTCATCCTCTATGTACAATAAAGTTTTTTTCTTGGATTTTTTACCCCCGATTTTTGGTCACTTGCCTTTTTCTTTCGATCATGTGCCGCCTTTGAAATTGTGGACGCCGCCGGCTCATGGGTCCCACATGCCACCTCTATGAACAATAATATTTCTTTTCTTGGATTTTTTTTACCCCCGATTTCCGGCTATTTGCCTTTTTCTTTGGATCCCCGACCGCCTTTGAAACGATGAGGACGCCGCTGGCGCATAGCTCCCACATGTCAGCCTCTAAGAACAATAAACATTTCTTTTCTTGGATTTATTGTTGACCTCTAATTAATGGCTACTTCGCTTTTTTTTTCGATCCCCACCGCCTTAGAAACGTTGAGGACGCCGCCGGCTCATGGGTCCCATATGATAGCCTCTATGAAAAGTAAAACATTTACTTTCTTGGATTTATTTTTGACACCTAATTAATGACTACTTGGTTCTTTTCTTTGATCCCGTGACGCCTTTGAAACGTTGAGGGCCCCGCCGGCTCATGGGTCCAACATGTCAGCCTCTATGAACAATAAGAGTTTCTATTGTTGCATTTATTTTTGACCCCTAATTTCTGGCTATTTGCCTTTTTTCCATTGCCTCGCCACCTTAGAAACGTTGAGGACGCCGCCGGCCGGGTCCCACATGTCAGCCTCTTTGTACGATAAAAGTTTCCTTTGCCGGATTTATTTTTGACCCCTAATTTCCGGCTATTTGCCTTTTTCTTTCGAACTCCACCGCCTTTGAAACGTTGATGACGCCGCCGCAAACCGGGTACAATATGTCAGCCTCTTTGTGCGATAAACCTTTCCTTTCTTGGATTTTTTGGACACCTGATTTCGAGCTACTTGCCTTTTTCTTTCGATCTCCTCGCCCCTTTGAGAAACGTCGAGAACGATGCCGGTTCGTGGGTCCCACATGTCATCCTCTCTGAATGATAAATGTTGAGGCCGCGGCTGCAAGATACGTCCCACATGTCAGCCTGACTGTTGAATAAACGTTTCCTTTCTCGAATTTATATTTGACCCCTGATTTCTGGCTACTTTGCCGTTTCTTTCGATCCCCTGCATGTCTGCTACTCCACCGAAAAACAGACCGGCATGTATTCATCACAATACTGGTAGCTAATTTAGGAAAAATGTGTTCATCACGGGATTCAAACAAAGATCTTCATCTCTCGCTAAATTTTGATTTCACCAAAAACCGAACAGCGTGTGTTCATCACTTTAAGTTCACAAACACTATGGTTTCTCTATAAAATAAGGTCACCATCCGTTCCTTTATTGAAGGCATTTGCGAAAAGTGTCTTTGGCTAATGGGCACCAAGTGCTCTCGCTGTTTAAAAAAAATCAAATATCATACATATTTGTTTCAAAAAATCTGAAAATGAATGTAGACATAATAAATAAAGTAACCTACAAGCGTGTAAAATTTTAATATGACATTCTTTATATTGTAGACTACACAAAAAAGACAAAATCTGTTGAAATTTGGAGATTTGAAATATGCATACCCAGCTCCACACGTTTGTTACTTTTGTGTAGCCCAGAATTTTTTGTATTTGAAACTGAAATTTTGCACGTTTATGGGACAATTCATTAGCTACTCCATGATTTTTTTTCTAATTTTTTGAACAAATAAATATATTTTTATTTTTTCTAAAATAGCAGGAGCACTGGTGCCCAAGAGCACCAAATCTCTTAATAGGCATTTGCGCCTAATAGCGTGAGCTTAGCTAATTTTTGAAGAAAAAAAGATGTCCATTGTGGTATTCAGTGACAAAGATCTTCATGTCTCGCTATCGCACCAAACAACAAACCAGCATGTATTCATCACAATACGGGTAGCTAATTTGTGAAAAATATGTTCAAGACGGGATTCAAACAAAGATCTTCATCTCTGCAAAATTTTGATTTCACCAAAAACCGAACTGCGAATGTTCATGAGGTTAAGTTCACGAACACTATGTTTTCTCCATAAAATAAGGTCACCATCCGTCTCTTATTTCTCAAGGAAAACAGGTGGAAGTGTTGGGATGAACCACATGGGTGCTTCGGCTCTATGTTCAATCTTCTCTTTTGTACCGCAATCTTGAGCCTATGGCAGGACCTCCATTGACGTGCATTCTGCACCAATTTGGCCTTGGACGTATCCATGTATCACGGCGCGATTGTGGGTAGCAAAGACACAACAGTTTGAACAATTGGAAATCTGGTTCCGCAGCCTCTCGCGTCGATTGGCGGGGGTAGCATGAAAATTGGGTGATTGAGTCCAAGAAATAAAGAACGCCCTTCAAATTGTTCAATCTTTCCCACCTTGCCTCTTCTACAGGGTCCAAGGTATGGGCAGATCTCAAGAAAACGTAGCACCGTACCAAAGGATAAGACCTCAGCTTGTTACCCATATGTAATATTGGAGGACCGAGGATGGGCCGATAACCTTTAACCCGAATCCACGCGAGATCATATTCACCAGCAATGGACTCTGCTCTCATTGGTGCCAGGAACCAAGTGCGCTGGTCTGAAAATCCAAGAAATACATCTTCATCTTCATAATTATGATTATCACCATCATCATCTAATTCTTCATCATCGAATTCATCATCGAATTCGTCTTCTTCTAATTCTTCTTCTTCTAATTCTTCTTCATCAAGCATCATTATCTTCATCGGCACCTCCATCGCCTTGAGCCACATTTGCTTCATCATCTTCCATGACAAGATCTCCCTCGATTTGAGCGAAAATTGCAGCCACTTCTGCTTCTTCATCTTCAATGACAAGGGCGTCAATGAGACGCGGGGCTGCATGTGTCCCCGCAATGCACAAAGATCAACCACAATGCAGCAAGTAGGAACTACACCGAAAATTATCTCTTCTCTTCTATCTTCTATTTTCTACTACTATAAGGCACCAGCTTTTAACAAGACATGTAGCAAGCAATTCCAACAGCTTGGTGTCCAAAATCTAACGGTTGGGATTAGAGGTATTCGCGTGAAAAAATACCACACCAGTTGTCCACGTGTTTCTAGAACCGTCATGTTTCCATTATGAAGAAAAATCAGAGCAGCCTCACACCGATATCACACGTCCCACTTGATAGTGATTAAGAAAGGTTCCAAATTTTTGTTCATATTTATAAACTGTATGCTCACACTTATTTTGATGGTATAACCAAATTATTAGTTGTATTGAAAGTTTGAACAACATTTAGAACGCAACTTTTATACATCAGCATTGCGAATCGTAATTGGTCCAACATCTGCAAGCATGCCATTTACTAGTTAAGACATAAAACAAAGACTCACCACAGTATATGGTTCCCAAACCAGAACATCTCCATACGGATATGTAACCGCGTATACACGATGTAGGTGTGAACTTGTACCATATCCAGGAATGCCCATGGCATCGACATAGCTGTTTCTATCAAAGAATTCAGTGGTTTCTCAGATATTCCACTCCTTTTCTAGGGGCGCTTGTAGGATAGCGATCAATTCGTCAAATACAACGATTACCTCGTAATGCCATGGCCCGGCTAGATCATCTTTGTACGGCATCTTGACGATCCGTACTTTGAGCAGTTCCAAACTTTTATCTATTTTGTATTTGAACAGAATGGTGGGCTGCCATGCCACCATTCACTAGTAGGGCCCAAAGAAATTCCCGCATCTTGCGTAGATGGAAGAGGTATAATAGTATCCGATATGTATATGTTGCGGATCGTCAAGTGCCCGTCCCGCCGGACAAATGCCACCCGCCGCCGTTACAACCCACCCAAGGCATGGGTCCATGTCCATCCAGTTCCTCCTTGGTATGGATAAATGCTGGAACTGTCGGCTTGTCTAATGGCATCAGCAACGCGTGAATGCCCCGCAAATAGGATTTGTTTCAAAATTGTCTATGCATGCAAGGTATTCGACAGAATGAAGAGCGGATTGTGCAGTAACCGAAGCTACGTATGTAATGGATAAATAAAGCAATTCGAAGAGTACATGTGCATAGTGAAGGCAAGCAAACCTTACAAGTACTCCCAAATCAGGTGATGATGTTGAGTCTAAATTCATGCATGATGTTTGGCAATAAGAAAAGTGGATTGAAAAAACACAAGCTGAAACGAGATGAGTAAATAAATAAATACTCTTACGCATTGTCGCGGTCGTCCGGCCATGTCTCGGGTCGCAAGGGAGCAGTGCTCGGTAAACCGAACGGAACCTTATGCGCTCCGCGGATGGCATGCCGCATGCCGATCATGCCTCGAGCGAGGCGACCAGTGCCGAGGATATCCGCCCGCTCGGCTATGTTCTCCACCAGTGGGTAGTGGAGGTTGCCCCACCCCATGGACTGGTGGTAGCAATCAGGAATCTCCTCAACCTTACGCTTCTGCTTCATTGGAGTCGGTAATCTAATGCAAGGGAGAGAGGGGTGAAGGGGAGAAAGAGACAGAAGAGGGTTTTTTTTGGAGAAGATGCAAGTAGTGGTACTACGATACTAGGAGGTGGAGATGCGGGGCATGTTTCCGGGGAGAGGAACCGCTATTTCCCTTTAAAAAATAACAAGCACTTGCGCATTAGAACTTGGGGCGGGGATATAGCGGTAAGAGGTATTGACCAACTTTCCCTCACCTTGACCCCACGTGGTTGTGAACCCGAGATAATTCTTTTTGATGAACCCGATATACTTATTATAGTACTAAAATAGTACAAGTATATACCTTGTACTCCTATATACTAACATTACTATTTTAAGGACTTTTGTTCCATGAGCAACAACTTCCCCCACTCCGCTCATCCGAAATCCTAGCCCCTCCAACTTCAAGGACCAATCAACATAGCTATGGCCTTCTAATTTGGCTCAAGTCGCCGCACACATAGTCCTCCCGCCGACAAGGAATAGGAGCATCAGCCCTTTCGTCGCTTGTTGTTATACATAATCATATACAGTACCATATATATTTCAAATTTCCATATCAAAAAATAGTTCAAATCTGAATTTTAACATCTCAAGCTAAACCCTCGCTTGCTCTTAAACATAAGCATACCATAGTTCTACTTTTGTCTTCACCGAACAACAGAACACAATGTGTTCATCACAACATAGCCAACCGGAGTACCTAGTAATGTAACTAGAGAAGTGAACCTATAGTTGATCAAGCCTTCAACTTTAACACAATAATACCCCCACATTATGTGTTGAGGAGCCACACCCATATATTTAAGAGTACCATCATGTAGACCACAAATGCATCAATGAAGAGAGGGGTATACTTATAGACCACCTCTTTACAAAACAGTTGTAATTAGTAGACCACAATTGCCTCGTTCATTAGCTATGAAATTACATACTATCAAGTAGCTACAATGGCTGCAGGCCCTGTTTCAGAATTAAACATCACACTTGTTCCAATCCGGGCGTTGGCGAAGTTTGGGATGAACCAAAGCGGTGTCTTTACCAGGTACCTATCTTTTTTTGTTTTGCATGTTTTCTCCAAGGCGTTGGTTTGGAAACCAACGGCGCAATCTTCACGATTCAGACTGAATCGGCATATTTCAGTCAGCTGCGAATTGCGAAGCCATGCTTCATTCGGCAAGGTGTACACACAATTTCTTCTCGTCGGACATCCCGGGACAACATCTGCACCGCCTAATGGCAGCATAATCGGATAGTTCACTCCAAGGAAAAGAGAATATTCTCCAAGGTCATCAATCTTTTCCCATGGAATACCTTCATTTAACTTACTAGTGTCCTTCGTGAACACCAGTGCAACCAAACCCGTAAGCATAGTTGCCAACAAGGCGACCATGATGAACACGACGATCGAAGCAAGATGGCAAACTTTACAGGAATATTCCCTTTCATCAGCAATGCCCAATGTATGGATCAGAAGAAGTCTAGAACCATCTATAGATCTTGCTAACCACCACATGCCATAATCGACCTCGTGATCATGGCCAAGAGCATCATCAAGTGCACACCGCCATTCAAACACAATGGGCGGTGGCTCTACGATCAGCGGAGGACCCGCTTGAAAACGAAATTACTGTTAAGAAGGGTATGTTTGGTTTGCACAAATCTGAAAACGTAAGAATTGGGAAAACGCATTAGGATTCAGATGGGATGATATAATGGCATTTCCATTCAATAATACAGCATATTGGTGTATTTGAGTACATCACATGGGAAACCAAAGGATTCATTTCAAGAAGTTCAAGTAGAGGTCAAAATCCAACATAATTCAATCCGAGAATAAAACTCCTAATTATACAATCCTCAAATTTTTCTATGGTAATCATCTCGAATAAAAAGTCTAAATACCAATGAAATTTCATCCGAAGCAAATATGCCCCAAGCCTCCAAGTCGATCACCAAGTTCGAAAATTAATAAGTTTGTGCATTAAAATTATCTTTACAGCCATGAATAATGAAGCTCATCATACACTACGTCCGGAGGAAAATTACCAGCTTGCTGAGGATTCCATGCGTGAACAAGGCCGCATGAGTTGTGGCAAACACAAGCCCATTGTGGAGAATTGCATCGCCGTAATTGTAAAAGATGTGGGACTTGGGCTCGTAAGAACCGTCCATCCGTAATCTTCGCCGCAAAGGAGGGCAACTCGATGTCAAAAACAGCAACAAGAGAGAAATTTTTGTACCCCCTAGCAGACTGTGGGAACTTGGCAAATATATATCTTGTGAAATATAATAGCACGAAGGTTGTGGTGGTATATATTTGGAATGTGGGTGGTTTCAAACTAGCACAGGAGAGGAATTTCACGGCGAGTGTAGACGTTGACAAGTTTCCATTTGCAAGCAGTGAAAGCCGTTGTCAACCATGGCAACCCAATCTCCATTGGCACCTACCCACCGCTTACCCGTACCGTCCGGCATCACAAATGCCGGAGGAGAACCCGTCCAGCCGGCGCAGCCTGCAATCCCGTGCTACCTTCGTCGGGTGAGAATGAAGAACACATGGGAGGCCAAACGGGAGAGAAAAAGATAGAGTTGCACTATCATTTGCAGAGTCGAAAAATAGTTTGGACGAACCGACGAGGCTCGCGGCGGTGATGACGTCGCATCTTGTTACGAGTTCTTCAAGGGGACCTTCGGAAAAGACCTTCTGAAACAGTTCATAGTCATCATTTTCCTTGTTCGATGCCGCCATCGCAGGGCAGGGGGTGGGTCTATGAGGTTTGGGTTCAACTGATTGGAGTTTAATTTGGGTTCGATGGCGGGGAAGATGAAGAACGGAGGCTCTCAAACTGGGCGGTGGAATTGATTCTAAAGCTGCATGGCGGCGGCACTGGCGCGTGCTATGGAAGGTGGTCGATTGGTGCGGGCGGGGGCGGAGGTAGACGATGGAGGTGAACCGAAATAGGGCAGGTGGGGGCGGGGCGCTTGACTTCGCTCCTCTACACTCTACAGCGATCTCCTCCTCGTTTCTTGGAAAGTGTATAGAGTATAGACCCATAATAAAAAGTCACTGCTCCTCCGAAAAGGTGAAGAACAAGTCACCGGTCTAACGTGCAAATTTGGACATCCCAAGCTATGTGTTGTCATGTCAATTCAATGTCCATGGCAAGTATTTTGAATTTTGCGTGACCAAAAGAAGTACGCCTTGGCCTTTCACAATCGGGGTTTCTTTAGAGCAAGAACAATAGAAGAGCCAACAGCTGGCAAAAGTACCACGTAGGCGGGCTATAAGCGCCCACTATTGTCCTACTTCCTCTTGGCGTGATACTCCCTCCGTCCACAAATAAGTGGACGTGCGGGATTTTCAAGGTAAATTAGTAAAAGGAAAGAAAAAAATGCATTGGAGCACTCGTATCTTAAGAAACACATGTACTCAACCACGGTTGTAGATTTTCTCGGCGCAAGACTTTTCCCCAGCAAGCTTGTGGCTTTCGCTATTCGTGGGTGTGGGGAGGAGCTCCGCCGCATCGGTAGAAAGCAAAGAGGGACGGCGGCTCTCGATCGTGCGGTGTACTCGTAAATCACGTGCGACCCATGCCCTAATAATTCACAATGCATTGATGAGGGCTATCACTTCATCATCCAATAAAATGTACTTAGTAACTATGGTACGGAGTAATAATATTGTCTTCTCGCAAAAAAATGGTAAAAATATTGTCTCTTAAGCCATGTACTAGTACAATGCAAGATGCTTTAGAGAAATAAACCTATATTTTATTGCTACTCCGTAATACACATGGTTATTTATTCTAGGCAAATGCCTACCGAAAGATGTAGGAATAGGGAAATGTAGGATTGCAATGTCATGTCCACTCCAATCCTATAGGAATTCATAGAATCCAAACTTTGTTTGATTCCACCATAGGAAAAGTAAAGCATTCTTAAAAAGAGGCATGAGTAGATGTTTAATTTTCTATGGAATCTGTGCAAAGAAATCCTTAGGAAAAATTCCTATCGGAAACAATCCTACAAATCAAACAGCCAAGGATTCAATTGTACCAATTTCCTATGCAAATCCTTGGTGTTCACCCAATCCTCTCGAATACTCATCCAAAAAATGCACTAATACTTTGATGGGGAGTTTTTGTATTCTAGGCAAGAATAGAGGGTTTGCGGGGATCACTAGAGAAGTGTATTAACCAAAGAAGGCATAAGTAATACACCAACACACACTAACATGCCCTTAATGGATGTATCTCCATAAACTCCCTCTGTTCTTTATTACTACTACTAGTTTATGTACTTCTTAACTAATATGGGATAATCATGAAATATATTTTCTAACATTCAACAAAAATATAGTGTTTCGACTTTTTAAAATACTGAAAAACTAGTAATTAAAAATATTTGAGCTATCAAATCTAGGAAGTTTGAAAATATTTTGTATTCCGTCTGAAAGTTGTGTTACTTGGTGTAAGATTCGACACAAAAAATGATGAAAATATCAAACCGTCAAAAAAATTGTAGTAATTCAAACGTTATGTGCGTTTCATAATTTTGCAAAATCGATTCTATTTGCAATTAAAACTATAGTAGTTGGTGGTCCCTGATCATCCGATTTGCTCTTAAACAGACTCAATCCTAAATTTGAACCTCCCCGCAACAGTAACACGATAGTTGGTGGTTTGTGCGGAAAAATTACAGTTTAAAAAAGTGTTTTACGCAACGAAGGCAGCAATAAGCGGTAGTTTGTGCAATTTCCTCGTGTAAACAATATGTAGCGTCGAAGTAATAGTACTAGGAGTACATAAATCTTGTGTAATTTCTAGTTCTACATATTACTAGTGTCCACTGTTTTAGAGTTGATGGTGAATGGGTCTAATTTTCAATCGAATGAGAATTAGCAAATTGATTTTTATGACAAAAGCATACAAAGGGAGTAAAACAACATACCCGCATTCGCCGCTGCTACCAGCATGCGATGCCTCCACGAGTGCATTGACGGCTAGTGCAAATCCTCGGAAGGCATCTAGGTTTTGCAGATCGTCGATTGCCGCTGTCCGTCTAAGCTTAACCAGCATAGCTGCCACCAAGATATCTCGGATTTGGACCACAGTGCGTAAGCTGATTGGGGTCAAAGGATTGCCTCGATTCGGAATTTGAAGTACCAAGCCCTCGGCTCCGATGATGGAAGTTTGGAACTCGGCCCGGCCGCAACCTCCCAAATCCGTGTGTGGCAGTGGATGCCCATCGGCATCCCCAATGCTGCCGACGCCGTGATGTGGTCGGTCGCACTTTGGTCCCCACTAAAGGCTGGGGCTGCAAGCACGCCGCCGCCGCCCCCGACGTCCCCACGACGGCAACGCCATGGACCGAGGCGCTGAGTTTGTTGGCGAACCCGAAGCCCCGGATGGCAAGTGCTTCTTCACAATGGAAGCATCCTCACCCGGCGAGGTTCGGCCCCGACGCATGCCTATGCTCCGACCAGCCCACTTTGCCGCCGCCGTCCGGGCAGCCCGCCGATACCCGGGCCACCGCCGCTTCATGGGACCCCCTCCCTCCTCTCCTCTCCTAGATCAAAGGGCGCCGTGAGTCCAGCCACAGCAAGACACGTGAGCCGCTCGCTTCATCGCACACCAATGGCAATACGTAAATTTGCGAGCTTTAGCGCACACCCTCCGAGGCTGAGTCGTGGAGCCCGGGTGCACGGGGCTATGGCTGGAGGAGTCGCCATGGGACGAGGGGTGTCGAGTGCTCGTGGCAAGTACGGGAAAGGCGAAGTTTTGCATAACCTTATATGATCACATCAATGCTTCTCAAGGAGCCAAATATCGTATGAGAAACCGGAAAAGTTTGAACGTTTGAAAACTTTTCCGTGCATAATGCATCCTTCCAATGCACGCCTACTAAGGTAGAAAGCCAACTCAATTGCTACTTTGTTGGCAAAATGTACCATGGCTCAATCTTAGGTCACACACCCATGAAGCCAAGTTAACACATCTATCAATTGGTATATTTTGGTCATATTCAAAATTTTACT
The DNA here is from genome assembly GCF_022539505.1 of Lolium rigidum. Classification (NCBI taxonomy): domain Eukaryota; kingdom Viridiplantae; phylum Streptophyta; class Magnoliopsida; order Poales; family Poaceae; genus Lolium; species Lolium rigidum. The sequence goes on along the minus strand of NC_061511.1, from coordinate 95,129,620 downwards.
TGAAACTTGTTGGTCATGCCATTCTACTACTCGCTCTAACACTTTTTCTACGCGGGAAGGAGGGGGTATGATGCTACCCCGAATTTTTATGCCCATTTGTATCTTGGTCAAATCCTAGGTTTGACCAAAATTTAAAACATGAAAATGAAAAATTAAGCTCGGATTCACTACAAGAAAAGTTGCCAAACTTTTCTTGTAGTGATCCTTCTTAATTAGTAACTTCAAAATGAAGCTTTTGGAAGGTTTTTGAAATTTCCATGTCTCGAAACCCAAAACACCTCTTCATGATTGACTTCATAAGACAAATCGAGTTTAGGGTTAGGGGTAGATACATGATTTTTCTAGTTTGAATATGTCTAGACCTGGCTTATCAACTTGAATGCTTAGTATATGACATAAGAAGATGTACTATGTGCATTGGTTTTTCATTTATTTGATTTGTTTTGAATTTTTATGCCGAATCAAATTTTTGTCAAATCATAGGTTTAACCAAGATTTAAACAAGTTTAAAACATTAAAATGAAAAATTAAGCATGGATCCTTCTTGGTCACTCCAAAATGAAGCTTTTGGGAGGCTTTTGAAATGTCTATGTTTGAAACCAAAAACCACTTCTCTTCATGCTTGACTTCATAAGACAGATGAGTTTAGGGTTAGGGGTAGATACATGATTTTTCTGGTTTGAATAGGTCTAGACCTTGTTATCAAGTTGAATGACTTACTATGTGACATAAGAAGACTATGTGCTTTGGTTTTTCATTTTTGATTTTTTCGTTTGTTTTTATGCCCATTTGAATCTTGGTCAAATCCTAGGTTTGAACAAGAATTTAAACAAGTTTAAAACATGAAAATGAAAAGGTAAGCATGGATCCTTCTTAGTCAGTCCGAAATGAAGCTTTTGGCGGTTTTCGAAATTTCCATGTTTGAAAACCCAAACCACTTCTCTTCATGCTTGACTTCATAAGACAAATTTAGGGTTAGGGTATAGATACATGATTTTTCTTGTTTGATATGTCTAGATATTGTTTATCAACACTTGAATGCTTACAATATATGTGACGCAAGAAGACTATGTGTTATGGTTTTTCATTTTTGGGGGTTTTTTCGAATTTTTATGCGCACTTGAATCTTGGTCAAATCCTAGCTAGCTAGGTTTGACCAAGCTTTAAACAAGTTTAAAACATGAAAATGAAAAAGTAAGCATGTATCCTTCTTAGTCATTCCAAAATTAAGCTTTTCGGAGGTTTTCGAAATTTCCATCTTGTAAACCCAAAACCACGTATCTTCATGTTTGACTTCAAAAGACAGAGTTTAGGGTTAGGGGTAGATACATGATTCTTCTTTTAATATGTTTAGATCTTGTTTTATCAACTTGAATGTTGACTGTATGACATAAGAAGACTATGTTTTTGAATTTTTTATGAATCTTAGTCAAATCCAAGGGTTGACCAAGATTTAAACAAGTTTAAAACGTGAAAATGAAAACGTTTCAAGTTCACCTTTGGTTCGATCTTTCAGTAACCAGGCGCATATATATATGGATGCAAATTGAGATAATTAATTTGTGAAACATTGGAAATGTCCATCGTGTGTCATGTTTCCCCTTCACATGAAAATTGGATTGGTGGCAGACAAGTAAAAGCACATTTATGTGCGACAACCCAAAATGCACATATTTTGCCGAGTTTTCATGCATGCATTAAAAGTTGTGAATATATACATAAAATGCATGTGGGTCATGATTGAAAAGTTTGACATGTATATGGTTCTTGTGTAGTAGTACTATAGTAGGTACGCAAACTCCCATCCATCTTCTTTGTCAAGAGAAGACGCGCACCAGGTGCGTAGTGGAAGTCGTCTCTCGGATCCTTCTCGTTGTCCCTCTCACTGGAAAAGAAAAAGAAATAAAACATCTCTCTCATTCTCGGCCTCGCTCGACTCGCTCGCTCGCAGCCTCGCACCTCCCGCGCACCGACAAACGCCGCACAACAGCCAACATCACCGAAAAAAGATATACACCATAAATAATAGGAGGGGCCCCGTGATCGCTATCCCTTCTTCTCCTTCCGTGTGATCCCTCTTCCTCCGAGTTTCACCGGACTGGCAAACACACATGTGCCGCATAGTAATAATAAAAAAGTAAAAAATCGACCTATGAATCTATGATTAAATAGGTAAAATCCTTGGTTTTATCAAGGTTTAAACAAGTTTAAAACATGAAAATGAAGAGGTAATCATGGATCCTGCTGAGTCACTCTAAAATGAAGCTTTCATGAGGTTTTTGAAATTTCCATGTTTGAAACCCAAAACCACTTTCTTCATGCTTAAATTCAGTAAGACAGTTTAGGGTTAGGGGTAGATACATGCTTTTTCTGGTTTGAATATGTCTAGACCTTGTTTATCAACTTGAATGCTTACTATATGACATAAGAAGGCTATGTTCTTTGGTTTTTCATTTTTTCTGCTTTTTTCTGATTTTTATGCCCATTTAAATCTTGGTCAAATCTCTAGGTTTGACCAAGATTTAAATAAGTTTAAAACATGAAAATGAAAAGGTAAGCTCTGATCCTTCTTAGTCACCGTAAAATGAAGCTTTTGGGAGGTTTGTGAAATTCCATGTTTGAAACCCAAAGCACTTCTCTTCATGCTTGACTTCATAAGACAGAGTTTAGGGTTAGGAGGTGTAGATACATGATTTGTCTGGTTTGAATATGTCCAAATCTTATTTATCAACTTTTGAATGCATGCTACTCTCTCAAAGAAAAACCTTTGAATGCTTACTATATGACATAAGAAGACTATATGCTTTTAAAATTCAAACATATGGTAAGCATTCTTATGTCATATAGTAAGCATTCAAGTTGATAAACAAGCAAGGTTTGGACATATTCAAACCAGACAAATCATGTATCTACCCCCTAACCCCTAATTAAATTGTCTTATGAAGTCTAGCATGAAGAGAAGTGGTTTTGGGTTTCAAACATGGAAATTTCAAAAACCTCCCAAAAACTTCATTTTAGAGTGACTAAGAAGGATATACAAGCTTCCCTTTTCATTTTCATGTTTTAAATTTGTTTAAATCTTGGTCAAACCTCTAGGATTTGACCAAAAGATTCAAATGGGCATGGAAATTCATAAAAAATCAAAAGAATGAAAAACCAAAGGACATAACATTATTATGTCATATATATATAGTAAGCATTCAAGTTGATAAACAAGGTCTAGACATATTCAAACCAGAAAATCATGTATATATCTACCCCTAACCCTAAACTCTGTCTTATGAAGTCAAGCATGCATGAAGAGAAGTGGTTTTGGTTTCAAACATGGAAATTTCGAAAAACCCTCCCAAGAGCTACATTTTGGAGTGAGTAAGAAGGATATATAGATGCTTAATTTTTCATATTCATGATTTAAACTTGTTTAAACCATGTTCAAACCTAGGATTTGACCAAGATTCAAATGGGCATAAAATTTTAAAAAAATCAAAAAATAAAAAACAAGTCACATAGTATTCTTATGTCATATAGTAAGCATTCAATTAAGATGATAAACAAGGTCTAGACATATTCAAACCAGGAAAATCATGAATCTACCCCCTAACCCTAGCTAAACTCTGTCTTATGAAGTCAAGCATGCATGAAGAGAAGTGGTTTTTGGTTTCAAACGTTTAAGCCAAAAGCCCCTTTTCAAATATTTCAAACTTATTCAAATTTGGTTCAAATATGAAAGACATACAAGTTATAGCACACATAGTGCATACATTTTCACACATACTGCTCTAGATGCTAACCCTATAGTTTGAGGCCATTTGGGTGACCTAGGTCGAAAAAATTCTTGGATTAGAATCGTGTTGTTCGAACCCCGTAGTTGGATTTTTTTGAACCCTTGATCTGTAGAACTCGGCAAAACCCTAGTTTAACCTATTTAATTACAGATTCGTATATCGATTTTTCTACGAGTACTACCTTTTTATTATTACTATGCAGCACATGGGTGTTTGCCCGTCGAGTGAAACTCGGAGGAAGAGGGATCACTCGGAAGGAGAGAAGAAGGGATAGCATTATGGTGTCTCCCCTTTTCGGGTGATGATGTTGACTTTTGTGCAGGGTTTGTCACGTGAGCAGGAGGTGCGAGCTGAGCGAGCGAGTCGAGCGAGGCCGAGAATGAGAGAGATTTGTTTTTTTTGTGAGAGGGACAACGGAAGGATCCGAAGGACCCACAGACTTCCAATACGCATCCCGATGCGTCTTCTCTTGACAAAGAAGATGGCTCGGGAGTTTGCGTACCTATTGCACGTGACTTGTGCTCACCGAAGTGTGGGACCTCAAGCGTGGGCACCACACGTAAGTGACAGACTCTGTTGGTGTAAAAACTCGTTGATCGATTATAATAGTGCATTAGAACAAAGTTTCCTATGGATTCAAGGGTAGGAAATCCAAGTTAACTCATTTACATGACATTATTTTTTCCATGAAGCAAAGTTAACACATCTATCAATTGGTTCATTTTGGAGTGACTAAGAAGGATCCAGCCTTACTTATTCGTTTTCACGTGTTAAACCTGTCTAAATCTTGGTCAAACCTAGGATTTGACCAAGATTCAAATGGGCAGAAAAATAAAAAAACATAAAAATGAAAACCAAATCACATAGTTTTCTTATGTCATATAGTAAGCATTAAAGTTGATAAACAAGGTGTAGACATATTCAAACCAGACAAATCATGTAGCTATACGCCCTAACCCCTAAACTCTGTCTTATGAAGTCAAGCATGTGAAGAGAAGTGGTTTTGGGTTTCAAACATGGAAATTTCAAAAACCTCCCAAAAGCTTCATTTTAGAGTGACTAAGAAGGATCCATGCTTCCCTTTTCATTTTCATGTTTTAAACTTGTTTAAATTATCTTGGTCAAACCTAGGATTTGACAAGATTCAAATGGGCATCAAAATTGAAAAAAAATTGAAAAAGAAAACCAAAGCAAATAGTTTTCTTATGTCATATAGTAAGCATTAAAGTTGTTGATAAATAAGGTCCATACATATTCAAACCACACAAATCATGTATCTATACCCCCTAACCCCTAAATTAATTAACTCTGTCTTATGAAGTCAAGCATGTGAAGAGAAGTGGTTTTGGGTTTCAAACATTGAAATTTTAAAAACCTCCCAAAAGCTTCATTTTAGAGTGACTAAGAAGGATACAGTACTTCCCTTTTCATTTTTATGTTTTAAACTTGTTTAAATCTTGGTCAAACCAAGGATTTGACCAAGATTCAAATGGCCCTAAAAATTCGAAAAAAATCAAAAGAATGAAAAACCAAAGCACATAGCATTCTTATGTCATATGTATAGTAAGCATTCAAGTTGATAAACAAAGGTCTAGAGACATATATATTCAAACCAGAAAAATCATGTATATATCTACCCCTAAAACTCTAATTAAACTATGTTTTATGAAGTCAATCATGAAGAGAAGTGGTTTTGGGTTTCAAACATGGAAATTTCAAGAACCTCCCAACAAAAGCTTCATTTTAGAGTGACTAAGAAGGATCCAGAAGGACCCACAGACTTCCAATACGCATCCTGATGCGTCTTCTCTTGACAAAGAAGATGGCCGGGAGTTTGCGTACCTATTGCACGTGACTTGTGCTCACTGAAGTGTGGGACCTCAAGCGTGGGCACCACACGTAAGTGACACACCTGTTGGTGTAAAAACTCGATTGATTATTATAGTGCATTAGAACAAAGTTTCCTATGGATTCAAGGGTAGGAAATCCAAGTTAACTCATTTACATGACATTATTATTTCCATGAAGCAAAGTTAACACATCTATCGATTGGTACATTTTTGAGTGACTAAGAAGGATCCATGCTTACTTATTCGTTTTCACGTGTTAAACTTGTCTAAATCTTGGTCAAACCTAGGATTTGACCAAGATTCAAATGGGCTGAAAAAATAAAATAAAAAACAGAAAAAATGAAAAACCAAATCACATAGTCATCTTATGTCATATAGTAAGCATTAAAGTTGATAAACAAGGTCTAGAAATATCAAACCATACAAATCATGTATCTACCCCCTAACCCCTAAACTATGTCTTATAAATTAAGTCAAGCATGAAGAGATGTGGTTTTGGGTTTCAAACATGGAAATTTCAAAACCTTCCAAAAACTTCATTTTAGTGTGACTAAGAAGGATACACGCTTCCCTTTTCATATTCATGTTCTAAGCTTGTTTATATTATCTTGGTCAAACCTAGGATTTGACAAGATTCAAATGGGCATCAATATTGAAAAAAATCAGAAAAAAAGAAAAACCAAAGGAAATAGTTTTCTTATGTCATATAGTGTCAGGCCATGGATCGGCCGTGACTGGGGGAGGAGAGCGAGCAAGGAGGAAGAAGGGCTAGCGAGGCCCAGACGCCGTCGTGAGCTTGCGAAGGAAGAAATATACAGTGAAATATAAATGATATTATTGCTTGGTTTCCACCCATCCACCCCTACCTGTCTCTTATAGCCACGAGACAGCCCAAGCAGCTCATTACAAGAGATAAGGTTTAATTAAAGACAACAAGCTTAAGCTAATGACTAAGGAACGTGGCCCTCGTCAAGCCGTTGGATGTGCTCGCAATGGTCGGCCCGACGAGCCCCCTTTGAGACAAGACTTCAAGGCTTGAATTCCGGAAATGCCCTCTCGCATGAACGAGACATCCTCCCGTGTGGCTTCGTTGTTGTCATGTTTTCCCAAAGTGTACTAACCAAAGGTGGTACTGGTACCTCATAATCGCCATCCGGAGAAGGACCTGGAACAATTCGTCTCTCCAAGACAGCTAGTGGGGATAGTTTAACCTTGCCATCTGGAGTAACCAAAGGAAGTTTGTCATGAGGGACTGCCTTGTTTCCCAGATGCTTCTTTAGTCGATCGACGTGGAAAACATCGTGGATCTTTGCTGTTTCTGGAAGTAGTAACTGATAGGAACCTTTGCCTACAATTTTCAACACGCGAAAGGGACCATACCACTTGGAGGATAACTTGATTGGGTTTCCTCTGCCCAGAGCGTTCTCTCTGAAGGGTTGCATCTTCAGGTAGACAAATTCACCCACTGTGAAGGATCGTTCTGTTCGATTTGCATCAGCATATTTTTTCATCCGTTGTTGTGCCTTTGCCAGATTCTTGTGTAACAGAGAGAGCATGGTTTCTTTTTCAGTTTCCAACGTAGAGGTGTCCTCAGTAGTGGAGAGAGGCAATGGAATCTGTTGGAGTAGTGGAGGAGGATATTCATACAATGCCTGGAACGGTGTCATCTGGATGGATGTATGGAAAGAACAATTATACCACCACTCGCTACCGGCAACCATACACTCCATTTCTTAGGTTGATGGAAAACCATGCACCCGAGATATTGTTCTAGGCACCGGGTTTACTCGCTCTGTTTGGCCATCTCGTTTCAGGATGATGGGCAGTACTGTAATTGAGTTGGATGTTGAAAGCAGAGAAGATTTCCTTCCATAGCTTGCTAGTGAATATTACATCCCTGTCACTAGTGATACTGGCTGGTGGACCATGCAGCTTGACAATATTTGCCATGAATATGTCAGCAATGGTTTGAACTGTGTAAGGGTGAGAGAGGGAAATGAAGTGTGCATATTTTGTCAATCTGTCCACCACGACTAGTATGACATTCTTTCCCTTTGATTTGGGTAAACCCTCAACAAAGTCCATGCTGATGTCTGTCCATTTCTGTTGTGGTGTTGGCAGTGGGTTGAGTAGGCCAGGGTATGGAAGCTTCTCTGTTTTGGATATTTGGCAAATGGGACAGGATGCTATCTGTTCTGTTGTGAACTGGAGTAGTTTTGGCCAGAAGAAGGCTTGCTTGATCTTGTGGTAAGTTACCTTAACTCCAGAATGACCACCAAATAGGGAGGAGTGGAAGGTGTCAAAGATTTTACTTCTCAGAGTGGTGGAAGAGCCAATATAAATCTTCCCCTTGTACCTGAGGATTCCTTCCCGGAGAGTGTAGTTGTTATGGTCAGTTAGCATCGATTGCTATCTCTTGTAGTAGCTTAGTGCAATAGGCATCATTTTCATAAGAAGCAGATACTTCAGCTAACCAAGTGGGTATTGCTCGAAGATAGTGGCAAACACTCCGGAGGGAGGGAAACGCACGTACGTATAGTCTTCGGCTTGTATCTCGGTTGGTATTGTCTCGGACAGGGCATCCGCCACTCGTATTTTCTTTGCCCTTTTTGTACTCTATGCCGTAATTAAACTCCAAGAGTTTCAGCATCAATTTGTGTTGGATACCTTCCGAAGTCTTTGGCTACCGAGATATTTAAGGGCTTGTTGGTCAGCTTCGATGATCACTTGATTTCCCAAGAAGTAATGCCTCCATTTCTTTAAAGCATGTAAGATTGCTAGAGCTTCGTTCTCATAAATGGATCGTGCACTATTTTTAGGACCCAAACACCGATCGTAGAAGGCAATTGGTTTTCCCTCTTGCATTAACACAGCCCCCACTCCAAGTACTACAAGCATCGCTTTCAAGGGTGAAAGGAAGCTTGAAATTTGGGAGGCGTAAGAGAGGAGGGGTGGACATGATGTGCTTTAATTGTGCAAAGGCGAGTAGCTTGAGGTACACCCCACCGGAAATTATCTTTTTTCGGTGCCGTGTAAAGGGGTTGGCAAACCGAAGCATAACCCCGGATAAACCTTCCGTAATATCCCGTTAGTCCAAGAAAGCCCCTCGGCTCCTTGGGTGTGGTAGGTGTTTTCCAATCAACAATGTCCTTGATTTTCGATGGGTCGTAGCTACCCCTTGACCCGAAATGATGTGTCCCAAATACTCCACTTGTGGCTGTCCAAAACTGCATTTTTCCAGCCTTTGCCTTCGCTTGATGTTCCCCGAGAATAGCCGTGACGGTTGCTAGGTGATGTTTGTGTGATTCCTTGTCTTTGCTGTATACTAGGATATCATCAAAGAATACCAATACAAAGTGGCGCAAGTGCTTTGCAAATATGCTGTTCATCAACTCTTGGAATGTAGCTGGGGCATTACTGAGACCAAATGGCATCACCCGGTATTCATAGTGTCCTAAGTGTGTGGAGAAGGCTGTTTTGTGGATGTCTTGTTCCTTCATACGAATTTGGTGGTAGCCGTAACGAAGGTCCAATTTGGAGAATATGACGACTCCATGTAGTTCATCCAAGAGGTCCTCGATTACTGGGATGGGAAATTTGTTTTTGACAGTCAGGTCATTCAATCCCCTAAAATCCACACATAAACGCCAACTCTTGTCCTTTTTCCTGACTAAAATGACTGGAGAGGAAAATGGACTACTGCTGGGTTGTATTTCCTTGTTCTTGAGCATTTGCTTAATGATGAGCTCAATTGTGTTCTTCTGGTTGTGTGACATCCTATAAGGGCGTATATTGGGAGGCTTGGCACCAGGGAGTAAGGGAATTGAGTGATCAGTGCTTCTATGAGGAGGTAATCCTTCTGGTTCTGCGAATACATCCACAAAGGCTTGCAAGATATCCTGGAATTCTCGCAGAGTGGTTGATTTCTCCAACTGCTGTGAGAGTTGTTTCCACCTCCTCCATATTATGCAAGATGTATCCAAGTGGCCTCATCCCGCAACAACTTGGAACATTGTGCTGCTGAAATGATCATATCATCGTTAGGGAATGTATGATCGCAAATGTATAAGCTTGCTCTTCATGAGTCGAGTGAGAGTTCTCTCGGACAAAATCAAATGTAATAGGATTGTGGAGCTTGAACCAATTGACTCCTAGGATAGCATCTGATCCTCTCGAGTTGCAAGATGCGAAAATCTGCTACAAATGTTTTCCCTTGTATCACAAAAGGATAATTGTAAGCCACATGTTCAGTATAGCAATTCCCCACCCCCGCCACTTTGACTCTTCCGGTAGGAGCAGCTGTCATTGTGACATTATGGTCCATGGCAACCGCTCGATCAAGGAAGGTATTAGTGCTGCTCGTGTCGGCCTAGGGCCACCGAGAGGTACTCCGCACAGGTGTATGAGTAGAGATATGGATGCTTCGGTGGTGTCTCCAAGTATATGCAACCGCTGAAATATGCATGATATTGTCCATGTCTTGTTGTACCCCTGCTGCATTTGGTTGAGGAACAACTGGCAGTTGTGGTGCTTGCTGGGCTAGGATAGGTTGAATCCCTTGATCCAAAATCTCTTCAATTAGTGGCTGGTGATGGTCATCCTCCTCATCAGAGTGTCCAAGCATCATGACTGCATTGAGAGCACGTTGCATACCTGTGCATCTATGACCAGGGGTGTAATTGTCAGGGCAGTACCAACATTTCCGAGGTACTCGTGGACGACCATTGTAGTTGCGGTTAATGTTGTCTCTGGGAAGGACATTTCTTGCCTGCTGGTTTGGAGGAGCTGGGATTAAGGGCATGGCACGCCTGACCGCTAAGGTATTAGAATTGGAGGCCTTTTCTTGTTGCCGAGCTAACCAATAAGCAGACAGTAACTCCTCAGGTCTGTGGCAAAGGACAGCATGTTTGATGTGTTCTTTGAGGCCACTGATGAAACGATCAACGAAGAAATCCTGTGGCAAGTAAGTTCTGCCCCTTTTCATGACCTGCATCCAAGATTCATATTCATTGATATAGCTGTCCACCGTGGTGTGCTGTTTGAGAGCTTGCGACTGTTCCATTGGATCAATGGTAACCGTATCGTGGAACCGTTCTATGAGCACCTTGCATAACTCGCCCAAGATATTTCATGCAAGTCCAGACCAGAGCTGCTGAGCCAGATTTTTGCTTGCCCACGAATGTGTGCAATACCCCATTTGACTCGCATTGTCCCAGATATACCAATCAATTTGAAGATATCTTCCGCTTCGAGTATCCAAGCTCGTGGATTGTCACCACTGAAAAGGGGTAACTCCACATGAGGAGTCCGTAACTGTGGCTCCTGGTAGGTGGTGTTGTGAGTGATTTGTTGGTGCAGGGGTTCGTCTGTAGGGGCTTGCCATGGTGGTGCTCTGGAGTAAGTGTGAGGTGATGGCATCACCACATTGCGTGGTTGAGTGTAGGTGTTGGTAGCACACGGAGAGCGTCTGTTGGTTTGTGCCTGGTGTTGTGGGTCGGTTTGTGGTGGAGGAAAGGTTGTGTCTTGGTGGTAGTATTGGGGCTGGGTGGTAGGATTCGTGTGCTGAATGATTTGGTGGCTGGAGGATGAAGCCTTCTCTGTATTTGATGTTGAATCCGGATTTGGCACCATAGGAGCTTTTTGTCGAGCATCTTGGTCGACTGGTGGAACGGGGAGTTGCTCTGGAGCGAACTGACCAAGATTTGGCGGAAAGGAGCGGTTTTGCGAAGAATTTGGGGTGGGTGTGGGTGTGTCGACCTCCGGGATGGGTGAAAGGATGGAACTTGGGCGTGGTGGAGGTGTGATGAACTCTCTGCCATTACCTCGGTGTTGGGAAGGAGCGACTTGCGTACCTTGCTCGGGTGTGAGACGGTTGATGCTCGTTTGCATCTGCGACATCATCGTGGTGAGCATCTGCATCTGGTTGTGCATCGCGTCGAGAGAAGCTGTTGTCTCCACTTGATGTTTCTGCAGACGGCGACCCACCGAGCGCGCGTCGCGGTCGGCACGCTGCTGTGCTCGGATCGTGGCGAGCTCCGCATCCGTGGATGAAGCCGAGTGGGCAACCGATGAAGGGCGACCACGCTCGCGAGACAGAGATCGAGATCTGTCCGACGGCATGGTGGTGGCGGCGGCGCGAGATGTGGGGTTTTTGGGCTGGTTGTTCTAGGATGGATCTGTGGAGATGAGGGTTTGGGAGGGACGGAAACACCCTCGGCTGTAGGTCCGGAGACCGTCGGCTACTGATACCACTTGTCAGGCCATGGATCGGCCGTGGATCGGGGGAGGAGAGCGAGCAAGGAGGAAGAAGGGCTAGCGAGGCCCAGACGCCGCCGTGAGCTTGCGAAGGAAGAAATATACAGTGAAATATAAATGATATTATTGCTTGGTTTCCACCCATCCACCCCTACCTGTCTCTTATAGCCACGAGACAGGCCCAAGCAGTTCATTACAAGAGATAAGGTTTAATTAAAGACAACAAGCTTAAGCTAATGACTAAGGAACGTGGCCCTCGTCAGGCCGTTGGATGTGCTCGCAATGGTCAGGCCTGACAGTTTTTGTTTGAATAAAATGGATCCTAGCATTCATTGTGTGGGAGAGAGACACGCTCCGCTGTTGCATATGGACAAATATGTCCTTAGGCTTTACTCATAGTATTCATGGCGAAGGTTGAATCTTCTTCGTTAAATTGTTATATGGTTGGAATCGGGAAATGCTACATGTAGTAATTCTAAAATGTCTTGAATAATTTGATACTTGGCAATTGTTGTGCTCATGTTTAAGCTCTTGCATCATATACTTTGCACCAATTAATGAAGAAACACCTAGAGCTTGCTAAATTGGTTTGCATATTTGGTCTCTCTAAAGTCTAGATAATTTCTAGTATTGAGTTTTGAACAACAAGGAAGACGGTGTAGAGTCTTATAATGTTTACAATATGTCTTTTATGTGAGTTTTGTTGCACCGTTCATCCTTGTGTTTGTTTCAAATAACCTTGCTAGCCTAAACCTTGTATCGAGAGGGAATACTTCTCATGCATCCAAAATCCTTGAGCCAACCACTATGCCATTTGTGTCCACCATACCTACCTACTACATGGTATTTCTCAGCCATTCCAAAGTAAATTGCTTGAGTGCTACCTTTAAAATTTCCATTCTTTACCTTTACAATATATAGCTCATGGGACAAATAGCTTAAAAACTATTGTGGTATTGAATATGTACTTATGCACTTTATCTCTTATTAAGTTGCTTGTTGTGCGATAACCATGCTTCTGTGGACGCCATCAACTACTATTTGTTGAATATCATGTGAGTTGCTATGCATGTCCGTCTTGTCACGAAGTAAGAGAGATCTACCACCTTAATGGTTGGAGCATGCATATTGTTAGAGAAGAACATTGGGCCGCTAACTAAAGCCATGAATCATGGTGGAAGTTTCGAGTTTTGGACATATATCCTCAATCTCATATGAGAATACTAATTGTTGCCACATGCTTATGCATTAAAGAGGAGTCCATTATCCGTTGTCCATGTTGTCCCGTGTATGGATGTCTAAGTTGAGAATAATCAAAAGCGAGAAATCCAAAATGCGAGCTTTCTCCTTAGACCTTTGTACGAGGCGGCATGGAGGTACCCCATTGTGACACTTGGTTAAAACATGTGTATTGCGATGATCCGGTAGTCCAAGCTAATTAGGACAAGGTGCGGGCACTATTAGTATACTATGCATGAGGCTTGCAACTTGTAAGATATAATTTACATAGCTCATATGCTTTATTACTACCGTTGACAAAATTGTTTCTTGTTTTCAAAATAAAAGCTCTAGCACAAATATAGCAATCGATGCTTTCCTCTTTGAAGGACCTTTCTTTTACTTTTATGTTGAGTCAGTTTCACCTATTTCTCTCCACCTCAAGAAGCAAACACTTGTGTGAATTATGCATTGATTCCTACATACTTGCATATTGCACTTGTTATATTACTCTATGTTGACAATTATCCATGAGATATACATGTTATAAGTTGAAAGCAACCGCTGAAACTTAATCTTCCTTTGTGTTGCTTCAATACCTTTACTTTGATTTATTGCTTTATGAGTTAACTCTTATGCAAGACTTATTGATGCTTGTCTTGAAGTACTATTCATGAAAAGTCTTTGCTTTATGATTCATTTGTTTACTCATGTCATTACCATTGTTTTGATCGCTCGTATTCATTACATATGCTTACAATAGTATGATCAAGGTTATGATGGCATGTCACTCCGGAAATTATCTTTGCTATCGTTTACTCGCTCGGGACGAGCGGAACTAAGCTTGGGGATGCCGATACGTCTCCGACGTATCGATAATTTCTTATGTTCCATGCTACATTATTGATGATATCTACATGTTTTATACACATTATATGTCGTATTTTTGCATTTTCCGGCACTAACCTATTAACGAGATGCCGAAGAGCCAGATGCTGTTTTCTGCTGTTTTTGGTTTCAGAAATCCTACAAAGGAAATATTCTCGGAATTGGACGAAATCAACGCCCAGGGTCCTATTTTTGCACGAAGCTTCCAGAAGACCGAGGGGGAAAGGAAGTGGGGCCACGAGGCGCCGACACGCCAGGGCGGCGCGGCCTGGCCCTTGGCCGCGCCAGCCTGGCGTGTGGGGCCCTCGTGTGGCCCCCCGCGTTGCCCTTCTGCCTACTTAAAGCCTTCGTCGCGAAACCCTCTGTACCGAGAGCCACGGTACGGAAAACCTTACTGAGGCGCCGCCGCCGCCAATCCCATCTCGGGGGATTCTGGAGATCACCTCCGGCACCCTGCCGGAGAGAGGGAATCATCTCCCGGAGGACTCTTCATCGCCATGATCGCCTCCGGAGTGATGAGTGAGTAGTTCACCCCTGGACTATGGGTCCATAGCAGTAGCTAGATGGTTGTCTTCTCCTCATTGTGCTTCATTGTTGGATCTTGTGAGCTGCCTAACATGATCAAGATCATCTATCTCGTAATACTATATGTTGTGTTTGTCGGGATCCGATGGATAGAGAATACTATGTTATGTTAATTATCAAGTTATTACCTATGTGTTGTTTATGATCTTGCATGCTCTCCGTTATTAGTAGAGGCTCGGCCAAGTTTTTGCTCTTAACTCCAAGAGGGAGTATTTATGCTCGATAGTGGGTTCATGCCTCCATTAAATCTGGGACAGATGACGTAAAGTTCTAAGGTTGTGGATGTCTGTTGCCACTAGGGATAAAAAATTGATGCTATGTCTAAGGATGTAGTTATTGATTACATTACGCACCATACTTAATGCAATTGTCTGTTGTTTTGCAACTTAATACCGGAAGGGGTTCGGATGATAACCCGAAGGTGGACTTTTAGGCATAGATGCATGTCTGGATAGCGGTCTATGTACTTTGTCGTAATGCCCAATTAAATCTCACTATATTTATCATATCATGTATGTGCATTGTTATGCCCTCTCTATTTGTCAATTGCCCGACCGTAATTTGTTCACCCAACATGCTTTTATCTTATGGGAGAGACACCTCTAGTGAACCGTGGACCCCGGTCCTATTCTTTACATCGCATACAATCTACTACAATACTTGTTTTACCGTTTTCTCGCAAACAATCATCTTCCACACAATACGGTTAATCCTTTGTTACAAGCAAGCCGGTGAGATTGACAACCTCACTCGTTTCGTTGGGGCAAAGTACTTTGGTTGTGTTGTGCAGGTTCCACGTTGGCGCCGGAATCCCCGGTGTTGCGCCGCATTACATTCCGCCACCATCAACCTTCAACGTGCTTCTTGGCTCCTCCTGGTTCGATAAACCTTGGTTTCTTTCTGAGGGAAAACTTGCTACTGTCTGCATCACACCTTCCTCTTGGGGTTCCCAACGGACGTGTGTCAACTGCACGCATCAGCTACCTCACGGGAGGCCGCACACATGGTTTCTGTGCAAAACGGCTCTACCCGGGCCACAAAGTGGGCAGCCAACTGCTGCTGGCGTGGGAGGCAGCTCCTTGTGACGGTAAAGCACACGTTCGTTGGGAACCCCAAGAGGAAGGTATGATGAGTACAACAACAAGTTTTCCCTCAGTAAGAAACCAAGGTTTATCGAACCAGTAGGAGATGCAGGCTGATACATCTCTAACGTATCTATAATTTCTGATGTTCCATGCTAGTTTTATGACAATACCTACATGTTTTGTTCACACTTTATATTTATGAATTTTCTAGAACTAACCTATTAACAAGATGCCGAAGCACCAGTTCCTGTTTTCTGCTGTTTTTGGTTTCAGAAATCCTACACATGAAATATTCTCGGAATTGGACGAGACAAAAGCCCACGGCCCTATTTTCCTCAGAGGGTTCCAGAACATCGAAGGAGAGTCGGAGGCGGCCAGCAGGGGACCCACACCATAGGGGGGCCCGGGCCCACCCCTGGCCGCGCTGCCATGTGGTGTGGGCACCCCCTGGCTCCTCCGAGGCCGCCCTTCCGCCTATATATTCTTCCATTCGCGAAAACCCTAAGGAGTCAAGTCATATTCCACGAAGAGTTCCGTACCCGCCTCCATCGCGAAGACAAGTTTCGGGGGATAGAATCTCTGTTCCGGCACACCGCCGGGACGGGGAATTGCCCCCGGAGTCATCTCCATCGACACCACCGCCATCTTCATCGCCGTTGCTGTCTCCCATGATGAGGAGGGAGTAGTTCTCCCTCGAGGCCGAGGGCTCTACCGGTAGCTATGTGGTTCATCTCTCTCTCCCATGGTGTGATCTTTATGTGATCATGAGCTTTGTATCACTATTAATCTATGTGCTACTCTAGTGATGTTATTAAAGTAGTCTATTCCTCCTCCATGATGTAAAGTTGACAGTGTGTGCATCATGTAGTACTTGGCGTAGGTTATGATTGTAATCTCTTGTAGGTTATGAAGTTAAGTATTACTATGATAATATTGATGCGATCTATTCCCCCTTTCATAGCTATTGGTGACAGTGTGTATGCTATGTTAGTACTCGGTCTAAATTGCAACGGTCTATTATGCACTCTAGAGGTTACTTTAATATGAACTCCGGATGTTGTGGAGCTTGTTTACTCTGGCTTGAGGTGTGCTTTTGTAGCCCTACACAATGAATGGTGTTTGTTATCCAACAAGAGAGTGTGAGAAAGTAGCATTTATTTATTCAGTTATGTGATCATTGTTGAGAGTGTCCACTAGTGAAAGTATGATCCCTAGGCCTTGTTTCTAAGCATTGAAACACCGTTTCCAACAAGTTCCGCTACATGTTCGCTTGCTGCCATTTTTATTTCAGATTGCAATTACTACTTACAATCATCCATATTACTTGTATTTCACTATCTCTTCGCCGAACTAGTGCACCTATACATCTGACAAGTGTATTAGGTGTGTTGGGGACACAAGAGAATTCTTGTATCTTAATTGCAGGGTTGCTTGAGAGGAATGATGCGTGCAGTTGACACACGTCCGTTGGGAACCCCAAGAGGAAGGTGTGATGCGTACATTAGCAAGTTTTCCCTCAGTAAGAAACCAAGGTTATCGAACCAGTAGGAGTCAAGGAACACGTGAAGGTTGTTGGTGACGGAGTGTAGTGCGGCGCAACACCAGGGATTCCGGCGCCAACGTGGAACCCGCATAACACAATCAAAGTACTTTGCCCCAACGTAACAGCTGAGGTTGTCAATCTCACCGGCTTGCCGTAAACAAAGGATTAACCGTATAGTGTGGAAGATGATGTTTGTTTGCGAAGAACAATGAAAGAACAAGTATTGCAATGAGATTGTATTTCAGATGTAAAGAATGGACCGGGGTCCACAGCTTCACTAGTGGTGTTTCTCCCATAAGATAAATAGCATGTTGGGTGAACAAATTACAGTTGGGCAATTGACAAATAGAGAGGGCATAACAATGCACATACATATCACGATGACTACTATGAGATTTAATCAGGGCATTACGACAAAGTACATAGACCGCTATCCAGCGATGCATCTATGCCTAAAAAGTCCACCTTCGGGTTAGCATCCGCACCCCTTCCAAGTATTAAGTTGCAAACAACGGACAATTGCATTAAGTATGGTGCGTAATGTAAACAACACAAATATCCTTAGACAAAGCATTGATGTTTTATCCCTAGTGGCAACAAGCACATCCACAACCTTAGAACTTTCCGTCACTCGTCCTGCATTCAATGGAGGCATGAACCCACTATCGAGCATAAATACTCCCTCTTGGAGTTACAAGTATCAACTTGGCCAGAGCCTCTACTAGCAACGGAGAGAATGCAAGAACATAAACAACACATATGATAGATTGATAATCAACTTGACATAGTATTCCATATTCATCGGATCCCAACAAACACAACATGTAGCATTACAAATAGATGATCTTGATCATGATAGGCAGCTCACAAGATCTAACATGATAGCACAATGAGGAGAAGACAACCATCTAGCTACTGCTATGGACCCATAGTCCAGGGGTGAACTACTCACACATCAATCCGGAGGCGATCATGGCGATGAAGAGTCCTCTGGGAGATGATTCCCCTCTCTGGCAGGGTGCCGGAGGCGATCTCCTGAAT
Source organism: Lolium rigidum (assembly GCF_022539505.1). NCBI lineage: Eukaryota > Viridiplantae > Streptophyta > Magnoliopsida > Poales > Poaceae > Lolium > Lolium rigidum. The sequence continues at coordinate 95,111,370 of NC_061511.1, read as the reverse complement.
CCCCCGAGATGGGATTGGCGGCGGTTGCGTCTCTGGAAGGTTTTCCGTATCGTGGCTCTCGGTACAGGGGTTTTCGTGACGAAGGCTTTAAGTAGGCGGAAGGGTAGGGTTGGAGGCGGCGCGAGGGGCCCACACCATAGGGCGGCGCGGGCCCCCCTCTAGCCGCGCCGGCCTATGGTCTGGCCACCTCGTGGCCCCACTTTGTATCTCCTTCGGTCTTCTGGAAGCTTCGTGGAAAAATAAGACCCTGGGCGTTGATTTCGTCCAATTCTGAGAATATTTCCTTTGTAGGATTTCTGAAACCAAAAACAGCAACTGGCTCTTCGGCATCTCGTCAATAGGTTAGTGCCGGAAAATGCATAATAATGACATAAAGTGTGTATAAAACATGTGAGTATCATCATAAAAGCAGCCTGGAACATAAGAAATTATTGATACGTTTGAGACGTATCAAGGAATATCTTTGACCTCTACCTCCCTGAGTTCGATAAACCTTGGGTGATTCACTTAAGGGAAACTTGCCGCTGTTCTACAAACCTCTGCTCTTGGAGGCCCAACACTGTCTACAAGAATAGAAGCACACGTAGACATCAAAGGCCACGTGAAGGTTGTTGGTGAAGGAGTGTAGTGCGGCGCAACACCAGTGATTCCGGCGCCAACGTGGAACCTGCACAACACCATCAAACTACTTTGCCCCAACTTAACAGTGAGGTTGTCAATCTCACCGGCTTGCTGAAAACAAAGGATTAAACGTATGGTGTGGAGAATGATGTTTGCTTGCAAAGAACAACAAAGAACAATGATTGCAGTAGGTTGTATTTCAGATGTAAAGAATGGACCGGGGTCCACAGTTCACTAGTGGTGTCTCTTCAATAAGATAAATAGCATGTTGTGTGAACAAATTACAGTTGGGCAATTGACAAATAGACAAGCATATACATATCATGATGACTACTATGAGATTTACTTAGGGCATTACGACAAAGAACATAGACCGCCATCTAGCATGCATCTATGCCTAAAAAGTCCACCTTCAGGTTAGTATCCACACCCCTTCCAGTATTAAGTTGCAAACAACAGACAATTGCATTAAGTACTGTGTGTAATGTAAACAACACAAATATCTATAGACAAAGCATTGATGTTTTATCCCTAGTGGCAACAGCACATCCACAACCTTAGAACTTTCTGTCACTGTCCCAGATTCAATGGAGGCATGAACCCACTATCTAGCAAAAATACTCCCTCTTGGAGTCACAAGTATCAACTTGGCCAGAGCCTCTACTAGCAACGGAGAGCATGCAAGAACATAAATACATATATGATAGATCAATAATCAACTTGACATAGTATTCCATATTCATCGGATCCCAACAAACACAACATGTAGCATTACAAATAGATGATCCTGATCATGATAGGCAGCTCACAAGATCTAAACATGATAGCACAAGAGGAGAAGACAACCATCTAGCTACTGCTATGGACCCGTAGTTCAAGGATGAACTACTCACGCATCAGTCCGGAGGCGGGCATGATGATGTAGAGCCCTCCGGTGATGATTCCCCTCTCCGGCAGGGTGCCGGAGACGATCTTCTGAACCCCCCGAGATGGGGTTGACGGCGGCGGCTTCTCTGGAACTTTTCTCGTATCGTGGCTCTCGGTAATAGGGTTTTCGCGACGGAAGGAATATATAGGCGAAGGGGCAGAGTCGGGGGACGCCCGAGGGGTCCACCCCATATGGCAGCGCGGCCAGGGGTGGGGCCGCGCCCCACTATGGTGTGGCCGCCTCGCGTCCCCTCTTCGTCTCCTCTTCGGTGTTCTGGAAGGCTCCGTGGAAAATAAGACCGTGGGCTTTTGTTTCGTCCAATTCCGAGAATATTTCCTGTGTAGGATTTCTGAAACCAAAAACAGCAGAAAACAGGAACTGGCATTGAGACATCTTGTTAATAGGTTAGTCCCGGAAAATGGATAAAAACATTATAAAGTATGACTAAAATATGTTGGTATTGTCATAAAACTAGCATGGAACATAAGAAATTATAGATACGTTGGAGACGTATCACCAACCCTTGGGTGACCCCATGTTGTGGGCACTGGTGCACCATGTCATCCCACCCACTCCAATCCATGGGTTTAGCATTTTGTATGTGTGAATGCCCATGTTCATGTGCTGTAGACCCCTCAAATATAGGGTTCTCGTCAGAAAAAGGTGTCAAAACAGTGGATCATCTAATGGTGTGTGTGCAAAGTGGTCCCACCTTTTGGGAGCTGCTTCACCATGGCATGCAAACACCACTTACATCGCCATCCATGCACGAAAGCATGTGATCCTTGCCTACCTACCTCACGGGAGCCCGCACACATGGTTTCTGTGCAAAACGGCTCTACCCGGGCCACAAAGTGGGCAGCCAACCCTTGGGTGACCCCATGTTGTGGGCACTGGTGCACCATGTCATCCCACCCACTCCAAGCCATGGGTTTAGCATTTTGCATGTGTGAATGCCCATGTTCATGTGGTCTAGACCCCTCAAATTTAGGGTTCTCGTCAGAAAAAGGTGGCAAAACAGTGGATCGTCTGACGGTGTGTGTGCAAAGTGGTCCCACCTTTTGGGAGCTGCTTCACCATGGCATGCAAACACCACTTACATCACCATCCATGGACGAAAGCATGTGCTCCTTGCCTAGCTACCTCACGGGAGGGCGCACACTTGGTTTCTGTGCAAAACGGCTCTACCCGGCCACAAAGTGGGCCGCCAACCCTTGGGTGACCCCATGTTGTGGGCACTGGTGCACCATGTCATCCCACCCACTCCAAGCCATGGGTTTAGTATTTTGCATGTGTGAATGCCCATGTTCATGTGGTGTAGACCCCTCAAATATAGGGTTCTCGTCAGAAAAAGGAGTCAAAACAGTGGATCGTCTGACGGTGTGTGTGCAAAGTGGTCCCACCTTTTGGGAGCTGCTTCACCATGGTATGAAAACACCACTTACATCAACATCCATGGACGAAAGCATGTGCTACTTCCCTAGCTACCTCACGGGAGGCCGCACACATGGTTTATGTGCAAATCGGCTCTACCCGGGCCACAAAGTGGGCAACCAACCCTTGGCTGACCCCATGTTGTGGGCACTTGTGCACCATGTCATCCCACCCACTCCAAGCCATGGGTTTAGCATTTTGCATGTGTGAATGCCCATGTTCATGTGGTGTAGACCCCTCAAATATAGGGTTCTCGTCAGAAAAAGGTGTCAAAACAGTGGATCGTCTGACGGTGTGTGTGCCAAGTGGTCCCATCTTTTGGGAGCTTCTTCACCATGGCATGCAAACACCACTTACATCACCATCCATGGACGAAAGCATGTGCTCCTTTCCTAGCTACCTCACGGGAGGCCGCACACATGGTTTCTGTGCAAAACGGCTCTACCCGGGCCACAATGTGGGCAGCCAACCCTTGGGTGACCCCATGTTGTGGGCACTGGTGCACCATGTCATCCCACCCACTCCAAGCCATGGGTTTAGCATTTTTCATGTGTGAATGCCCATGTTCATGTGGTGTAGACCCCTCAAATATAGGGTTCTCGTTAGAAAAAGGTGTCAAAACAGTGGATCGTCTGATGGTGTGTGTGCAAAGTGGTCCCACCTTTTGGGAAATGCTTCACCATGGCATGCAAACACCACTTACATCACCATCCATGGACGAAAGCATGTGCTCCTTGCCTAGCTACCTCACGGGAGGCCGCACACATGGTTTCTGTGCAAAACGGCTCTACCCGGGCCACAAAGTGGGCAGCCAACCCTTGGGTGACCCCATGTTGTGGGCACTAGTGCACCATGTCATCCCACCCACTCCAAGACATGGTTTTAGCATTTTGCATGTGTGAATGCCCATGTTCATGTGGTGTAGACCCCTCAAATATAGGGTTCTCGTCAGAAAAAGGTGTCAAAACAGTGGATCATCTGACAGTGTGTGTGCAAAGTGGTCCCACCTTTTGGGAGCTGCTTCACCATGGCATGAAAACACCACTTACATCACTATCCATGGACAAAAGCATGTGATCCTTGCCTAGCTACCTCACGGGAGGCTGCACACATGGTTTCTGTGCAAAACGGCTCTACCCGGGCCACAAAGTGGGCAGCCAACCCTTGGGTGACCCCATGTTGTGGGCACTGGTGCACCATGTCATCCCACCCACTCCAAGCCATGGGTTTAGCATTTTTCATGTGTGAATGCCCATGTTCATGTGGTGTAGACCCCTCAAATATAGGGTTCTCGTCAGAAAAAGGTGTCAAAACAGTGGATCGTTTGACGGTGTGTGTGCAAAGTGGTCCTACCTTTTGGGAGCTGCTTCACCATGGCATGCAAACACCACTTACATCACCATCGATGGACGAAAGCATGTGCTCTTTGCCTAGCTACCTCACGGGAGGCCGCACACATGGTTTCTGTGCAAAACGACTCTACCCGGGCCAAAAGTGGGCAGCCAACCCTTGGGTGACCCCATGTTGTGGGCACTGGTGCACCATGTCATCCCACCCACTCCAAGCCATGGGTTTAGCATTTTGCATGTGTGAATGCCCATGTTCATGTGGTGTAGACCCCTCAAATATAGGGTTCTTGTCAGAAAAGGTGTCAAAACAGTGGATCGTCTGACGGTGTGTGTGCAAAGTGGTCCCACCTTTTGGGAGCTGCTTCACCATGGCATGCAAACACCACTTACATCACCATCCATGGACGAAAGCATGTGCTCCTTGCCTAGCTACCTCACGGAGGCCGCACACATGGTTTCTGTGCAAAACGGCTCTACCCGGGCCACAAAGTGGGCTGCCAACCCTTGGGTGACCCCATGTTGTGGGCACTGGTGCACCATGTCATCCCACCCACTCCAAGCCATGGGTTTAGAATTTTTCATGTGTGAATGCCCATGTTCATGTGGTGTAGACCCCACAAATATAGGGTTCTCGTTAGAAAAAGGTGTCAAAACAGTGGATCGTCTGACGTTGTGTGTGCAAAGTGGTGCCACCTTTTGGGAGCTGCTTCACCATGGCATGAAAATACCACTTACATCACCATCCATGGACGAAATCATGTGCTCCTTGCCTAGCTACCTCACGGGAGGCCGCACAAATGGTTTCTGTGCAAAACGGCTCTACCCGGGCACAAAGTGGGCAGCCAACCCTTGGGTGACCCCATGTTGTGGGCACTGGTGCACCATGTCATCCCACCCACTTTAAGTCATGGGTTTAGCATTTTTCATGTGTAAATGCCCATGTTCATGTGGTGTAGACCCCTCAAATATAGGGTTCTCGTCAGAAAAAGGAGTCAAAACAGTGGATCGTCTGACGCTGTGTGTGCAAAGTGGTCCCACCTTTTGGGAGCTGCTTCACCATGGAATGAAAACACCACTTACATCACCATCCATGGATGAAAGCATGTGATACTTGCCTAGCTACCTCACGGGAGGCCGCACACATGGTTTATGTGCAAAACGGCTCTACCCGGGCCACAAAGTGGGCAACCAACCCTTGGGTGACCCCATGTTGTGGGCACTGGTGCACCATGTCATCCCACCCACTCCAAGCCATGGGTTTGGAATTTTGCATGTGTGAATGCCCATGTTCATGTGGTGTAGACCCCTCAAATATAGGGTTCTCGTCAGAAAAAGGTGTCAAAACAGTGGATCGTCTGACGGTGTGTGTGCTAAACAGCTGATTCACCATGGCATGCAAACACCACTTACATCACCATCCATGGACGAAAGCATGTGATCCTTGCCTAGCTACCTCACGACACTACAAGAAAAGTTCTGATAGACAACGTCTCAAAATCGTCCGCTAAGGGGTATTTTTCGTCGCCTATGGGCCTAACCCGACGATATGGGTTCTGTTGTGGAA
>NC_061511.1:95094396-95105374 GCF_022539505.1 Lolium rigidum | reverse complement strand
CGTTGTTTTTGCTGTTTTTGGTTTCAGAAATCCTAGTAACGAAATATTCTCGGAATCGGACGAAATCAACGCCCAGGTTCCTATTTTTCCCGGAACCATCCAGAACACACGAGAAGGGCCAGAGAAGGGGGACAGGGCCACCAGACCTATTTAAGCCGTCGTGACCTAAAACTTCGATACCAATTGACGAAACTCCAGAAAGACTCCAGGGGCGCCGCCACCGTCACGAAACTCCAATTCGGGGGACAGAACTCTGTTCCGGCACCCTGCCGGAGCGGGGAAGTGCCCCCGGAAGGCTTCTCCATCGACACCGCTGCCATCTCCATCGCCACCGCTGCCATCTCCACCGCCATCTTCATCACCGCTGCTGCTCCCATGAGGAGGGAGTAGTTCTCCATCGAGGCTCGGGGCTGTACCGGTAGCTATGTGGTTAATCTCTCTCCATGTACTTCAATACAATGATCTCATGAGCTGCTTTACATGATTGAGATTCATCTGAGTTTTGTATCACTACTATCTATGTGCTACTCTAGCAAAGTTATTAAAGTAGTTCTATTCCTCCTGCACGTGTGTAAAGGTGACAGTGCGTGCACCGTGTTAGTACTTGGTTTATGCTATGATCATGATCTCTTGTAGATTGAGAAGTTAACTATTGCTATGATAATATTGATGTGATCTATTCCTCCTACATATGCATGAAGGTGACAGTGTGCATGCTATGCTAGTACTTGGTTTAGTACTGTTGATCTATCTTACACTAAAGGTTACTAAAACATGAGCATTATTGTGGAGCTTGTTAACTCCGGCATTGAGGGTTCGTGTAATCCTACGCAATGTGTTCATCATCCAACAAAGTGTAGAGTATGCATTTATCTATTACTGTTATGTGATCAATGTTGAGAGTGTCCACTAGTGAAAGTGTAATCCCTAGGCCTTGTTCCTAAATACTGCTGAGTTACTACTTGCTTGTTTACTACTGCTGCGTTACTACTCGCTGCGTTACTACTTGCTTGTTTACTGTCACAGGCGAGCACTTTTCTGCCGTTGCTACTACTTATTCATACCACCTGTATTTCACTATCTCTTCGCCGAACTAGTGCACCTATTAGGTGTGTTGGGGACACAAGAGACTTCTTGCTTTGTGGTTGCGGGGTTGCATGAGAGGGATATCTTTGACCTCTTCCTCCCTGAGTTCGATAAACCTTGGGTATCCACTTAAGGGAAACTTGCTGCTGTTCTACAAACCTCTGCTCTTGGAGGCCCAACACTGTCTACAAGAATAGAAGCTCCCGTAGACATCAGTTACCAGTACCACAATGGTTAGTACACTGGGAAAACATGACAACAACAGAAGCCACCTGGGAGGATGTCTCGTTCATGCAGAGGGCATTTCCAGAATTCAAGCCTTGAAGTCTTGTCTCAAAGGGGGGGCTCTGTCAGGCCTGACCATTGCGAGCACATCCAACGGCCTGACGAGGGCCACGTTCCTTAGTCATTAGCTTAAGCTTGTTGTCTTTAATTAAACCTTATCTCTTGTAATGAACTGCTTGGGCCTGTCTCGTGTCTATAAGAGACAGGTAGGGGTGGATGGGTGGAAATCCAAGCAATAATATCATTTATATTTCACTGTATATTTCTTTCTTCGCAAGCTCACGGCGGCGTCTGGGCCTCGCTAGCCCTTCTTCCTCCTTGCTCGCTCTTCTTCCCCAGTCACGGCCGATCCATGGCCTGACAAAAACAAAAACAAAAACAAACCGACGCTCCAAGCAAAGTACATAAGATGTGACTGAATAAAAATATAGTTTCAGGGGAGGAACCTGATAATGTTGTCGATGAAGAAGGGGATGCCTTGGGCATCCCCAAGCTTAGACGCTTGAGTCTTCTTAAAATATGCGAGGGGTGAACCACGGGGGCATCCCCAAGCTTAGAGCTTTCACTCTCCTTGATCATATTGCATCATACTCCTCTCTTGATCCTTGAAAACTTCCTCCACACCAAACTCGAAACAACTCATTAGAGGGTTAGTGGACAATAAAAATTAACATGTTCAGAGGTGACACAATCATTCTTAACACTTCTGGACATTGCATAAAGCTACTGGACATTAATGGATCAAAGAAATTCATCCAACATAGCAAAAGAGGCAATGCGAAATAAAAGGCAGAATCTGTCAAAACAGAACGATCCGTAAAGATGGATTTTATTGAGGCACCAGACTTGCTCAAATGAAAATGTCCAAATTGAATGAAAGTTGCGTACATATCCGAGGATCACGCACGTAAATTGGCTTAATTTTCCGAGCTACCTACGAGTGAGGCAGGTCGAAATTCGTGACGGCGAAGAAATGCAGAATCGTGAGTAATCCAAATCTAGTATTCACTTTACTATCAAAGACTTTACTTGGCACAACAAAGCACAAAACTAATATAAGGAGAGGTTGCTACAGTAGTAAACAACTTCCAAGACTCAAATATAAAACAAAGTACTGTAGTAAAAACATGGGTTGTCTCCCATAAGCGCTTTTCTTTAACGCCTTTCAGCTAGGCGCAGAAAGTGTGAATCAAGTATTATCAAGAGATGAAGCATCAACATCATAATTTGCTCTAATAATAGAATCATAAGGTAACTTCATTCTTTTCCTAGGAGAGTGTTCCATACCTTTCTTGAGAGGAAATTGATATTTAATATTACCTTCCTTCATATCAATAGTACCACCAACGGTTCGAAGAAAAGGTCTTCCCAATATAATGGGGCAAGATGCATTGCATTCAATATCCAAGACAACAAAATCAACGGGGACAAGGTTATTGTTAACCATAATATGAACATTATCAACTCTCCCCAAAGGTTTCTTTTTAGCATTATCAGCGAGATTAACATCCATATAACAATTTTTCAATGGTGGCAAGTCAAGCATATCATAGACTTTCTTAGGCATAACGTAAATACTTGCACCAAGATCACATAAAGCATTACAATCAAAATCATTGACCCTCATTTTAATGATGGGCTCCCAACCATCTTCTAACTTCCTAGGAATAGAGGTTTCAAGTTTTAGTTTCTCTTCTCTAGCTTTTATGAGAGCATTTGTAATATGTTTTGTAAAGGCCAAATTTATAGCACTAGCATTAGGACTCTTAGCAATTTTTTGTAAGAACTTTATAACTTCAGAGATGTGACAATCATCAAAGTCTAAATCATTATGAGCTACAGCAATGGGATCATTGTTCCCAAGGTTGGAAAAAATTTCAGCAGTTTTATCACAAGCGATTTCAGCAGTTTTAGCAATTTCGAGTGAGTTTTGTACGCTTTGCACTAGGAACAGAAACATTGCCAACACCAATTATTTTACCATTGATAGTAGGAGGTGCAGCAACATGTGAATCATTAACATTACTAGTGGTGGTAATAGTCCAAACTTTAGCTACATTATTCTCTTTAGCTAGTTTTTCATTTTCTTCTCTATCCCACCTAGCACGCAATTCGGCCATTAATCTTATATTCTCATTAATTCTAACTTGGATGGCATTTGCTGTAGTAGTAATCTTATTATCAATATCCCTATTAGGCATAACTTTCAATTTTAAAAGATCAACATCAGAGGCAAGACTATCAACCTTAGAAGCGAGAATATCAATTTTATCGAGCTTTTCCTCAACAGATTTGTTAAAAGCAGGTTTGTGTACTAATAAATTCTTTAAGCATAGCTTCAAGACCAGGGGGTACACTCCTATTATTGTTGTAAGAATTCCCATAAGAATTACCATAACCATTACCATTAGCAGAAGGATATGGCATATAGTTATTACCAGAATTGTTCCTATAAGCATTGTTGTTGAAATTATTGTTTTTAATGAAATTCACATCAACATTTTCTTCTTGAGCAACCAATGAAGCTAAAGGAACATTATTTGGATCAACATTAGATCTACCATTCATAAGCATAGACATAATCACATCAATCTTATCACTCAGGGAGGAGGTTTCTTCAACAGAATTTACCTTCTTACCTTGTGGAGCTCTTTCCGTGTGCCATTCAGAGTAATTAATCATCATATTATCAAGGAGCTTTTTTGCTTCCCCAAGAGTGATGGACATAAAGGTACCTCCAGCAGCTGAATCCAATAGGTTCCGCGAAGAAAAGTTCGAGTCCCGCATAAAAGGTTTGGATGATCATCCAAGTAGTCGATCCATGGGTTGGGCAATTTTTAACCAAAGATTTCATTCTTTCCCAAGCTTGAGCAACATGTTCATTATCTAATTTTTTGAAATTCATTATGCTACTTCTCAAAGATATAATTTTAGCAGGGGGATAATATCTACCAATAAAAGCATCCTTGCATTTAGTCCATGAATCAATACTATTCTTAGGCAGAGATAGCAACCAATCTTTAGCTCTTCCTCTTAATGAGAAAGGAAACAATTTTAATTTTATAATATCACCATCTACATCTTTATACTTTTGCATTTCACACAATTCAACAAAATTATTGAGATGGGAAGCAGCATCGTCAGAACTAACACCAGAAAATTGCTCACGCATAACAAGATTCAGTAAAGCAGGTTTAATTTCAAAGAATTCTGCTGTAGTAGCAGGTGGAGCAATAGGTGTGCATAAGAAATCATTATTATTTGTGGTTGTGAAGTCACACAACTTAGTATTTTCAGGAGTGGCCATTTTAGCAGTAGTAAATAAAGCAAACTAGATAAAATAAATGCAAGTAACTAATTTTTTTGTGTTTTTGATATAGAGTGCAAGACAATAAATAAAGTAAAGCTAGCAACTAATTTTTTTGTGTTTTGATATAATGCAGCAAACAAAGTAGTAAATAAAATAAAGCAAGACAAAAACAAAGTAAAGAGTGGATTATGGAGACTCCCCTTGCAGCGTGTCTTGATCTCCCCGGCAACGGCGCCAGAAAAAGAGCTTGATGCGTGCAGTTGACACACGTCCGTTGGGAACCCCAAGAGGAAGGTGTGATGCAGACAGTAGCAAGTTTTCCCTCAGAAAGAAACCAAGGTTTATCGAACCAGGAGGAGCCAAGAAGCACGTTGAAGGTTGATGGTGGCGGAATGTAATGCGGCGCAACACCGGGGATTCGGCGCCAACGTGGAACCCGCACAACACAACCAAAGTACTTTGCCCCAGAGTGAAACAGTGAGGTTGTCAATCTCACCGGCTTGCTGTAACAAAGGATTAACCGTATTGTGTGGAAGATGATTGTTTGCAGAAAACAGTAAAACAAGTATTGCAATAGATTGTATGCGATGTAAAGAATAGGACCGGGGTCCACAGTTCACTAGAGGTGTCTCTCCCATACGATAAAAGCATGTTGGGTGAACAAATTACAGTCGGGCAATTGACAAATAGAGAGGGCATAACAATGCACATACATGATATGATAAATATAGTGAGATTTAATTGGGCATTACGACAAAGTACATAGACCGCTATCCAGCATGCATCTATGCCTAAAAAGTCCACCTTCAGGTTATCATCCGAACCCCTTCCAGTATTAAGTTGCAAAACAACAGACAATTGCATTAAGTATGGTGCGTAATGTAATCAATAACTACATCCTTAGACATACACTACTAGGAAAAGGCCTAGCCGTAAGATTGCTACCAGTGGCGCACATCTCTTTTGGTGCGTCACTGCTACTTAGCAGTGGCGCACCAAAAAGTGGTGCTCCACTGATATGAACATAGCAGTGGCGCACTACTTTTGAGGTGCGCCACTACTAAAGGTCGGCCAGATCCCACCCCTCCTCCAAACTTAGCAGTGGCGCACCACTTAGTGGTGCGCCATTGCTAACTCACATAGCAGTGGCGCACCTATGAATAGTAGGCCATTGCTAAGTATGAGTCTATATTATATATGAGGCCTAAAGTTAGCAGTGGCGCACCACATATAGGTGCGCCACTACTAGTTTAAATAGCAGTGGAGCACACGTATATGGTGCGCCACTACTAGTTTAAATAGCAGTGGAGCACATGTATATGGTGCGCCACTGTGTGCACGAAATTTCCACCACCGCACATGGCCTGGCAGGCCTGCCCCCACCACGCCATGCGCACAGGCACGGCACATGCGCGAAAAGTGACAGCCCACCGAGTACGCGTGGGGCCCAGTTGGCGACCGACGCTGCGCCTCGGTTCCTCCGCACGACTAGTGGTTCCTCCCTCAGCATCTCTCGCCTCGCCTCAGCACCTATCTCTCTCCCAGTCTTCCTCTACCTCCCGCCGCACCCAAATATGGCCACCTCGCGCCGCCGCCGCCGCTCCTCCTCTGCCGGCCCCGCCGCACGCGCGCTGGCCGCGGCCACCGCCACGCACCCAGGCCCATCCTCACCCTCACGCGCTTCGACGCGCCCCCGCTCCTCCGCCTCAAGGTCTCCGACTCCAGCGACTGCCCTGCCGCCGGCACCGCCCACCACCACCACCGCCTGCCGCGCCCGCGGGCCCTCATCGGCTCCCTCGCCTCCGTATGGCGCGAGGGGCTCTTCCTCGTGCGCTGCTCCGCCTTCGTCGCGGTCCTCTCCGTCGCCGCCGCGCTCTCCTGGTACGCGCAGCTCCACGCCCGGGCCTTCGTCGAGGCGCGGCTCCTTCCCGCGGCCTGCGAGCTGCTCGGGGACCTGCTCCAGCGGGAGGTCCGCGTCGGCAAGGTCCGCAGCGTCTCGACGCTCGGGATCGCGCTCCACACCTGCGCCGATTTGCCCGTCATCAAGATCTGGATCAGCCCCTTCGCCAGCCTCAGCAGGGGCAGGGTCGTGGTCGACGCCCTGCTCTCCGACCCCACCGCCCTCGTCGTCCAGAAGAAGGATTCCTCGCCGCCACCGTTCTGCCGCCAGCCAACCGACCCTCGCTCGCTCCTGCTGCTCTCCCTCGAGCCGCTACTGCTCCTCTCCATGGGGGCAGCCGCCGGCACCGGCGCAGAGGCAACACCGACGGCCTGGATCATGGGTGGACCTCGTCGAACTCCGCCGGCGTCCGACCAGATCGAGGACGAGCGCGGGGGGCTCCGCCACGGAGGACTTGATTGATTTTCTTTGTTCTTTTTAGGGTTCTAGATGCAAAGTTTAGAAACTTTATTTGTATTTTGTCATTTGGATCCTGTAATTACAATGGTTTATAATAATAGAATAAATGTGCTTTTTATCGATGCGTCAACTCACCTGCACAATACCACAACCAGGTCCCACGTGGCCTTTTTTTTATTTTTCAATTTATTCAACAAGGAGTGGCGCACCCCAAACGATGCAGTGGCGCACTAGGTAACTTTAGGAGTGGCGCACCCCATAGCAATACAGTGGCGCATCCAGTTACTTTAGGAGTGGCGCACCCTTTTACTTACTAGTGGAGCACCTACTAGTGCGCCACTGCTGTATAACTTAGTAGTGGCGCACCACTAGTGCGCCACTACTAAAAGTTAGCAGTGGCGTGATATTAGTGGCGCACCACTAGTGCGCCACTGATAAGCAAAACAGGTGCGCCACTGATAAGTTGTTTTCTAGTAGTGATAGCATCAATGTTTTATCCCTAGTGGCAACAGCACATCCACAACCTTAGAACTTTCTGTCACTGTCCCAGATTTAATGGAGGCATGAACCCACTATCGAGCATAAATACTCCCTCTTGGAGTTAAGAGCAAAAACTTGGCCAGAGCCTCTACTAATAACGGAGAGCATGCAAGATCATAAACAACACGTAGGTAATAACTTGATAATTAACATAACATAGTATTCTCTATCCATCGGATCCCGACAAACACAACATATAGTATTACAGATAGATGATCTTGATCATGTTAGGCAGCTCACAAGATCCAACAATGAAGCACAATGAGGAGAAGACAACCATCTAGCTACGCTATGGACCCATAGTCCAGGGGTGAACTACTCACTCATCACTCCGGAGGCAATCATGGCGATGAAGAGTCCTCCGGGAGATGATTCCCCTCTCCGGCAGGGTGCCGGAGGTGATCTCCAGAATCCCCCGAGATGGGATTGGCGGTGGCGGCGTCTCAGTAAGGTTTTCCGTATCGTAGCTCTCGGTACAGAGGGTTTCGCGACGAAGGCTTTGTTATCACCAGAATTTGACCGGATCAGAGGTGGGCCGCGATTAAAGATGGGCTTGAAGAATATACATGGAAGAAATACATGAATCGGCCTTATATGCAAAGTCTGGGCTAGTTTGCCCGTGTATCTGTAATATATTAGGATACGTGTCAGTTAGATAGAATTTGGCTCGTGCACGGTTGGGATTATTCTCACGTTAGAAAGTCTACGGACTATAAATATGTATCTAGGGTTTATGAAATAAACAACAATCACGTTCACCACAAACCAATCTAGGCGCATCGCCAACTCCCTTGTCTCGAGGGTTTTCTTCCGGGTAAACATCATGCTGCCTAGATCGCATCTTGCGACAGTACACGTTTATTCGTTGTTCATGCGTTGCTCGTGCTGAAGCCTTGTTGATGGCGAGCAACGTAGTTATCATAGATGTGTTAGGGTTAGCATTGTTTCATAGTGTCATATGCTTTCGTCCGTGCAACCCTTAGACGTCTAGCCGTCCTTACACCTATCTTAGGTGTAAGGGCGGCACCCCGCTTGATCATTATTTAGTAGATCCGATCCGTTATGATTGCTCCTTGTTCTTCAAGGATTAGTTTAATATCTGCATAGTTAGGCCTTACAAACGGGTTGAAGGATCCAGTGGCGCGTAGGGTGTAGTTTGCTAGCCCTAGACAGGATGTTCCGGGGATCAACTTCATGTTGGTTTTTAGGCCTTGTCTAGGGTCGGTTTACGATCACCGTGCGTGGCTGATACGTCTCCGACGTATCGATAATTTCTTATGTTCCATGCCACATTATTGATGATATCTACATGTTTTATGCATACTTTATGTCATATTTATGCGTTTTCCGGAACTAACCTATTGACGAGATGCCGAAGGGCCGGTTCATGTTTCTGCTGTTTTTGGTTTCAGAAATCCTAGTAACGAAATATTCTCGGAATTGGACGAAATCAACGCCCGGGTTCCTATTTTACCCGGAAGCATCCGGAACACCCGAGAGCCGCCGAGAGAGGGGGCACGGAGCCCATCGGACCATAGGCCGGCGCGGCCTGGGGGTGGCCCGCGCCCCCCTATGGTGTCGTCGCCCCGTTGACCTTCTGACGCCGCCTCTTCGCCTATATAAAGCCCCTCGACCTAAAACCTCGAGACGGAAAAACCACGGTACGAGAAACCTTCCAGAGCCGCCGCCATCGCGAAGCCAAGATCTGGGGGACAGGAGTCTCTGTTCCGGCACGCCGCCGGGACGGGGAAGTGCCCCGGAAGGCTCCTCCATCGACACCACCGCCATCTTCATCAACGCTGCTTGTCTCCCATGAGGAGGGAGTAGTTCTCCATCGAGGCTCGGGGCTGTACCGGTAGCTATGTGGTTCATCTCTCTCCTATCTACTTCAATACAATAATCTCATGAGCTGCCTTACATGATTGAGATTCATATGATGATGCTTGTAATCTAGATGTCGTTATGCTAGTCAAGTGGGTTTTACTTATGTGATCTCCGGAGACTCCTTGTCCCACGTGTGTAAAGGTGACGAGTGTGTGCACCGTGTGGGTCTCTTAGGCTATATTTCACGGAATACTTATTCACTCGTTATGAATGGCATAGTGAAGTGCTTATTTATATCTCTTTATGATTGCAATGTGTTTTGTATCACAATTTATCTGTGTGCTACTCTAGTGATGTTATTAAAGTAGTTTTATTCCTCCTGCACGGTGTAATGGTGACAGTGTGTGCATCCGTGTTAGTAATTGGCGTAGGCTATGATTATGATCTCTTGTAGATTATGAAGTTAACTATTGCTATGATGGTATTGATGTGATCTATTCCTCCTACATAGTGTGAAGGTGACAGTGTGCATGCTATGTTAGTACTTGGTTTAGTTGTGTTGATCTGTTATGCACTCTAAGGTTATTTAAATATGAACATTGAATTGTGGAGCTTGTTAACTCCGGCATTGAGGGTTCGTGTAATCCTACGCAATGGTGTTCATCATCCAACAAAAGAGTGTAGAGTATGGATTTATCTATTCTGTTATGTGATCAAAGTTGAGAGTGTCCACTAGTGAAAGTCTAATCCCTAGGCCTTGTTCCTAAATACTGCTACTACTGCTTGTTTACTGTTTTACTGCGTTACTACTGCTGCGTTACCACTGCTCATACTTATTTATACCACCTGTATTTCACTATCTCTTCGCCGAACTAGTGCACCTATTAGGTGTGTTGGGGACACAAGAGACTTCTTGCTTTGTGGTTGCGGGGTTGCATGAGAGGGATATCTTTGACCTCTTCCTCCCCGAGTTCGATAAACCTTGGGTGATCCACTTAAGGGAAACTTGTCTGCTGTTCTACAAACCTCTGCTCTTGGAGGCCCAACAGCTGTCTACAAGAATAGAAGCACCCGTAGACATCAAGCTATTTTCTAGGCGCCGTTGCCGGGGAGGAAAGGTAAAAGGTACTCACACTCCGGATCTCGGCTACTAAGCTATTTTCGCCGTTGTAAGTACTCGAAGCTATTTCCTTTAGATCCTGCAATTGCATCTTTTTGTTTCTTGTTTACACTAGTTTGGCATAATGGACGACAATGAGCTTCTTATTCTATTTCCTGATTTAAGACATGGATGGTTTGATGCGAAAATTAAAAAACCCATGGAACATATTAGCATGAATACTTTGAATACCATTGTTGCTAATGATATGGAAAATTCTAAGCTTGGGGAAGCTGGCTTTGATGAGCATGATATTTTTAGTCCCCCAAGCATTGAGGAGAAAATTTTCTTTGATGATACTTTGCCTCCTATTTATGATGATTATAATGATAGTGGTCTTTTGGTGCCACCTACTATGGAGAGTAAATTTTGTTGTGATTATACTATGCCTCCTACAGCCATATTACGTAACCCC